>NC_051289.1:6845761-7203261 GCF_015220745.1 Sebastes umbrosus
AGACATTTTCTTTAGCCCCCTGGTTCCTCTAAAACACATTGTCATGTGAATTTATTCCCTCCACGGTTAATCTAAATAGCAGCTATAATGAAAGGCAGTGAATGATGGCTATCTTTCATCAGACCCACCCAATTGAGACCTCATTAAAAGCACTCAACTAAAAGCTGCAAAATGTTCCCTGAGAAAGTCTTTGCAAATGCCTCAAAGCTGATAGAACTCAGAATAAACAGCGATAAATAACCGTAAGAAAAGCAGCCAAATGGCACGTTTCTCACTGCACCAAGCATAATGTGGTTTTGTACAAAGTACAACCAATGAAATGAATAAGAAAACACGCTTTTCTGTTTCAGTGTTTTGTCACAACTGCCAGAAAGAATTGAGAAGCTTCTTTTTTTTTTCTCCCTCCAGATAAAACATTAAAACATTTGCATAATATGAGCTTTCAGGCCTTTTCTCTATTTTTACTCCCTGAAATTCACCACCAGACTGAATTCACACATGCATGCACTCATCTTCTAACCTTAACTGCACTGCGCACCGTAATCTTAAAAACTAAAGCTGGAATTTTGTGTTGCAACTCTGCATCCATTGTTGGACAAGTTGCAACGAGCAAACCATGAGTGGGAATTTTGCTGCCTACCTGAGGGTCGTATTGTGAAACTGAAATGGGTTAAAACTTGTACAGAAATACAGAAACAGCAAATGACTAACACGCACGCACACATTTGCAGGACACATAATCACTTTTTCATTCACATACTATATGAACACATATCACTTTATTGGCTGTTACGGAGACCGTTGCCAAGTCGCGTATCACCACCCTGAGGCAGAGCATGTGTCAACATCTGCATACCTTCACGCAGCAAGTCTCTCAGGCTGCTAGCTATGTGTTTTTTTGCTTGTAAACATTTGGGAGTGTGTGCCAAGAGGGCAGAGGGCCAAACGGTGGGATGCCCGACAGCTCTACGGGTGTTGCTCCACGCTCAAACGCAGCTGCATAGCCGGGCAACGCAGCAGGTGTTGATTCCCCAGCACCTCTCAGGTCTGCTTACCTCATCACTCACCCATTAAATGTGGGGGGAATCACTGCCAGCGTGGGCCAACGCAGCTACAATTAAGAGGGGATCAGCTTGGTGTTGTTTGTAATCCTGCAGCATGAGAATGCAAGTCTTAAAGAGGGGATTTAGTTTTGCTCTTCCATAAAGTTGCAAGAGACAGATTAAAAACAGAATTGTCAAAATTGGAGCAGCAGAGGCCGAGATATCCTGACTTTTAGTCCCTAATGTGGGTCTCCAAGTTTAAACCCAGATACCCGGGTGATTGTAACTTGAGTATTACTCTCTAGACTTTGGAAACCTCTCTCCAGAGCCAAAGACAACATTATACATCTGTTTTCACAGGCTATATAGTACTCCCCATATAAGAAAATAGACTTTGACATGTTGGTGGAGTGCCCCTTTAAGTCTAAAACACTGGCACACTACAACGCGCATTAAGACAGCATACACCTGTAGCAAAGAGGCAGACATCCCTGCAATAGACAACGCCTTATTTTCCCGTGTTGATGCCCCAGAAAAGCAGCATTTTTTCAGATTCCACACCTTGCTTGGCACAATCTAGTCTAAAGGCCCTGACACATCAAGCCAATGGTTTGCCGTCGGACAATTTGGGGCCATCGGTGATTGTCTGTTGGCCTAGTTTTTGCGGTGTGTCGCGCACTGTCGTCTCTAGTCTGCTCGTGTCTGGGCCTTAATGTGGAGTTCTTCTCTTGTGAGGTGATAGCACATCTTTTGAGGTCTTGCAGCGGTGACAATGAATAAAGAGAAACTAGTGGAGGTAGAAAAAGTAGAAGGGATTGATTGGCTCCTCAGGAAGTGAAATAATGCAAAAAACAACTCTTAAATCCAGGTCCAATGTGTCCAATTCACTTTATCCATATGTTAGAAATACACTCTGAAATATCATTCAATATTGGAGCACATTAGGTTTGCTGAATGAGTAAAAACAAAACTTAGGCAAACTTCTAGAAACCATTCAGGGGGGTTTCATCCTGTTTTCACGATAGCAGAGATGCATGTAAGTAGTAAAAGCCTCCTCCATGCAGCTCTGGCAAGTATCTGACCACTCAGTCTCAGTCTGTTTGATAGTTTCCTCCTGATGACTCAGTTTTGGCTTGGCTCAGCTCGGCTGCTGAGGGAGGGAGGGATGAGGGGTTTCTGGGATAGAGGGATGGGCTGCTGGTAGACGAGGGCAGAATCTGCTTTGTTTACTCTCCACAGCTCCGCTCCGAGGCTGTCGGCCCTTGGCTGTCAGAGTCGGAAATGAACCTTCAGGTTTACCGGGGTCTTTGCGCTGCGTTCTGGCTCGATGGGAGTAAAAGCCTCATGTTCTCTGATCTTACTGATCCCTGCCCACATTGCAGGAACTTTGCACTAACCTCTGTCCTGTTGGGTAATGAGGGATGACTGTAGAGATTACAAACTGTGAAATCATTTTGAAGACTCCACCCCTTCACCCCCGCAACACACACACACACACCTGCATTCCCACATCCGCCACTCCTCATTGAATTACCCAGATCCCCCCCCTATGTTTATGTCTCTGGAGCTCCTCACTCAGCACAGCCCTGTGCCTGGACTGGACCCTTGCTCCTTCATCACTCTTTCCTTCCCTCCCTCCTTCCCTCCTCTCGCCGTGGCTGCATGGCAAACCGTTCCGCCGAGGTTTATTTAAATCCAACTCTGAAGTTTACTTTACCATGGCCCTATCTAAATAGAGCCTGCCACCTCTTTTACGCCAGCGCAGCTCTCCATTAGCGAGGCAAACAGCCCTGTGTCACTGGAGGGAATGTATACAGTCGCAAAGAACAGAGGGCGAAGGAGAGAAAGAGAGGGGGAGAAAGACTCCATCCTGCAATCCATCTCCAGTGTTTCCTGTAGGGACTCCTTACTGTTTACTCCAGGACTAAATTGCCCCTGCTCTTCTGGATATTCAGGGGTATTCTCGTCTCTCTAATACAGAATACAGCTGGAGGGCACATAGGAAGCCGACGCACGTGCCACAATTTTTACCTTCCCACTGCGGCCACACACCACAGCAGCTCCAGCATTCCTCAGGAAAGTGTAATCACGATGGTTTTGTCCCGGTTGCATTTGGTAAACCACCATTGGCAAAGTGAGAGGGATTAAAGAAGTCTTCTAAGCCAATGCAAACTTTTTTGAAACACTGAACGTTTTTGTAGCTCTTAACAATTCACACGCTCTTCAGAACTCTTCTCAAACATTTTAATGACTCCAGAGCAGCAGTATTCATTTTTCATTTACATTTTTCCTCTTTTTTTTATTCTTTTAGGAAAAGGGATGGAAGCCATTAAGACATGATTACAAATGGGTCTTAATGAAAGGGCAATTAGTGGCAAACTTTGACCACGCTCATTAATTCTAATTCAACACAAACACACCGTGCTCAGGACCAAAAGCCAGCTTCCCCTTCATTAAAGAGACGATGGTAATTGCCTTGTCCTTTATTGGACACTTGAATAATTTCAAAAGAAGGGGGAGGACAAGGGGAGGATAAAGCCTAAAGCACATCATTTGCAAATATCCTTATTGGTTAATCTCCTTTCATAATGGCAGTTTTTCCACAAAGGATCTTCACTGTGCTTTGGAACGCATGTGATGTGATACTTTAGGAGAATTTGAGCTGTCACTCACAGTTCTGATTTGGGTTTTGATAATACACAAACAATTTCTCATCTTTCTCTTTTGTTGTCAACTCAGCATTGTGAGTTTATTGTCTTGACTGCTCCTCCTCTCCTCTGGCGAGGGTTCACTGACTCTGCTCTAACAGAGTGTCACCCGCAGCCGAGGACGAGACGCTCCTCTATAAACACCGCACTTCTCATCGACGCTCTGCTGCGAGAGCACAAAGAGCCAGTGACAGATTGTCATAAGCGACTAAGGCGGAGTGAGAAAAGGGCTGCTGGGGCCTGCTCCAGAGGTTTGTGAATTGCTAATGTGGAACATATGAAGCCTGTGCCGGGGCTGTGACTGCCAGATTTCATTATGCCACCTCTCTCCCCGCTCATGATCTCACTGCTCAGGCACGCTCGTCTGCAGCGGGGCCCGCAGTTACACCATAACTCTGCAACACTTCGCAGAGCGTGCAAAAGATGCTCCAGACTTTGTCTGTTTGCGTGTTTGCGAGGGCATGTGTGCGCAACTTATGTCGCTCCTTTCTGGGAGTGAATACAAGAACATGTACATGACTTTACTGTGCAAAAAAAACAAGGCGTATTTTGTTACTGGTGTTATTTACCTACTCCTGGAGATGTCACCTTGAGAAACTCGTAGAAGTGGTCTCCAACTACTTTACCTAATGACCCCTTAAAACTAAAACTAACACCAGCACAGTTTGCATATGACCATGACATGTCCATGAAAACTATTTAATATTTCACAAAAAAGCAAATACTCAGATTTATCTTGGCGCTCGCAACCCCATGCTGGGACTCACTTATATACAGCATAGCTAGAGTTGATTTAAAGCTACTGTGAGGAACTTTTAACTGGTTATGAAACAGCCCCAGTTGAATACTGGTGCCTCTATTTGACCTACATAAGCAAACGAGACCATCAGCGAGAAGGTTGCCTATTTCTATATATTCTTAGTGCTTGTCATCGGTGCTGCTCAGTCCGCGTGAAATCAGACGAAATCATGCAGGTTCACCAGAAACTCCTTCGGCTCAGACTTCAGCAGGGCCTTTGGCAGCGATCAGCCTGTCGCGGACAGACCCAGATCCGGCTTCGCTGGAGGAAAGGGAGGCACGGGAGAACCAGAACCAGGACTGTGCGGGGCAGACTGTCAGACCCATGAGAGGTTTTCTAAAGGGACTCTGGTGCTCGGAATCAATACAGCTTTTTTCCACAGGGAACGCAAAAACCAACACAAAATGAAAGTTATACTCAGTAGCTTTAAAGCATTTAGCATTGCATTTTCCCCTAAAACATCAACTGTTGGCATCAAGTTTTGATATCAGTTGTGGAGAATCAATCAATTCATCGTCATAAAATCAAATCAAATGAATTACACTTTAATAAAAATAACTCTTTTAATGTGCAACATTTCAGCTTGAGGGCATCTGAGGGATTTTTTCTTTTAGTAAACACAGATGTTAAATTTGAAATTTAGATGTGACAGATTAGCTAACAAGCGTGACTATGAGTATTTAGCATGTGCTTGTACTTCGCTCCAACTATCTGGCTGGCAATAGAAAAGAGATAGAGAAGTCCCATGCAGACTATCAGTAGAAGCTGTTTGGACGTCGGCTCTCTTGTGAGGCTGAATTCTCCCTCTGATCAATCCCTTCACACCCCGTCCTCTCATCATGTTTGCTTACACTGAGACCTCAAGCTGTTTGGACATGTAAATAACACTTTCGGAGACTGTTTAGCTAAGCTCAATGGGAGTTGCTGTTGACTTTTGGAGCGCTTTGCTTTAATTACGGGGTCCCAGATTGTTTCAGGTCTAATGGCCTAATTACCGCTGTATAAATTAGCCTAATGTTCTTGCTGTGCAGAGCTTTCTCTACTGTATGCGATGCTCGGGCGCCAGAACAGAGAGAGCTTTTTATTCAGCAAAGAGCAATAGTAAGAAGGAGGGAGAAGAAAGCAAGCAGAGAGGTTAAATAACAGAAGAATGTTAAGTGTTGCCGTGCCAATCTCTCTGCCATTCATCATATACGCAAGGCTGGCAGATCACACTCTGCCCTTCCTCTGTAAATCAATAGATCTTTTTTTCTCTCTTCCGCTGTGCTCTCCTCTGTTTTTGCTTTCTCTGTCTCTCTTGCTCAACTGCTCTCACACCCTTTAACACAAACAGTCTCTCCGTGGGTAAATGTAATTAACATGATGGAAAAGAAAAACAGAAGTGATTTTTTTTTTTTTTTTTTTAAACGTCAGCTAAGCACGATAAACAGGCTATACATTCCAACGCTACTGGCTGTCAGAGGTAATTTGTTTGTCTAGACTGAACAAGTCAGTCAGTGCCCATGTTTTCTCTTCACGGTCCTACAAGTCTATGCATATTTGCACTGGGACTTAATGTTCAAGCAGGTTATCTCTTTGTGCCAATATTTACAAACCACTACGCTCAAACAGTGCAGCATGAAACAGTTCCCTGCCAGACTTTATCTAAGGGAGAAAGCCATAGTCTGTTTGGCTAGTCCGAATCAGAGTTAAATTGATACTTTTAGTTAGTTTTCTGTTTAGTCTGGTTCGGTTTCACAGTGCACAAATTAAAACGGACCAAATTAAAAAAAAAAATTTGCTGAGGGGCATGTACTAAAGAGCGAATATATCTTTTCATCTCGAGAGCTGCCACTTCTATGCGGGGAATTGCGGACTGATGTCAACGTTTTTTCACTTTGACTCTGTACTCGACTCGACTGCACACAAATCCCTTTTCCTCCAGTTCATGACTTTATAAACATCACTGTTTTTGTGGACTTTATTTAGCATATTCTGTGTGTTTTCTACAAACTTCGGACTGCAGAAGTCCATGTCCGTCCTCTCCCACTCATGTTAACCTGTCGTTTACCTGTGTCCATCTCAACAAATGTCCACGCAGGCAGCCTGCATTTTGGTACGCTTGGAAAAGGCCGTCCGGTTGTTCTGGTCCGCACCAGAGTACGATTAATGTGTTCACAACTGCCCAAACCAACCACACCAGAGTTGGATTAAAGTGGACTAAATGTTGGCTCGTGAAAGCACCCAAAAGGTTCAATTGGTACAGATGTAAAATATGTATCCATTTGCAGGACATTTATCTGAAATAATAAACCCTGATTTCAGCAACCAGGATGATGAAGATCAAGACGTAGGCTGTGCTCCAAGTATCCTGCTCTTCTACCCGCTCCCTTCTCCATAAGTCCCACAAATATCTTAATGGTGCTCCAGCATCTGCAAGACATTTACCAAGCCGAGTCAATCTTAACAAATTGCACGCCGGCACGCGGACCCTTGCCTTGCTACAGAGTGGAGCTAAGCACGCACACTGCTCTTCCAGGGGCCCCCAGCACCATCCAACCTCGTGTTTTTTCTTCCCTTCATCGCCTCCCTTCCTCCCCTGTATCCCAGTGTGGATCAGGGAGTGAAGGTTATTTCACGAGGCCTCTGCGGAGCGCCAATCCATCTCCTACATTTGGTGAATTTCTCCAGATTGGGATAAGCTGGGGAGCAGAACAAAGCGCTGTGCGTTGGCCCTCCTCTCCCCCCCACCCCTCGCTCCAGCACCCTCTCTACCCTTACCCCACCCTCCAGCCTCCTCTCCCCCACCCAGCTGGGGAGAGATTTACACAGCAGTTTAGTAGCTGAAACACTGCGCTACACCTCTTTCCCTCTCTTTATCTCTCACATCTGTCTATCTCCTCCTCTCCAAACAATGATACCTCTCAGAGAGAAGGGAGTTGATTTAAACCTCAGGTTAACTCACCAGGACTTTGCTACATTTATTTTGCCCCTGTGTGATTTATTCTACTCAAATACAAGGCCGCTTTACGGTTTGATCTTCCTTGAGATCTTTATTTAGGAATTGGGGTCAAAGGAAAAAATGAAAAGTGTTTTTTTAAAGACTCCTTTAAATGCCTGTATCTTAAATGTATGATAAATTATTCTGATTTACTGCGACATCTATACGTGAGCCAAGGTCATATCAGTGGCAGTGTTCATGATTGCCACAGCTGTATCGGTCTACCCTGTATCAGACTGACCCTCTATAGCCCTGTGCCACAGCTGCCCTATGCAGGTGACACTAAAACTGCATGTGGCTGTGTGATAGTGACTGTGAGGCTAATACACCTGCATTATAATAACACACCGGGCTGGACGCTGCTTGGGGAAACTGGACAGCTTCTCAATTTTTGAATCACGCAGAGAGGCCACTGAGCAAAGCCGGACATTTTAATGTAATTTTGTTTACAAAAATTGCATGTAGCCATTGTTTTTCATTTTGTGTGCTGAATATCAACTTGCAGAGACTTTAATCTTGGTTAAAAGTGATAATCCATCACTGTGATTGTTTTCACTAGGGCTGTGTATTGGCAAGAATCTGGTGATATGCATCATGATACAGGGGTAACGATTAAATATATATTGCAATATATTGCAATACTGTTAGCAAGGTGATATATTACGACTTTTTCTAGTCTAATTTTAGGAAATCTCATAGTATAAAGACACTACACCATATGTATAAAATCTGAGAACGAAAAGGTCACTATATGAAATGGCTACTATACTACTACGCGTGGAAAATGCCAGCTATATCACTTTTTCCAACGTGCTTGGTAGGGTGCGCCTGCCGTTACTAAGCTACCAAAACCTGCGTGCTGCGATGACAATGATGATGAAGTTGCGGTAATTTAGCAGGAAGCCTCACTGACTAAACGAAACACAATAAAAACAAAGATAAATGGATTTCCAGCACCGTAAATCCATCACAATAGCTTTACACTAAATTTCTCTGTGTCAATTTGGTTGACCTTTCAACCGGATGTTGTGACGTCCTCGGTCAGAAAGGGTGAGATGGTAAAGCTCTGGGTAGCCCTGCAATAAAATGATTAACTTCTCCTCCATATATTTACTGTAGACTGATATATACGGAAGAAAGAAAAGATATCTGCCGGCTGTGATTGGTTGTTCCTGGTCACATGACATGCGGTACGCACTGCAGCGTTCTAAAAGTTGGACTATTTTTATCTCGGGGCGCAGCGTTTGAGTGTGCCTTTCACGTGTTTAGATTGACAACAATGGATTAGAGCGCGCAAAAGACACGGCATGTGTACGGCCCCTCACTCTAGCTTTAAAACTGAGCCCGCTACAACCTCCAAAAAATAAAAAAATGTATGTTTAATTTAAAGAGAATCAATACAGTATCGCAAAACATAATATCGTGATACTCGCGTATCAATATTTTCTTACACCCCTATTTGTCACTATTGTTTTTATGTCAGAATTGTGTATTATCACAGAGCAATGTGGTTAAAAGAAGCGGCCAGTTTTAAAATTCTCCTCAGTGGTGCATTCAAGGGCATCCAAGATTTCAGGGTGAACGGCCCAAAAAGCCACGCATTAATTCATTACATTGCAGCAAAACTTCAGTTGCGGTTTGAGAATCTCAATCTCGGAAAAAAATCTTTGAGTTCATGACACTGTTGAGTTCATAACTGGCAACAAAATGTTCTCAAGCAGGTTGTAAGTCTCTGCAAGCTGATTTTCATATGTGTTCAAATTAGTGGAAACCAGTGTCTGGTGGCCTGGACGGTGGGAAATCAATCTAAGAGCATATTGTAACCTTTGGAAAATGGCATTCAAAACCACCGGTGCAGACTTTTAATATATTTTACATTCATATGATATTTCCCGTCTACTGTAAGGCTATTCCTCCATTTTCCACCAAACCCATACAGACATTAGACAAAGTCTGCACAGGCCTCCAGAGGTACGTGGCCATTATTTGGGCTAATGGAGGAAACTGTGTGTCACAGAGCAAAGACAAAGCCCGGTGTCACAGCAATCAGACAAATGGCTGCTGGGCTCTGCAGGGCCAGACTGGGGTCGATGCTTCTGGACCAATTAGGTCTTGTGAGTGCAACAACAGCTGGAACTCTCTGATTCTCTCCCTCTTTTCCATTCTCGGTGCTCTTTGCATTGCTGTCACCTTAGCCTCTCTTTCACCCTCTCTCTCACTCTTGCATCGTCTTCCTAATTCTTTCAGTTAATCCTGCTCTCCGTCTGTCTATTGCTTTTTCTTTGCCTCTCTCATTATTCAAAGCGCATCCTCCTGATCTCTCCCCTTGCCCTCCTCACAGCATCCCAAAACAAGGACAAAGTTGTAATCCATTTACTGCACCCCTGTCAACAGATTCCACCCAAATAATCCTAAAAGACTTACAAGCAGGCCTAGGTACTATCAAGGGAAGGGGAGTAAAGAAGAGGCAGAATGCACAGGGGACGGCAAGAGAGAGCCGAAGAGAAAGAGGGAAGAGAGAGGAGAACATACAAGGGGAGTGGAGGAGTGAGGCAACTTGTGTCACAGTGATTTGAGTCTTTGTCACGCAGGTGGCGCCCAGGGGTTCCCTCAGCCTGGGCAGAGAGACAAACTGGGGCCCATGTAAACCTTAAAGAGGATTAACCCTGCCGGAGCGCTTTAATGAGACCTGAAAGTGCCGGGCACCGGAGAGCCCCACTGATTGAGCCGCGCTCTAGTCGGCTCCCAACGGTCCGCCGGCCCAGTGGCCCAGCAGCGCTGCTGCAGCCCCGTGGCCTACAGCTGCCCGCTCACACTGAGCCACATCAAAGCGGCCTGTCTGGGAGAACCCCGAGACGGGAGGAAGAAGGGGAGGCGGGTGGGCATGAGGGAGGTGGAGAGAGTGAGCGAAGGAGGAGGAGGGAGATGAGGGTGCCTGGATGGAGGAATCCCTTATCTCCTCCTGAGAGGATGCTGCTCTGTGGTGCGAGATTGTCTGGAGCTGCCACCTGTCCCAGGCATCTTTAAAGGCAACACTAAAGCCTGTGATGGGCCTGACCTCCTTGAGCTCCCATTCTTTTATGTCTCTCTTCATTTTCTGCTTTGTTACACCCCCTCCTCCTTCTTCTCTGCTCTCTCTGGCTCTCCTCTCTTCTTCTTACCCCTCCGTCTCACTTATACCCTCAGACTCAGCCCTTCCTCTCTCTCTTTTCTCCAGTGATATCTCACATTTCACCAGGCTGCTAGAAACATTTTAATTACACTGTGTTCATCAGCCTCCTCTCCGTGTAGAACAATATATACTTGCGACCCTCCAGAGACGAGAGCAAGATACGGGTTGTTGGCTGAAGGGATAAGGGCGCTTATCTTTGCCACTATGTGAGAGGAATGCAAATACAAAAAGGAGCGATGAGATTTGGATACACGGGAAGCAAACATGAAGAAAGGCATGAAATAACTCTCGTAGCACACAGAGGTGATTATCCTGCTAAAGACTACAGAAGCTGAAGAGAAGGCCCCGTGAGCATTTAGTCTTGTTGTTTTTAGAGTATAGTGCTAAATGTTTTTGTTGCCAGTGGTGTTTGCTGCAGTTGATTCTCCTTTTGGATGGACAAGATGCAGCAAATCTTCATTTTAAGCCTTCGCAACATCAGCAAAGTGCTATTGTTCCTGCTCGCCTCTGTGACTTGACTGATTAACCAATCTCATTTGAAAGGAAGTAAAACACACAGACAGATGTTGTGACGATGATACCAAGAAATGCTGAGTGTTCTTCTTTGAACATCTTAAGTTTTTCTGGAAATTCTTCTTAATTCTTCTTAGCCCCTTCACATTTAATCTTGTCATTGTTAATAAGAACTGCCATTATTCGGAGATGTTCCGTTCGCACGCATCAGCTTTGTGGTAAGAGCACCACATGACCTTAAGATGGTATGAAAGTGTGTTCTTGCGGCACTTCAAACTCTGCTTAACCCCCTTAAATCATCATGCGCTACAAAGGGGGCACATGCATGTGAGAATATGGCCTATGTTACAGCATGAGATGCCTCTAATAAGCTGTATAAAAGGGGATCATCTGATTATCCCTGGTGCGCTGGACCAAGGGGCCACAGCAGAGCGCAGGCCCATGTTGTTCTTTCTTGATGAAAGGAGGTGGGTGGAAGGAATCCCTCTCCATTGCCTGCAGTGTGCCCCAGGCTTCTCTGTGCCGGCACACCGCTGGGGGACTACATCGTGCCACCACGCTCAAAAAGCCAATATTGAAACAATCACAAAGACAAACACTTACCCTTGAAACAGGCACGTGTCTTCTCACCCCAGGCTCTCCTCTGTACTCCCCAGTTCTTTTGGGGGGGAGGATGTTTGAACCTGAATCCCAGCCAGTACTTGTCATGTTTAAACCAACAAGAGGCAAGAAAGTTTGTTCTTCCAGTGCAATTTCAGGAGAGTAGCTGTTGTAACTTTTTTTCTCCACCTACAAACACACTGCTCTCTTTGCCGCTCTGGCTCTTTCAAGACATATGGAAAGGTCCCTTGTAGTCCATATGAACTGAGAGACCGAGCACTGTAATTAACTGTGGAGAGCAGAGAGGCCATTGTTGTGCGGATCACGTTCAGTTTGGTGACAGCTAGCTCATTCAGTTCAGTGGTCAGCTGCATTTTGATATTGAGGCAGACAGACTGACGCCGGGGCAGCGGCTGGCGTGCCACGGCCCAGTAGACCTGAGATCAGCCCGGCGCAGCAGTTTAGAGTTTAACCCCTGTGACTGGACACCCACCACCCCCCCACCACCACCACATCATAAAACCCCGGGACGGGTTTTGCACCATGGCTCAGTGTTCCTGCTATGCTTTCCCAGAACACAGGGCCAGTATGATCCAGGTAGCAGTCAACCTTTGGCCAGGCTCAGAGAGCTGGGTTACTGCGATACATGTGGAGGAATCCTTCAGCCAAGAGATCCATACCTCCACTGCCTGTAGCTTAGCAGGCATGGTTTCTGAGATCAGTCAAGGACAGCAAGGCTTTGGAGTGGGGATTAGACCCTGGCAGCAAGATCTGGGCTAGATTTTTTAAGGAGCTAACCCAGACTATTGGGCTGATGGGCAGCCATCACAGCCTGGAGACACATTTAATGTGTCGCATCTACTATCAATAACCTACTGTATCACAGATACAGTACAGCCACAAAACTTATGTCACTTCCGTGCCAATATACTTAAGCATTGTCTCTAAAACTTGGCAAATTTAGTTTCCTCCAGTTTGTTTCGCTAAACATTCTCAGAGCAGTTTTAACATTTGCAAGAAAGCCATTGAAAAGGATGCTGCTTTAAGTCCCTCCGTGGATGTGTTTAGTCTGACAAAGAAGGGCAAGTGTTTAAGAAAGAGACACTTTAAAGAAGAAGATCCCCTCGGAGGAAGCAGAGATGCTCCGCCAGCAAGTGGGCTCACTGTTGCTGCAGGACCACTGACCGGCTAATCAGCGCACAATGTAAACAGATGTCGGCGCCGCACATCCCATTCACACTTCTACACAATTAAGATCTTAAAAAAAAAGACTTCTCCCTCATTAATCCTCATCTCAATCCTTTCTTCTTATCCCACAGCAAAGCCCCATGTATTAGTGTTGTGGTAAGAAGGATGTGTGGACTCTTATCCAGTGTTTGCCCGAGAAAAGCGGCTAAGACTCAGGCATCACCACAATTAGCTAATGCTAACAATAGGGGCGATGTTTCCTTAGTGCCTCTTCCTTTCTGCACTGAAGTGGGTGTAAAAGCCAGAGTAAACACAGTCTTAGGCCACGGACGCAAGAGGAGTGGGAGATCACAAGTCCGGGTGAATAGCAGAGATTTACCAGAGCGCAGGCCCCTGAAGATAAACCCCCCTTTTGCTCTCTTCTTGTTGTTCGCCTCCCACGCCTCCCAGAGCTTCGCCGCCACGTTAACGACCCAGCAACCAGGTGTGGGGAGGCTGCAGGTGCCGTCGCATTTAGGCACATTAAGCACTGACACACACCAGCGCTAAGAGTAATCGGATTTACCTGGCTGTCTGCTGCGTGGCGTGGCACACTATGCAAGCACAGCACAAAGGCTTAGGGCCCCCTCTCCATCACAAACACACACACACAAGCGCACACCTGGGATGAATTTAGGAGGTGACAAAGCCCTCATAGAGAGGGACTACCGCTGGTGGAGTAAGGCCTATGTGTGTATGTGTGTGTGTGCTAACATGTGTATGGAACCAGAAACCAGAACAGGAGCCGGTGGCTTTTTACACCTTGTGGCGCAGGAGTGGCGACAGACGCTACAGGCTTCTGGTTCAAAGCAGCTGAGGGGGGGAGGGGAAGCGGAGGGTTTTAGGGGAACCCTTTGGTTCTGCTGACCCTCAGACCGCTGGAGCTCATGGGGATTGAGCTCTGGTACTGGGTTCAATCAGACAGAATGGGACCGCCGCCTTTAGGGACACCCCATGTCCTCAACACCTGGGGCCAGGAGGAGGTGTTTTACACAGCAACGCTCTCATCTCAGATCACAAGTCTTCCTGAGCAGAGTCGGGATCAGAGAATCAACATCAATGAAAAACACTAGAAGCTTTTCAGACTTTGTGTTTTTTAAAGTCAAAATCTGTGTTATTTTCAGTCTTTGTTGGTGGTATTACTCCTTATAGCAAATCAGAAACTTTTTTGTGCAATTCTTATATATCTACAAACACGAGGGCTGCAGCTAACCATTATCTTCATTATTGATTATTCTGACACCATTTTTTTCAATTGATTAATCACTTTGTCTAGAAAATGGTAGAAAATGATAAAAAAGAAAATCCCAGAGCCAAAAGTAACGTCTTCAAATCGCTTGTTTTGTGTGACCAATAGTTGAAAACCTTAAGATATCCAATTCACAATGATAGAGAAGAGAGATATTATATATTAAGAAGCTGCAACTTGCAAATGTTTGGCATTGATGCATTAAATCAAAATTATTGCAGATAAGTTGATCAATAGAGCTGCTAAAATTAATCTAATCAAGTAGTTGTCAACTGTTAAATTAATCGCCAACTCTTTTGGTAATCGATTATCTGTTTGAGTAATTTTTTAGGAAGAAAATTCTCTAATTTCAGTTTCTTAAATGTGAATATTTTCTTGTTTCTTTACTCCTCTATGACAGTAAACTGAATATCTTTGAGTTGTGGACAAAACAAGACATTTGAGGACGTCATCTTGAGCTTTTGGTAACACTGATCAAGATTTTCATCATTTTTTGACATTTTATAGACCAAACAATTAATAAATTAATCGTGAAAATAATCGTTATTTGCAGTCCTATTGATTAACATTTTTATTTTTGCACTAACACTAAAGATTTTTTATATTAAAATGTGGAAGAAGCAGTGCAGAAGGAGGATCAAATCTATGTTCATCATGCCTGCAGCTTCCCAGCAAGCATCGCTGTGCTCTACTCCACTCCGTCTCGTATGATTGCAAGTCTTCCAGCCTCTTGAGCCCCAATGCACAAAGAAAGCCTCTTGAAGCTCTACGGCCCTTTTGACTCTTCCTGCTGCTTTTGAACTCTCCATTTCAGACTGTGACTTTTCCACATGACCCCAAGCCCCACAGTGACCCCCCTCTCTCCCCACTCCTACCCCAAGGCTTCAGTGGTCTGGAACCTCCAGAGCTCCTTCACACATACCCACACACATACATGAAATGAGAAGTGGCAGTGTTGCTGAGTTAGGTCAGGATGTAATGGGCAGTAATGTTCTGCCCTCGAGGGCCCTGTCCACAGCACTGGGTTTTGAGTAACCTTTCCCTTAAAGAGGCACCTTAGTGACTCCCGGGCACCCAAGCACGAGGGAGCAGCAGCTAATGAAGTGGCTGAATAAATAGAGTTACAGTATACGGTTGGGGTCCACTGGACTTTTCATTACTGCCACTGGATTAAAATCGCTCTGTCCCACTCTGTCTGCCCCAATTCAGAGCCAATTTAACCAAACTAAACAAGCTATCACATCAAATCCTTGTCTGCAGGCTAAGTCCTGGCTACAGTGGCCGCTGAATTAACCTCCTAATCAGCCTCTTACTCCCCAATCATCTATCTCCTGTTCTCTCTTTCCACATACACACACAGCTTCGCTTTCATCTAACTCCTACTGTCTATCTCACCTTTTTTTTCAAATTATCTTCAGTATCTCACTCAAGCCACAGCTCTCCCTTCACCTCAATCTCTCAGGCTTCATCTCCATTAGTCTCTCTCTCTTTCTCTCTCTCTCTCTCTCTCTCGCCGTCTTTCTCTCACACAGTCTCTGAGTCCCAGAGAGAGAGAGAGTAGGGGGTGGTGAGGTTTGACGCGGCGCTGCTTTGGGGCTTTGAAGTGTGTGTTGATGAGGGAAAGCAGAGTACTGTGTTCAGACAGGCCCCTAATGAGGGAATTAAGAAGCTACGCTGGCCGTTCCCCATACTAACTTCCCAGGCACAAAACAAGACAAGTGTGCGTGCATGTGTTCACAAAGGTGTGTGTGTGTGTGTAGAGCGCAAAAGGGAGGCTAATCTGTCAGATTTAATCAAGCATCTGGTAGTCCTGCCTCTCACCTACAGTAAAGAGACAAACTTGGCCTCAGCGCTCGGGGTGATACAAACATGTCCTTGAGCTTTCTTTACTTCACAAAATCTACTTTAATCATCAATACCAACTGTTTTCTGGGTAGTGGACTTACGGTAGTGTGGGTCTAGGTAGCCGTTGCGGGGGTCCATAGCGAAGAGAGTGCCTCGGTACGGCAGGGCATGCTCAGTCAGGTGGGGAAGGGAACCATGCAGCTCCTTCTTGAGTAGGGAGGGGCGTTCTTCTGTGGAGGTGGAGGGCTCCTCGCTTACGCTCCTGTCGGGGCCGCCGGGCCTCGGGGCCTGGGAGCTGATGGCATTGCGCCTCTCGCGGTGGTAAGGCGTTCCTGAACTCTCGTCCTCTGCAAAGATAGAAAGAGAGGAGGGGGGATGTTAAAACAATGAGCTGCAGATTTATTATGACCAGACAGAGGAGTAAAAGTTGGGAGCAGATGTGAGAATCTCTCTCCCTCCCTTGGTTGTGTCTCACACACATACAGTTGAACACACGCATGTTTTGAACACACATGGTGAGGAAGTCAGCTCACGTAGAGGGCGCGGGCGAATGGAGGAGCTGGAGATCAGCTTTGAACACCTAAAACCTACCGGGCATTACGGGTGTAAATCTGCCTGGGTTCGACTTCCACGGCGCCAGATGTGGGAGTTCAGAGGCAGGCGGTGTTTGAGCAAAATGGACACCATGGATGAAAAAATCCCAACCTCTTCCTTTCGCACAGTTTCCCTTAAATCTGCTCTTAAATTCAGCTCTGTCTGTTCTTTTTTTTTTTTTTTAAAGAAATGGATTCCCATGGAGGAGGCAACGCAGGCTTTCTGTCTGCATTCCAAGCTGCCCATTAACCAGCGTCATGGGTTGTATCAACTCCACCCTCCTTCGTTCTCTTGTTTTCTCCTTCTCCCCTCAGTTCTCAAACTAAATCGGTCTTACTCTGACGGCAAAATTAGGAGGAGTGGGGTCTCTGGAGAAAGCTTCCTGGCATGCTGGGTAAAGAGGATAGATGTGGAGTTCAAGGGCTGATCTCCACCAGAAAGACATGACCCTTGACCCGACCTCTGAACTGACATGTATAAGAGTCCGCTAGCCTCCTGACCTGGTATTAGTCTTTTCTGTAGTACGATACTATATATAGAATAACTCAGAAACTGGCATAGCAGTTCACACTGATGAAGGCTATAAATGCTTAAAAATGTTTTGTGCTCTTCAGTGAGATCATTTGCAGAGTGAGACGCTTTACTTGTTGCCGTCAAATCAACCGATCCCGACAGTCAGGGGCCGGCTACATGGACTTCGTTTAGGACTAGTCTTGGTCTTAGACTGGTCTTGGATTGTCAGGTTAGACTAGTCTCATTAAGCCTGTCTGTTGCATACTGACTTAATTCAAGGTAGGAAAGTTAGCCACCTCTCCTCCTGGCAAAGCCTGAGGTGAGAGCTTTGTTGCTATGGCAACTGTTAGAAGGTCAATTAGCTAATTATTTCAACTGTTTATCCATTACTTTTAGCTCACTTTTAGCTAATTGTCTCAACTGTTTCTCTATTACTTGTAGTAACGTTAACTTTTAGCTGACTATTTCAACTGTTTATCGGTAACTTTTTACCTTTTCTTCATCTTTAACGGTTCTAACAACCGTTGGACTTATGCTGTTAGCTAAAAGTCTTTAACGTTACTCACCAGTGCGATGCGAAACAACTATGCACACCCGGTGCTAATTATCGGCGTTGACGTGTTCTATTTTCATCAATGAGGCCCAAAGAGTTTCCTCCTAAACACGGCCGTGTCCAGTCCACACAAGAAAAACCTTTCCAGACAGAGAATGTCTAAGCGGCTAACGTTATCCTAAACCAGGGGTCTGCAACCTGCGGCTCCGGAGCCACATGAGGCTCTTCAGCTCCTCTCCAGTGGCTCCATGTGGATTTATAAAAATGGAAATGAATAACAGTTTTTTGTTTATATTTTCATTTTTATTTATCATTGTTGTAGGTCTATGGTACGATGGTACGACGGAGTATTAGGGCCATATTGATGATAATAAAAAAAATCGGAGATTTCGAGAATAAAGTCAGAAGTTTAAGAGAAAAAAAGTCGTAATTCATAATATTAGTATATACATGTAGAGTAGTATAGTAGTAGTAATTTTACAAGTTATTTCATTTTTTTCTCGTAAAGTTGTGACTTTATTCCCGTTATATTACGACTTTTTTTCTCGTAAAGTTATGACTTTAATATTATGACTTTTTTCTCGTAAAGTTGTGACTTCATTCTCGAAATCTCTGATTTTTTTTCCTCAATGTGGCCCCTACCTCACTGCAAATGTTTTGCGGCTCCAGACAGATTTTATTTTTTGCCTGAAATGGCTCTTTTGATAGTAAAGCCGACCCCTGCCCCACACGAATGTTCCGCAGGGGTGTGCAAGTATTCATAAGAACCAACAAAATCATTTTTTATTAATTTCCATGTTTTATTTCACCCATAATGCATTGCGTGACAGGCTATGTAGGTAAATCTCACATTAGTCATTCATAGGGATTTTTATGCAACAGGTACATTTAAGTGTCTATAGCAAGTCTAAAGTTATATGTAAGACTAATAATAATAATAATAATATATATTAGATTTATATAGCGCTTTTTAGTGATCTCAAAGATTAGGTCTATTTTTATGCAACTGGCCCCTGGTCTAGTATTTATTCAGGCCCTGACTACTTTATGAGCTGCTGCTGCTGTGAATGGTCTCCATGTTAAGCCCTTGTTTATATGCGATTATGATTTCACCACTGAGGGTGTTGGTCATCAGTTTCCTCCAATGCTCTTTCCTGCATCAATGTGAGAACCTGGCAAAATGCCGTTGTGCCGGCGCCCAGAGGTTCTGCAGTATTAGCAGCCATAGCGGTACAAGGCTCCCCCACTACGCACTGCAACCCAACAGCATCCAACTGCCAATTAAGAACAGAGGAGAGGGCCAGATTAAAGAGCACCACCTTAAGCACTGAAGAGGGCCGCCATAATGCTGTGGCACTTCACAGAAGAAGAGAAGCGATCAGAAAGGGGGAGGTTAAGAGAGAGAGAGAGAGAATGAGATCGAGAGAGGCGAAGAAGAGAGAGCAGGAGGAGCAACCCACGGGTCCCTCTTTTATTCCCCTCACTCTCCCACATCCATTACCGGCGTTCGGGCCAGCCGCGCCTCAGCGCAGCACTGGCAGCAGATTCCAGGATTCTTAACGCGGAACTGACAGCCAGAGAGGCAAGCCACTCTCATCCGCAGGAAATGACAGTGTCAGTTATGATATAAGTATTTAATCCTATACGGCGCAGCCAGTGATCTTATTAAGGGAATAATGGCACTTATACGGTTAAAGCTGGATTAATAGGTCTGCTCTTGCAAAAGCGCAATATTAACATAAAGGGATTTCAGAATTGGGTTCATCTCCTGACATGGATTGGAAGAAGTGGAAACTGTAAACTATGCTGGGAGCAAGCACTGCTAAGGGGAGAGCTTGTAGCTGCGTGTAGCTTCCACTGCTTCCACATCCAGAAGATCTAGCATTACGTCTGGGAAAATAAAAACGGTGTCCATATTTATGAGCTCTTTTTCTTACTTTCATACAGATATTTGATGTTTTATAAATAGATTTATCACTGGGGTGTTAGATAGTGTAGCAGTTAGGAGGCCACAAGGCACTAAAACTGGCCTAAAACATCTTCTGCCAAACTTAAAAACTTAAAACTACTCGACTGCTTACTTTAGAAAACACTATGCAGTCTTATTCTTACTCCCTTTCCTTCTTGTTCTTTCTTTCTTCTCCTTCTCCAGTGACCCCCAATGCTATTTAGATATGTCTCGCTCCCCTGAGGGAGGTCAAGCGACTAATAGTTCAATCACAGCGGTGTCACAGGCCCACCATCCCCCTCCAGTCACCACAGAGGGGGTTCATCATTCTACCATATACCACCTTAAGGGGCTTCATTACTTCAGTTCATAGCACCTTAAATGGTTAAACAAACACTCAGCAGCGCAAGGGTCAATTGACTCCTCGGACCGGTGGAAAGGAACCAGAAATCTCTGGTAAGGTTTCTCTTCTCTACCTTGAAACTTTTTGTATCCTTACAACATGTCGAAAGATGTCAAAAAATGAGCTAATGAAGACAGACGCAGGCAAACACATGCAACTTTGAAAAGTTCAACCACGCAACTCCTCTCTAACTCTGACCATCAGCCCAACAGACCCTTTCCCCTTTTCCCTCCCTCATCTTTCATTCCTCTTTTATTTTCTCCTCTTTTCCCATGGTTGCCGCATCCAGTCCTCCACCAGTTTGCAGGTCTATTCAGCCCAATACAAAAGCAGCAGGCCGGTCCTCTGTGGACCAGAGGAAAAGCATGCCTCTCAAAAAAAAAAAAAAAAAAAAAACAGAAAAAAATCCCGCTCTCTCTCTATGGTGATTGAATTTCTTAACATCTTTTCAAAAAGCGCTTAAATGCCTGGAGGCGAGAGGAAGAAACAAGCTAATGGTGGATGGGGAGCACTGAACAAATTTCAGAGCCCTTTCCTGCTCGCGTTTGAGGTTGAAAGCAGGCTCCTGCCTTTCAAGTTTCAAAGTCCTCCTTCCTCCCGCAGTGTCACTGAAGGATTTGAAAAGAAGGTAATTGTGCTCACTGCCGTCCTGATCAGAGCACACGCCCCAGCTCTAGTATTTCAGGAGCTTTCTCTGCCACTATTATGGTACCTGGTGCTCCATTCCTGCATTCTTCCTCCCTTACTCCTCTTTCTCCTCTCCCTCTCTACAAATGCACTCTCTCTTGCTCTTCCTCACTTGCTTTCTATCCTCCTTTCACCCCCAGCAAGCCACTCATTAAATCCTAAAGCCCAGGTTTCTCCTTTTTTTCCCCTTGTCTGGGGTCTCTATTGTAAAACTCTGGTGCGAATACCTTCAGAGAAAAACCCCTATGCATGGCCTTTAATATGGCGGCATAAAAGAGAGCGTGGACGCAATGACAAAATGAAATCTTAAAAGAGATAATGAGATATGGAGTGGGGCCAATTCCTCTAAGAGTTGGGCTCCGGGACAAGGGGTGGGGGCTAAAGTTAAGGGTGCCCAGACCATTCAAAGAAATGAAAAGTGAAACAAAACCCTTGGCTTGTTGTTTTTGAAGGTATTTTTGAAGAGGTTAAAAACAAGGATTGCTGTTCCTCTGGATGCCAAGCTGTCCTTGACTCTCAAGCATCTGAGTTGCCCTCCGGCCTGCACTCAGTCAGTCTCTAAAGCTGGGACATGCATGTTTCAGGGGTGTACAAAGGGCCATTGCAGCCCTCTTCCCCCTGTTACCGCCTTTCCTAAAAGCCCAAACATCAGAGGAGGTGTTGTTGTACCTCTGAGCCAAAGCCAGACATATGCTGTGTTCCACCTTCGAACTTCTCAAAGCACCGTTGTCAGTGGCACAAACAGGTTTTTGGCTGGGGAGCACATGGAGAGCGAACAAGGAGGAGTGGAGGATATACAGTGAAATCACAAAACACTTCTTCAAAGCTCCTCTCCTCCTGTGCAATAATCTCTTGCTCCCTTTTTTTTTTCTTTCTCTTGCAAATCAACTCCCGGGAAAGACTCAAGACTCCCCAATTAACAATGAGAGGGGGAAGAAAAATTCCAGCAGCTGGCTAGAGTTTAATAAGAGCACCTCTCCAAGCGGCTTAGGCTTATGTACCTGATTCACCGGCCCTGGCATTGGCGCTATAGACAGAGGGAATCATTCACGATTAGCGCGGGCTGAAAGACGAGGGAGAGAGAAAACTCAAACCCAACACAACAAGAGCACGGGGGATTACCGCGATTGTGTGAGGTATTTTTCTGATCAACTTCTTGGGGCTCGGTGCCACGAGGAGCTGGGTGCCTTCCCCAATACAGAGTTCAGGCCTGCATTACGTGAAGGTTACCAAGTCCTAATGGAGCTCGCCGAAAAAAGGGTGACATTCGAGAAACTCCTTGACAAACAAATCTTCTAAATGTCAGCAGGCAGATTCAGGTCATTAGCCTGATATCTGTGGGCAGGGTAGTTAGCAATCCACAGAGCTCTGGAGAACTTCAGCACACATAAAGTTCACTCCCTTTAACTTTGCGCTCATGTTTGATTCTGTCTCTGCAGAGTGAATCCGTAGTGGTACATTATTTAACCATCGGCGTGTGACTGATGTTTGGACGAATTGCAGAGAGAGGCATGGGCAGGTCAGGATGTTCCCTCTCCTGGTTAGCAGTCTATTGTCAGCAGCTGATTTCCCACACAGCGCCGGCGAATGCCCTCTTCAATATTCATCTAGGCAAATTTCGACGACTCCCACATCTCAATTTGGCTCTCAGCAGCCCCACGCCCCAGCCCCCTGCTCCGTAGCCCCGCGGTACCAGCCTGTTCTCTCCGCCGCCAGGGGTCTGTTGGGACGCACCCAGCGCTCAGCATCTCGCCATCCCAGCCTCCAGGCCCCGGGGCTGGGGAGGGGCAAATCAAAGCCTGCTTGGCGCCTTCCTTCTTCCCCGCGCTCACCTCAAATCAGCCTCACAGCGGGGTTGTATCGTGCCAAGCCTCCGCCTGCCCCTAGCTACCCCTCATTCACCCATTAGGGGCACAGGCCCACCATAGAGCAGCCCGAAACCCCACTACCGTTTCATCAGGGCCACATTGTGAGGGAGCAATGAGCTGAAAGCCCTGACTCTAAAATGCACACTGATGCGTTTTTGACCGTGGATAGTTATGGCTTTTAAGGTTTTTTCACTCAAAGGGCACCTTGGCCTGCATTCTTTGAGGAATCAAACACCAAGAGATGCATTTGATCAGGGCTTCAAAGCAAAAAAATGCCATTTAGCGCTCTGATTGGCTTATAGACTGTATTAGCTTCAGCCAGCTATGATCAGCCATAACCTGTTAGTTATTACTGTCCTCTGCAACAATATAAAATGATTGTGCGCGAGGGCAGCCGAGGGCAGAACTATGTCCGTTTTGGGATAGTGGGTCTTTTTAGGGTGAATCTGGGCCCAATGCCCACCAGACCAGAGCGGGCCAGCTTTCCACTGGGCCTCAGCATTGGAATCCCACTTCTGACACCAGAGTGATCCGGACCAAGTCTGTGGCACTCAGATTAGGAGCGGCTCGCCAAGAGAAATGGATATCCAGCCAAAGCAAAGAAACACAGAGCCAACAGTTTGGATAAAATAGAAAAAATAATACAGTAATTTCAAGCACATCAAATACGATCCAGAACGCCACTGTGGATGTCTCCCACCTTACCGTGTAGAGTCACAAAGTTCACTTTCAATAGCTCAAACTTCATGTCCATGTTGTTCTCTTATGTAAACAATGTGTGTAAAAAAATTCCCACATTGTGGTGTTTGAGTGCATAACTGTGCACGGCGTTGAGGCATTAGGATCGTTAGCCTGCTCTTACTAGGAGCTGGATAATTAGACACTTCAAAGGCACCTGCCCGCCGTCCCAGAAGGGGCAGGAATCACAGCGCCCCGCCCCGTTTAAAAGCATGTTAACTCCTATCTGAGGCTAGCAGGCTAATTTAACTCTTGACATTTGATATCTAAGGAATGAGAGGGATCAGCCATTTAGCTGGAACAGGATTACCCCCCCGCACACCAGCCCTCCACCTCCTCCTCCTCCTCTTCCTCTCCCTCCCCTTCAACCCCAAAACCCCCTCTCCCAGTCGGGCCGGATTCATTAATTTTCCTGCTGCTAAGCACTTTATCAATGACTGGTGAACGTCTAAGTCCAGAGTGGACTCTCTCTCTCTCTCTCTCTCTCTCTCTCTTCTGTGGTGATTAGGCCTGTGGATGTTCAGATCTGTCTGTCTAATTCTGTTGCTGCTCATCTATTCTCGCACCTGCTATGCAGCTCACTAAAAGAACAACACTTATTAGACTACGGCCACACTAAGCAGGCTAACTTTGAAAATGCTGTTTAAGTGTGAAAGCCAGAATAACGGCCTCAGTCCACACTAAAATGCCAGAACCAGAGGTCTCCAACCTTTTTTTCTTCTGAGAGCTAATTTGACAAAATGAAAGTGTCCGAGAGCTACACATAGCACCAAGTTGTACATTGCCAAGAGCAGACGTAATTTATGGCTCTTTAATAACGTTTCAGTCATCGCCTCTATTACAATTCAGCCACAGGCGAAGGGCTTTTTGTGTTTCGTTAGGGTGTGCGCCTCTAAACAAAGTCTCTGTTGCTGCATTGGCCTTCTTCATCAGTTCGGTAAAGAGAGACTGTTGTCTTTAGGGCGTTGTTTTCAGCTCCTTTACCTTCTTTGCTGCTACCAACCGGAAAGTCCTATGAAAAGTTGCTGTGGACTTTGGTGAAGTGGCGCTCAACGCTACATCTTTTATCGACTGACCCGCTTGCACCGCAAATGAGACACACATATTTGTCATTCGCATTTGTGAAAAAAAACTCATGAAAATAATATATTATTTGCCTCTTATTGGCCTGGCTATTTTCTGTGGTCATTGTCATTAATGTTCAAATTATATGTGCCATTTTTTGTCATATGACTTGTCTGTGTTGTATTTACATTATGTTTTTACTCTGTACACATGACATCTATTGCACATCTCTCTTCCTGAGGTTTCTTCCATTTTTTTCCCTGTTAGAGTTTTGAGTTTTTCCTCATCCGATGAGAGGGTCGACTGTAAAGGACAGAGGTTATTGTATCCTGTGCAGATTGTAAATTGCTAATCTGTGATTTTGGGCTATAATAAAAAATAAATAAAATCAACTTGACTTGACTCGTCAAATCTGATATGCGCTGGCCTGCTAACATCGCCTAATGTTACAGAGTCACTGATGAAATCAAACTTGAAAGCAGCGTAACTCATTTAAGTGACAGCTGATTGGCAATTGGCAATGGTTATTAAATTTCTGTACATATTTGTTTTTAACTTCTAGCGAGCCACACAGAAACGGGTAGCGAGCTACTGGTCGCTACTTGTTGGACACCCCTGGCCTTAAGAGGAAAATGGCTAAAAGTCTTCTTCAACCTATTTCAGTTGGCAAAGAACGACTTTGGTTTGTTGGATTGGCTTCTTAACTTTACTACGACACACTCCCTGACCACGCTCACTTAATCGTTTTCCCTATTCACAATGAAATGCCATTTTCATGCCTTTCAGACACTATTTTCCTAATTTACAGGTGTCACGGAGTGGAACAAAACCTGGAGAAAAAGGTTCAAATTTAGCCAGCTTAGTGTGGATTGGCACAGAATTGTAGGTTATATTACATTCATTGTAAACCTAATAATTTCCAGCAATAGCAGCGCCCCAGCCAAATACATTCAACTACAGTAAGTAACCTTTGACGTATCACAGGTAGAGAGGTGCTGGGAGTAAATTTGCATCCATAACTCTGCATTAGTCTCAGTCTAATGCCTTCTGCTGAATGTCTACATTACAGGTTGAATCAGGGGCTACACATGAGTGTGACGGATCTGGGTTAAATGAACAGCATGCCCGGCCCTTTGATGCTGCAGCTGGTAATGCTTACAGTTTCTAACCCGTCACATTTGGACATAAGGTCTTTTTACCAGAGAGCATGACAATCAGAATTCCAAACTACAAGCCAAACGCCATAAAAATAACACAACTCAACTGACTCCTTCACTCTGCTCCCACAATGAGCGGCTGTTCCTCTGCACACGCATTAAGTCACATAGTGTTAAAATAATATAAAAAACGCTAATTGAATCAACTTTTTGCCTTGACACGTTAATTATCAAAAATAACATTAGTTCATTTTCCACAGGTTTTTTTTCATCGAGACCTAAAAGGTGCCAAATCACCTCACAAAGAACTCTTTATGAACCTTTCAATCAGCGTGTGCCTTCCAACATCCTATCATCATTACGGCTGACAAACTCCCAGACCTGACCCTCACCCGCCCCCAGCGTGTGATATGAATGGGAGTGCCCGGAGCTCAATAAACAGGGTGTAATTCACCCCTCTCCCCCTGAAAATACAGGTGAGACCTGTACCCCTTCATTACAGCGTCTGCAGCAGGCAGCGAAAGCTCTGCAGATTAGAGGATCTGCTATGTTGGCCAAACAGACTTAACCGCTGTCTGCTGGGAAGGGGCTGGAGGTGAGTAGGGGAGAGGAGAAGGCAGCAGGCTTTCTATATGATTACATAAGTGGCTCTGGAGAGCACAACACAGGGTGAAAGTTACAGGTTTAGACGATATGATGGACTCGTGGCTGGAGTCGCAAGTTAGATCATTGAGTCCCTACATGCTCAATGAGTGGACACTAACCGTGTTTCCATTCAAATGTCAAGCGAATTTTAAGCGAAATTTTGAAATGCTGCAAAAAATAAATGCGAATTCGGTATGTCACCTTGGGCTTTGGGAAACACTAATCGACATTTGCCACCAATTTTTTGACATTCAAGAGAACAATTGACAGATTAATCGACAATGAAAATAATCTTTAGTTGCAGCCCTAATTGGGGCATGAAGCATCCAAACCTGGTCTCACGGAAAGGCGTATAAATACCACAACATTACACAGACATTCCACATGTCACGAGTACGCGTTTTAGCCTTTTTGCATGTCATTTGTACGCCGCTTTTCACGTGTCATTTGTACGCCATGCAGACGTCCACAGTTAGGTTTAGGCAAGAAGACCACTTAGTTAGGGTCAGGACAAACGTCATGGTTGGGCTTGAAATAAGTACGGAAACTGAGTAAAACACGTACGGAAAATAACGTGACAAACATCAATAAAAAACACATGACAATCGTCACATGCGTCACTAACGTAACTTCCAAAACAAAACACCGATCAACAACAGCCTCGAACATGGGTCTCCTGTTAAAAGTCCTGTGTTTGTTGGATCCATCCACCTGCCCACCATAAGTCTTTAATACTACGTCACTAACTCTTACCATAGCATTTATACGCAGATGTGTTTACATTGAAATCAGTACAGGATATGTGACGTACAAATGACACGCGAGAATCAAGAACGGCGTATTTATTGCACGCTAAACGCCTTGCGCATTATTGGTGTGTTTATACGCCTTTTCGTGAGCTTAAACTTCTTTTTCCTGCACCACTAATGTGGGGATGAAGCTGGAGGTTACACCTTGTAGAGCCATGTTAACACAGCCAACAAATCTTACCACTTTCAGATCCATTCGTCGTACCAAACAGACTTCTAAGAAACAATGTTGGAATATTTCTAATGGATCAAACGACCATTTATCAGAGAGAATCAAGTTTATATGTTGAGGAACATTTGGGGATAGCGTTAAAGGAAAGCTTTTTATGCAAATTTACAATTGGGGGAAATATGTCTTCATCTATGAACATTTAATAACGATAATGGCACCATGACATTAGAAGTTTTATTTAGTCTACTAAAGTGAAAGTTGCTCCAGTAGCAGCCCATACACGGGACACGTTCCTGTCTGCCCACATATCATGTAGCATCCTAAATCACATAATAACCTTAGTTTTCCTCCTCGTATCTCCTGCTTCAACACTTCTTCCCTTACTACCTACGTCTGCTGCCGTCCCCTCTCTGTAATGAGCTCTCTTCATGTATGACCTCTCCTGTCACTCCCGCAGGTCCAATCCTCCTCTCCCGCTCTCCTCTCGCCTGCCTTCTCTAATCTCTGCATTACTTTGCCATTAATCCCACATTCCACACGAGGATGACCGAGTGCAGCTCAGATGACACATTGCCTTCGTAATCTGGTGTTCGCCTTGGAATGAATCAGTGGGCTGGAAGCAGAGCAGTGTTTAAAATCATCATAGTAAAAAGCTGGATTCACCTGTAGCATGTTCCCTTCCCTCTCCATCCATCTCTCTACATCCCACCTTCTGCATCTAATTCACACTTTCTTCCCGCTAACCTCTTGTTACTCACTCCTGGTTTCCTGATATCATCCTTCATTCTCCCAGTTCCCATGTCTTTCCCAAATCTCCTCAATCTCCCCTCATCCCTTTCCCGCACACTCCCTCCCTCCCTCCCTCCCTTCCATCCATCCATCCCCCCCCCCCTCTCCAGAGCCGCCGCAGTGGGACTGTTGGACTCACGCAGCCCCATGCTGAGCTGCTCCAGAGCCAAGCCAGAACAAAGAGCCCATTGAGCCGCGCGGAGACATAATGTGGGCCGCCTCTGACAGCACCGAAGATGAAGTCATGAGGTCGCCAAACAGTTAATAACGACGGCCCATCCTCCAGCTGCACCAAGTGTGTGTGTGTGTTGGTGCCGTCGAGGAAAGTGAGAGAAAATGAGAGATTATGTGTCTGCGTGCATGCATGACCAGTATGCGCCGCATGTGTACATATCTTAAAGCATGTCGATGGATAAAAAGCTTTTAAGAGCGTAATGAGATACTCCATGACACTCAAAAATGCGCTCAATCACTTTGTAAATACCACAGAGGAAAAACAAAACCTTCGGAGAATTGCACTTTTAGTTTTGGCTTCGCTCCAGCTGTGCTGAAGAACACCCACCCCACCACCACCACCACCACCACACCCCCACCCTTTCCTTATTGGAGTCTGTCTGGCGCAAAGTCTGACATGAGACACATCTCCCCGGGACTGGAGCTGTCGCTGCGAGGCCCACACTCCGAACATCATTAGATTCACAGCTCCAGGTGAGATCAGGCGGTGTAACGACAGAGAGGTGTATTTGTGCAAAAGCATGCATGTGGGAGATCAGGTTCAAGTATTAATCTCAGTGCCCCTGAGTGGACATGGCCTATTAAAATACCTTTACAGGACCACTTGCTTGTCAAGAGGCCTGCAGGCGGAGCTGGGCTCGGGACAGGAGGAGGAGAGAGTGGTGAGAGACAGCTATGCAATTGATTAACATTAGAAGGACATGCTCAAGTTCAAATTGCGCGGCCCCTCTGCTGTAAGCTACAGACATTTGTTTCCCCGCAAGTAGTATGTTTCTTTCAGACCCCGTCTCTGCTGCACATCTGAGTTCAATTCTCCGCATGCCCTCTCTCTGAAAATCAATTCCTCCTCCTCTCCTCTGCTCTTTTCCTCCAGCTCTGCGAGCAGACCAGGGCGAGGGGATTACGCTGTCCCTCCCCAGATCCAAGCAAGACAACAAATGGTTCTTATCAACTGACACCCCCCTGCCATCCAGGAGGAAGAGGCAGAAAAACTTGGCCCGGCCGCCCCGGCACGGATGTGTTCCCGGGCTCTGTCTGCCAATCGTGGCAACTCTTTTCACACTTAAAGCCTGAGCTATTTACGAGAGCCCTGGGAGAACGCGTACGCAGCACCGGAGGGTGGGAAGAATGGAGCTGCTTCTCAACCTCTGCTTCTAATCAATCACCAGAAATCACTGCCATGGTTTATGGCCTTTGATCCTGGCTCCTCTTTCGCACTGCGAGGGAGAGAGCCGGGGCGGGGAAAGGGGAGGGGGAGCAGGGAGAAGGGTGAGAGTCAAGGCCCAGAGGGTGTGGAGGTCAGGGGAGAGAGATTAGGGGGTAGAGGGCCTTTTTGCTCTCTCAAACCTGAAAGCATGTCTTGATTCAATCCAGTGAGTTTTGAGCAGAGGGGCCTGAAACATACAGGCTGCTTCCAGACAGTGCAGAAAATTTGGATTAAATGGACATCAACTAAACCTAAAGAGGGACATTGTCATGTGATCTCGGTAGAGCAAACTAACTTCACATGCTTTCTCTTTAAAACTATACATGCACACTGTTTTTATTTACCTCAATGACATATTGATTCATCATTTTAAATAACAGCTGCCAACATGTTGGAAAGAAAAATGTACTTGATGAGGGGGAACATAAAAGGCATAAATATTAAAACATGTTTCATAAACTGCTGTATCTTGTTTCGTGTAATGCACACATAAAACATGTATATGCAATCTAATGAGGCATTATTTGTTTAGCACGCAGAGATCCCATTATTCTAAAACTAGATTGTTTTTCATGTCGTTACATGTCAAACAAGCAACTAAAAAAAATCTGAATACCTTAACATGCATCTTTACAAAACGTGTTTAGTTGATTACAGTATCTTCATGAGTGCAGCAAAAGATCAGCTCACTAGTCTTTGATATGAACTCCAACCCTGGTGGCATGGCCACTAGTTGCTGCTTCATCCCTTTCAACAAGAATCCGACTGTGGTAAGGAGGCGTGAGCGAGCGGACAAAACAGAGAGGACGCGTAAAAGAACACACCACAATAAATCCTCCTGGCAGGGTCAGGACACCCCCCGCTTTGTTCCTCCTGGCAGGAGGGAGGCCACTGATGCCTCCCGACAAATGGACAGAGTAGTAGAATAATCAACTGCTGTTTCCCCACTTTATGTGTTTATGAGTTTACGGGGCCCTTGGTCGTCGCCCTCTCTGAGAGGAGTGAGATCCGGCACGGCCGCAGCGCCGGTCGATGAACCCCCCGATCCTCTCACACACGGAGCAGGCTGATTTGTCTTCGTGAGGCGGGTCGTCAGCTCAGAGACTCGTCTCTGACCCGGGTGACCTCTGACTCCGAGGCCATTCTGGCTCTCAGCGTGTCAGTGAAAATGATCTCAGGTTCTCCCGAGGAGCCATTGTGACAGTCAGCGTGAACTATCACAACGTGTTAGAATTAGAAATCTAAGACTGAGATATCAAATTGAGATTGCATGAATGAATTCTGAGTCACATTAAAGGGAAATTATAACTTGTGTCTAATTTTTGTAGCTTTGGCTATCATCTCTATCTGTAATAATCTTGAAGTTAATTGCCAGGATTTGGAAATGCGGCAACATCGCTACAAGGAAGTCCAAGCAAGGAACACAATCATAAGGTTTTTAATAAACTCCCAGGTTGCCAAACTTAGTTGGAACATAAAAACCAAGGCGAGCAATACATTTATCACCCGAACTGTACGCTGCAAACATCCATCACAGTTTACAGACTGCATTCCTTGTTCAACTTTGACCTGCTGTTCTTACCATTGTTGTGCATCTGTCCAGTTTTCCTGTGCAACAATGGACTGATATTTCAGGCTTGCTCACTTTGGGTTTTATCAGCCTGTTTTCATTCCCAGGGCGTCAAATACCGAGGCTTTGCCACGGCCATCTGCGTTCGATTCCGCCGCACTGAGCTTTCCATTAACTGCAATGTAAACCCATCCACATCAATAGTAAATGCACAGGGAAAGTGCTGTGCTGACATATTAGAGAAAAAGAGACACAAGGGATGTTGGATGGGTCCAACAAACACAAGGCTTTCATCCAGGAGACCGTTGTCGGCGTCCCGTGCGTTACGTTTCACTTTCATGTTTCAATCAGCCGATCGTTCGTGTCCCGTGTTCACAATGTGAAGTCCTATTTTCACTGTAAAAATGTATTAATTTTAAGCCCAACCATGTTGTTTATTCCTAAACCTAATTAAGTGTTTTTGTTGCCTAATCCTTAACAAGTGTTTTTGTTTATTTCACAACATTAAGCATGTGTTTACTGCGACCGAAAAGTGGCGCCAAGGAGTCTGACAAAGTATGTGGCGAGTTAGGATGAGAATGTGTTGGTTTTATCCCTCCACATAAAGTGGTTTAAATAATCTGTCTTATTTACAACATGTCTCTTTCTTGCCCTGTCTGACTTCATTGTAGCAATATGCTCCCAGATCTCAGCACATGCTTTGGTGAGCCCGATGTTATCATAACCGATAGACCAAAACTACAAAAACATGACCCAAATTGAAGTGCTAATTTTGAGGTTTAAATCCATATGTCTAGCTACATCCACCAGGGCAAACAAGTAGGATGACCAAAAAAAACAAAGATGCAATTCCACTACAGCTGAATTCTGGCTGAGTCTCCACCGCGTGCAAAAGTCTTGAGGCGGTGGCTTATATGCATCTTCCAGCAGTGAAGGAGCAGAGGAGCTCCAGCAGGCAGATGTGGGCCTTCGGAAGTGTGCCAGACAAGAGAGAGGCCAGGCTGGGCTGGACCGGGCTGGGCAGCTGAGGTTCCCCTCCGCCCTGAGTAGCGGCGAGGCTAAGCTAATCCTGTGCCTCAGGCCCCCGTGAGGTGGCTCTGCCAAAGCCTGTCCCCCTGCTGCTGCAGGAAATTGCCTTCAGTGCAGAGGTCCATGAAATGGCTATGGCTCACCAGTGAAGGAAGCACATCCACAGTGGGTGCACATGGGGCCAGAGTGACTTTACAAACCCAAATCTACAGGTAGATTTTATATTTAATACTTATATATATATCTAAAACCTCATGAAAACAGCCATATTGTGGATAAATATGTATTTTCTTCTGTTTATATATAAAGATTTTATGTATTTTATGTATTATTTATGTACCATACAGAGGTCTTTTGACACTAAAAGCCAGTTTTCCTGTGTGGGGTTGTGTGTCAGGCTCTATAACGCCTCCTCCATTGTGCTGTTTGACCCGTGGGCCAGCCAGCGCTCCCATGAGGTCCCTTATCCCTCCATCAGTCCTCTCTCATTAGCCCCCACAGGCAGAGCCCAGAGTAGGGTAACACAGAGGGGCCCCTGCTTCCTCCTCTGGTCCCCATGAAATACATACAGCACAAATACAGATGACAGGGATCACCTTTAAGCAGCAGCGATTTCTTAAAATAGCTACCAACTTGTCTCATCTAAAAAGAAAAAGGCCAGTTAAAGGAATATATTTCATGCAATTCTTGTCATTTTCAATTCTGAATCACTTGTCAGCATTTATTGTCAGGCAGTGTCTGGGTGTTCTTGTTAATTTTATGTATTTATTAATCATTTTCAGTTGCACAAAAAAAAGATCGGATCTTTAAGGGGGGATAAAAAGTGTAAAGCAGAGGTGGCAACATGAGGAGGGAGGAGGAGGAGGAGGCGGAGGAGGAGATGAGGCAGGACACAGTGGAGAAACAGTTGATTATGAGTCCCATCAAGTGATCAATGATTTCATTAATAAGACGGATCACGCGGCTGTCATAGCTGTGACACGGGCTGAGGGATGATCCGCTCCCGATGCTCCATTTCCCCCCAGCCTCCCTCCCTCCCTTTCTTCCTCCCTGTCCTTCCAATATCGCCTCCCTCTGCCAACGACAAGGGAACGCCACGGAAAAATAGGGATGGAGCTGGGTGTTGACGGGGGTGGAGGAGGGAGCGGGGGGTTAGTCATGAGGGAGGAGGGAGGGAATGGAGAAGGAGGGGGGGAGGAAGAAAAGTGAAAATCCATTTTGAAACCCATTTTCAATTAGGGGTCCACAAGCTGTTATCACAGGTGTCCCAGAATGGGGGCCCGTAAGTGAAAATGTCTCCTATCCGTTTCTGAAATGAAACCTTATCTGGGAGGCACAAAGATGGCGGGGACAGCGTATCTGTAAATTACTTTCCATCCCCGCTGTTAACGGGAACTTTATTTCTGTCAGATGACATTCCCCTCTATTTACTGTTGATCATTTAAATGGCTGCCTAAAAAGAAGGTGGCCCTCTACTCTCTCCTCGCTCTCTCTTCCTCCTCTTCCCATCAGAAGAGGGTTTTTTTTTTTTTTCAAAGCAGTCTTTTTCTTCTTTAAACACTTTAGCTACGCTCTCCATTTGCTTAGGGATTTCTCTGGTAACCTACACTAACATTTGTTGCCCTTTAAGGCTTAACTTGTTTGCCTCTGAGACCTTTGCTCGTGCCCTTTTAAGCATGACCATTAAAAAGGTCCCCACTTTATAGCCTGCATCACAGAGGCGGTGTTATGTTAAAACGGCATTCCCTGATGATTTTCTGAACTGTGTCCAGTTGTTTTACTCATACTGTATCATAAACCAACCAGAAACTTTTCTTTTTCTCTGCAAATAACCAATCCTTCAGCCCCCACCCTGTGTTTTTTCTCTTTTTTTTATTAGCAAATTATCCCATGACGACAGGATTTATTCAGCCAAGGAGCATGGACATCTTTTTTTTTTTTTTTTTAGCTCAGGACCCAACAAAAGAATCAGGGGACTTTGTGGTCCACCTGCCTGCCGAATGATGAGGGTGGGAGGGGAGAGCACCCTCCCTTCCCTCGCCCCGAACCCCTCCTAAAGAGCACCAATCACAGCATTGTTGTGGCACAGTCGGCTCTTTTGAGCTGTCAGTGCGAGAGGAGGGGGCACGGAGATGAATGGCACACAGGATGAAGCCACCATTTAGCCAACCATGTGGGAACGCTCTACCAGGACTCAATAATTACTCTCTGGGCCTGCTCAACTTGGACAAAACTTAGGGGACAAGAGGGGAAGGCCGAGCGGAGGAGGAGAATTAAGCTAAATCCAGACAAAAGTGCAGTTTGTTAATCAGAACAGCGACAAGATCTGATTTGCAATCACAGAAAAATGCTGTACTTCTTGGTAGCTAAACATCCGCCATGTCCACTCAACCTGCCCCTACTTATTTTCCACTTCTCACAACTTATCGTAGCACGCCGTCGCCGGGCGCACCACGGGGTTTCCGCTGCATCGCTGAGATCAGGGGCTGCTCTGCTTGACGGGGGGAAATATTTCGCCGAGGCCTTCCTAAGAAGAACCAGTCACTGGGGTTCCACAGCTGCTCACAATTACCTTTTGTTTGCATGGAGGCGGTGGGGCAGGGGCTACGGGGGTTAAAGTTGAGGCGAGTGTAGGGTTACACCTGATAAGAGGTTATGAGTTCTGGGGGCGACTTGGGAATGTGCCGTAATTATAACAACACAAAGAATGTGTAAGCTATCTTCTGATTCCAAGACAGAGATTGGGATCTAAAAGGGACCTTTCTGTGCAGATCGGTATCATCCCGCCCTTCATCAAGTGAATTATGAGACTACTGTATTTAAGGGAGTTTGCTTAAAGCGGCAGTAGGCGAGATTGGAGCAAATATGATTAAAAAAAGTTATTTTTATAAAACATCCTATCCTGACAGTAGTGCATGAGACAGGTAATCTGAAAATAATCATGTGCCTCTGTGTCCTCCGGTGTTCCTAATGGCATCTGCAAGATTTCACAGACTGAAGGAAAACAACCAATCAGAGCTGATCTGGAGCCTGTCGTCTCTGAGCAGCTGTCAATCACTCGCAAAATCCGATCAAACGGTCAAACTAGGCAGTGCTGATCAAATATGAATCAATATTCTGTTACTGTAATGTCTATTTCTCGCCTCAAATGTTTTCAGAAACATCTTGTAGTGTACTGTTTAGCTGTAAAATGAGAAAGTTTGTGACCCGGCAGCCACGTTGAGATCTCTTGAGGAAATACCAAGCACCGCCCACCAGCCGGAGCACAGCCAATAGGAACTCTCTCTCTGAAATGACCTGTGATTGGTCAGAGTCTTCCGTCACGGGCTAGATTTTCTAAAGCCTGAAAACAGAGCCATGAGGAGGTGCAGAAGTCTAGTTTTCTCTCAGAACACTTGAATTACAATATGCTGAAAGGTTATTATGCAATATTTGCCCAAAGATGCCAAAAACGTTCTGCCTACTGCCACTTTAACGCTGTCGTGTCTCTCGTGAGCCGGCTGAGTCTGTGTAGGAGACAAACCTTATGCTGTAATTACCAGCACATTACGAAGAAAAATCCACAATCACAAAGCCAAATTACATCCATGCTTTTTCCACAACAAACTTTTTTTTTTTTTCCCTCGCTGCCCCTTTAATTAATAAAACCATGCTGGCCATCTGGGAATGAGTAAGAGTGTTCCCAAAGATGCTTAAGGATGAATTACCTTACTCACTTCCTGTGATAACTCCCATATGGGGAGCAAGTCACACCAACTTATTTACCCCTCCCTGGATTGTTTGTTTCCTCTTCACACTTGGGATGATCACATTTGACATCAGCAGAGTAGAGGAGCGGGGGGGTTGACAGTAAAACTACCCAAAAAAGCTCCAAATGCTCTCACTGCTAATGAGCACAGCTGCAGCTCGGTCCACAGTGATCTCAACTCTGGTTTTGTTATGACTTTAGCTTGATGCTCCAAGGATTTCCAGCCAAACACACACAAAAAATCGCCATCTAATATTCCTCATTCCAGCGTCTGAATTAAGAATGAAAGGCCGAATGACGACAGGCTTGATGAACTGTAAGCTCGGCACGGCTTTTAATAGCATGTGTTGAAGACATTGCTATGTAAACATGCCAAAGGTTTTGCTACCAGTGAGGGGTTGTGTGCGACTCACCACCAGAATAGGGGGAAAGTAAACATCAGTAATGTGAGCAAGGATCTGTGCGTGTCTACATCTTTAAATCATGTTTTTGGGGAGGTGGTCAGTTTCATCTTAAAGCATGAGAACATACGCAAAAATAACATTCTTCGGTCCCCTGTAGGTCAGTGGCCCCGATGCTAAACTACGACGCTACATATGGTAGCCACACCTCCGTCTCTAGCTCACAGGGGTCTGGAAAACATCAGAAAATGCCTAACAGCGAGATGCTGCAAGCCTTGGCGACTTAAGCCAAAATTTAGGATAGAAATGGAAGAAACATGTGATTCAATGGTATGTTTATCTACAAGTCCAGGCAGTTCTCATACACTGTTCATAGCCATACCTACGAAAAGTAATGCACTGTAATTCGTATATATCCCACGCAATCAATTCGTATGTAACTCACGTAATCTTGAACCAGGAAGTTTAAAGAGCAACAAGCGCCGCATGGGGAGGAGGTCAGGGTTGAAGGGTGGGTCAAAATATACCACACTTTTGCCAAGGCGACCAGCGTTTGTGTCTCGTTTGAAACCAGAAGTCAACGTTGATTTGTCGCGTAACTTCCGCATTTAAGTTACGTCACTTCCTGAGTCATTTGAACCCAAACCATAATCTTTTCCTAAACCTAACTAAGTAGTTTTGTTCCCTGAACCTAACCGAGTCAATATTTTCCTAAACATAACTAAGTAGTTTTGTTGCCTAACTAAGACATTTTGTTCCCTAAACCTGACTAAGTAGTTTTGTTTCCTGAACCTAACTAAGTAGTTTTGTCGGCTAACTAAGAAGTTGTGTTCCTTAAACCTAACCAAGTCGATCTTTTCCTAAACCTGACTAAGTAGTTTTGACGCCTAACTAAGTAGTTTTGTTGCCTAACTAAGTAGTTTTGTTTCCTACACCTAACCAAGACGATCTTTTCCTTAACCTGACTAAGTAGTTTTGCTGCCGAACTAAGAAGTTTTGTTTCCTACACCTAACCAAGACGATCTTTTCCTTAACCTGACTAAGTAGTTTTGATGCCCAACTAAGTAGTTTTGTTGCCTAAACCTAACCAAGTCAATCTTTTCCTTAACCACAGAAACAAATGAGGAATAATGTTTGTAAGATATGATACAAAGCGTTATATGAGGATACACTGACAAGTTAGGGATGAAGTTTGATAAACAGATGTGAACGAACTGAGCCTGCACAGAGAAAGTTGAATTTCTCCATACTTCGATGATCTTGAGGTGGAGGTACAGCTATGCAAGATCAGCAGGTCACCAGCAAAATCCAAACTTTTAAAGACATTTTTTTATAATTATGAAGTTATTGCTGGACTTTAATATTCTGAAAATGTAGTACCATTTATCTGGTTTACTTTTTAAACAGTTTCATGTGAAAAAACACCTGAATATCAGCTGTGTAGTGATTTTCATCTGTGTCTAATCTCTTGGTCACTCATGCGTTTGGGTTTCCCATTACTCCACTGGTACAGTAAGCTGACTGACGGACCGGTCTCTCCCTAAACTGGGCGTATTCCAACAGACCAAAATTATATTTACATGAACCACATAGCGGCTGAGTGTGCAGTTAGAGGTGACGCGTTACCGTTTGAGGTGGTGCTGGAGGCCACCGCCTTCTCGCTGATGTCATTGCGCGCTGATGAGCCCTTGGTCGCCACAATGGTCTCCACCCTCTTCTTCTTCTCAGCTGCTGAACTGGCCTGGGACTGGGTTTCCATGGCGATTGCTCATTCCTCAACACCTCATGGAGACGGGATGACTGGTGGAGAAGAAGAAGAAGTAGGAACGGATGAATGAAAGACATGATTTTCAAGTGTCTTAAATCATTTGATTTGTGCATCAAGTTAAGCAGTTCTTGCTTGAGTGAAGTTAAACATTTTAACAATGGAGCGCCTCAAGACTTCAACACTGAGAACCCTGTGAGAGAAAACTTCAGATCCAATCCTCCCTTTTCATGATGCCCAGAGCAGACCACGGGTCAATCCACCAGCTCACCCTGATTTATTTTAACTCAAACCTGCTGCTGGGCTCTGATCTCCTCTTCCGTTAACTGTGCTTAAATATCCCCAAAAAACAAAATTTAGCTTACCTTATTTTCAACTGCCACACTAAACTTCTGACTTCTTGTCAAAAAAACTCCATAAACATAGCAAGGCAGGACATCCTGACTAGGTTTTATATCTCCGAATAGAAGTAAAGGCAGCTTGTGGATATACTGATAATCCTGCTCTAGCAGTGTTTCCAGAGAGAAAGGAGAAACCCTAAGGGGATACCACAGAGAGAGAAACATTCACAGTCCTGAAAAAACAAGGATTGTTTGAAGGCCCTTTTGGGAATATCATGGTGCCGGGCAATTTTTCTTTCAAAGAATAAAGGTGGTTCAAGTTAATACTGTCTGTGGGTTTAGAAGGGGTTCAGCCAACAGTCTAGCAGACATGCTGCTCAGTTCAGCACCTCAGAGGCTGTCTACAAACTCTACTCTATCTAGGTCACGGAGGTCTCTGATTATGTGATACACCACAACCACTCATTTACACAAAGTACAGGACGGCTTCATTTGGTCCGATACAAAGCCTTTACTTAGCCTCCATAATTCATGGATAATTAGTGGAAATATTTAGTCTGACTAACATTTTCTTTCCAATAAAGACCGGCTAATTACCCAACTGTACTGTTTAATTGTCCTCCACCCTATAAACATGCATGGATACAAAGGGCAGCAGTATAATGCAAACAGAGGAGAGCTGCTGAAACTACAAGAGAAAGGGGAGCGGGGGGGGCTGATTTTTACCAACTCCCCAAGGAGGGAAGGCGAGGGGGAAGTGGTGAGGGGTAAACTTCAGACAAACACTATGCGCTTTGTTTGTTTTTTTTCCCAACCCCCTGAAAAACCAGAGTCTGTCATCCATTCTGACCCGACAACAACATCTGTAAGCAATTGCTGGCTTACCAAAAAAAAAAAAAAAGCAAAGGGAAAAAAGAAACACAATGCAATTACTCCCTTACCAATCAAAACAGAATTAAACAAGAGCTCGTCCTCTAATCACTCCCACATGAGTACATGTGTAGCCGTCATCCCCCAACCAAAGACATTTTTTGTCCTACTTTGCACAGATATCATCTCTGCATGTGTTTGATAGAGTGAACGCTTTCATTTATTCACAGTTAATCGTCGGGGATGTTGTGCGGCGCATGTACTGTACGTCTGCACATGTACGTTCCTGCTATGACGACTGATCATAGGTGCCAATCATTCACTTTCATGGAAACAAGAGCGCGATCAAAGAAAACTTTTTAGTCTCCCTCTTTGAAACTTTCATTACATCATTCTAGTGACTGAACTTGAGCAAAAGCAGTGAAAAGGAACAGGGAGAGAACGTACATTACAGCTGTTACTGAATAGTTCCCAGCATGCTTTGCGTGTGGAGTGAGGCACCCGATTAGACTGTTATCAGGCCATTAAATAGGTGTTATCTGTCGCTACAAGCACCATAGATGTGGGTCAGTAGGGGCCTACTACGCCTACTACGTTGTAAAAGTGAAAGTAAAACTTAAAAGCAACATGTTGTAAAACTGAAAAATTACGTTTTGAACACAAACAAAAAAAGCTTCTTTAGGTTTAGAAACTACAACTTCTTTAGGTTTAGGCAACAAAACTACAACTTATTTAGGTTTAGGTGACAAAAATACAACTTCATTAGGTTTAGGCAATAAAACTACAGCTTCTTTAGGTTTAGGTAACAAAATACAGCTTATTTAGGATTAGGCAATAAAACTACAGCTTCTTTAGGTTTAGGTAACAAAATACAGCTTATTTAGGATTAGGCAACAAAATACAGTTTATTTAAGATTAGGCAACAAAACTACAACTTCTTTAGGTTTAGGCAACAAATTACAGCTTATTTAGGTTTAGGTAACACAAATACAGCTTCTTTAGGTTTAGGAACAAATTACAGCTTCTTTTTGTTTAGGCAACAAAACTACAGCTTCTTTAGGTTTAGGTAACAAAATTCAGCTTATTTAGGATTAGGCAATAAAACTACAGCTTCTTTAGGTTTAGGTAACAAAATACAGCTTATTTAGGATTAGGCAACGAAATACAGTTTATTTAAGATTAGGCAACAAAACTACAACTTCTTTAGGTTTAGGCAACAAATTACAGCTTATTTAGGTTTAGGTAACACAAATACAGCTTCTTTAGGTTTAGGAACAAATTACAGCTTCTTTTTGTTTAGGCAACAAAACTACAACTTCTTTAGGTTTAGGCAATAAATTACAACTTCTTTAGGTTTAGGAACTACAACTTCTTTATGTTTAGGCAACAAAACTACAACTTCTTTATGTTTAGGCAACAAAACTACAACTTCTTTAGGTTTAGGAGCTACAACTGCTTTAGGTTTAGGAGCTACAACTTCTTTAGGTTTAGGAACTACAACTTCTTTAGGTTCAGGCAACAAAACTACAACTTTTTTAGGTTTAGGCTACAAAAGCTTCTTTAGGTTTAAGCAACAAAACTTCAACTAATATTGGGTGTAGTAGGCCCCTATGGACCCAAATCTATGTTGCTTATAGCAACCGTGCCTATTTGATGGCCTGACAACAGTGACTAAGCATACATGTATGTGTGTGTGTCTTTATGTCGGCCCTAGGTGAGTCAGAGAGCTAAAAAAAGAGCTGAAAGTGCAGCGAATATGAGGGTCAGGATTTGGGGTTTGTAGGGGAGGCGAGGAGGAGAAAGCGAGGCATTCCACCGGTCGGGCAAAATATTCACAAGTCCAAGCCACTGAAGCGTGTCTGACCGGCCTTTTGTGTTTCCACCAGGCAGGCCACAGTTCCAAAGCAGCAATTAAAAGCAGGACCTTTTCACCCATAATCCCTCTGACCTGGACGCCCACACCCAATCCCTGCAGATGTTCCCGTCTCTGCTTTCCCCTGGCGTGTTGCTCATTTTCACCCCGTCCAGCAAAGTATCCGAAAACACTCAGAAACTCGGCAACACAAAGACACTTCCTTCCATTTGTGTTTACATCAAGACACTGTGGAAAGAATGCTAAAAGTTTTATCCCTGACAAATCTGAGCACAGAGATCCTAGTTTGAATATCATGTCATTTAGCACTGAAATAACACGACTCACAAGCCAGATGCAAAATATTTAAATACATTTACATGAGACAGCAGAGAAATAAGCATCTGTATGGGCGCTACCTTACAGACCCTGCATCAGCGGCCTGGCACAAAAGAAGGAATTACAACTAGGCATCAGTTGCTGCTGTTACTCAAAATAAATGTTAATTTCATATTAATGTCTTTCCCATGAAATGTCTGTCCTACACCCAATTAGAGAAGAGAGAAAGAGGGTGTATCTTTATTTGTGCTCGACTGTAATCCTTCCACACAGAAAGGGAGGCGATTAAACAGGTTTAAAATACCACAATTCAGACTGTTCCCTCAGAAAAAAAGAAAAAAAAAACATTCTTATTTTATAAGCACATTAAGCAAATCAATTTAACATAAATTATACGCCTCGGTGACAAAGGCACCGAGTTGAAAGTCATCGGCAAATTGTACACATCAAAGTGAAACACTAAAATAAACTTTTGCCTTTGATAGAAAAAAAAATGCAGTTTTTTTTTCTTCCTGGAAGCTTAAACGGCTGCTATCAAAAATCACTGCCTTTTGTTATTTAAAGGCTCCATCTTTACAAGCTTAATGCTATGAAACTGCTTAAGGTGAACCACTGCAGTCTGCTATTAGGAGCACATTTGCAAATGCACGACAAACACACATACACACACCCTCAAACTGAGGGACATTTTTATACAAACTCTTGAAGTGTCTTCTTAGATTTGGCAACCCCCCCTCACAGACGCGGTACTGTATTTGTGTTCATTTCATTAGGGCGACTGTTCAGTGTCGAGGGCCCCCTGAGGGGGGAGACTGGCAGCGCCGCAGCATTCATCATCATTACATCAGCGACCACCGAGATCTGCTATCTTAGGCTTATCAACGCGGCACAAACGCACCGCGGCACAGCGAGTTAGAGGGGAGGGGAGAGATGGGAGATGGAGACGATTGAGGGAGATTGTGAGCAAAAAGTGGGATAAGAGGGGGAGAAAATGAATGGAGGAAGGGAGGAGCATGAGTGTGTGTGTGTGTGTGTGTGTGTGTGTGTCATGCATGTGTGTGCACCTCACTGCATGCCTGCACATGTTTTCCTGTGTGTACGATATGTGTTTTTGCACGTTTTCGCAGCTATGCCAACAACATTAAGGGCTCCTGCACAGCTGGAACAACTAAAACACTGAGGGGCAGAGAGAGGGAGGAGGAGGAGCCCTTCAGCGAGATTAGCTGAATCTAGCAATAAAACAGAATGCGCTGGCTCAGGCTGCGTGTGTTTGCATTGGATAAGGTCAGCGAGGGGATGAGGCCCCTCAAGGAGACAGTGGAAGTGCTCGTCGGCGGTTAGAGGACCTGTCATGAGTTCAAAATCCCGACTGTTCCCAAACTCAACGGCTCTCAGAGGAAACCACATACTTAGGTTTCCATGCTGTGTTCGACACCGCACTTATGGCCCTGGAAGGCAAAGGGGAAAGGGGTGGGGGGGGGGATTGGGGATTTGGTGGTCGTGGCTCCCATTCACCAGTGAAACTTAACATTGTGCCCAGATGGCACTAAGTCTGGCCTACAGCTGATGGGGACCAGCCCCTCAAGTAAGGGCCATTTAGCAGGAATTAGTCACACCCCGCCACACACACACACTCTCATATCAAATCCCTGATATGCACATGCAAACTGGTTTAGTGCTGGGCCTTCTCACCCCTTTTGTATACTGTGACATGGCTGAGCTATTCAGACTGTCAATCATTTACATGTTTCTATATCATCCAAAAATGAGTCCCAATTTTTCAAAAAAGTTGAACATTTATCAAGATTTATAGTTCATGTTTTAAATCAGTAAATCATCTTGTGAATACTGCTTGGAAAAAAGCATATTTTGTGCTTCTTCTGCATTAAAGTGATAGTTTGTGAAGTTTTGAAGTGGGGTTGTATGAGGTACTTATCCATAGTCAGTGTATCACCTACAGTAGATGATGGTCGGCACGCCCCCAGCTTGGAGAAACAGACAGGAGTACCGACACCGGTGCAAAGCAATACAGTGCAGTGGATGGGGACGGCAGAAAAACACATTTTAGGCACCTAAAAGAAAGGTTCACCTAAAAAAATCAATATCCGTGTAAGTGTGCGCTATATATTTAGAATTTTTTCACAGCTTTATCTTGCTTCTCAGACAGCCCTTTCCTTCTCCTTTCTGACGGGAGTCTTATCTATGCTCTCTCCAAAGCCAGCAGGCTCAGATGACAAAAACAGTATAGATAAGTTTCACTTTGAATTAAGCTCGGCGTCGGAAAATATTCTAAATATTGTGTGCACTTAAACGGATATGCAATTTTTTAGGTGGGTTCTTTTAGATAGCTAAAGTCGCCCCCGTCCACAGCAGTGCGCCACATTGCTTTGCTCCGGTGCTGGTGTTCCTGTCTGTTTCTCCAAGCTGGGGTTGTGCCGACCGTCATCTACTGTAAGTAATACACTGACTATGGATAAGTTCTACGTACAACCCCACTTAAAAACACCCAAACTATCCCTTTAAAAGTCCAACTTATCTTTGATTTATCTTTACACCTCAGGTCCAGCATCTTAATGGCATTCCAAACAATGTAGGCTGCTATCACAAACACGCTGCACAATATTTGAACAGGAGAGATCCTGTGCAAATGAGGAGGAGTGTTTGTATTTTTTTGTCAAGGACAAACAGCGCAACAACACAGTAGCTTTCAGCGGAGCTAATAAGATTATCCTCGCGTGCGTCTTGGTCCTTCAGACCTCTCCACTTGAGATGCTTCGGAGGGCTGGTGAGGGACCCGGCGCGTCGCGCAGCAGAATGAGCCGAGTGCATCTTACATTCCTGGGTAACAAACCCAAACGATGTAATCGCGACGCTTACACGATGCTTCTTTTGCGCTCGCTACCCAGCAGATAAGGGGCAAATAAAGCACGCACCACAATGGAAATCTTCTGCGTGTTCTCCCCACAGCCCTCTGCTTATTAAGATTGTTTATTTATTTTTTGACTTTGTTCGTGAGCCACTTGTGTCAGGGCGAGTTGGGCTGTGAGGAGCGAGACAATGGATAATGCAGGCAGCTTTGTTGCACTGGTGGCCCAGTTATGCGGTATTGGTTTCCCCTCTGCACTTTTCTTCCCATGCTGCTAAAACGTAGGGCCTTTTGTTTGATCAGACACTTTCCCTGATTCTTGAGAAGGAAAAGATGCTTGTTCAGCCATTTAAGTGGACGCCGAAGCAAACAATGCAACCTATTACTTCAGCAAAACGCCATAAAGGTCCTCGGGAAGATTTTTCTATATGCAAAAGTTTTTTCCCTTGCACTTTACTTTCCCTACTTGCTTGTATCTGCATAGCCAGTTGAAATTCAGTTTATTATAAAATCAGTTCGCTCTGTAGCTAAGGTTTGCACTCGAGTGGCCCCTGCACATGGCACCCACTGTAAAGCAAAAAGAAAGTGAGGTCTGTATCCTGTCAGCGGGCCTCTCATCTCCAGTGAAAACAGTCTTCATACAAGGCTTTAGAGAGCGCTCTGCACGATGCCACAACCAGAGCGAGACAACAACATCCTTCACTGCGAAAGAGTACATGTTACGCTGCGTTGTTTGAGAGCGTACTTCCTATGTGTGTGTGAACATGGCACAGGGAGGAAGAGGAAGAGGGACTGCGTTTGAGAGTGCTGCATGATGCTAGCTGTGCGTATAGGAGCTGGATGCACCAGGTGCTCTAGCTATACGCCTCTCAGTATGCAAGTGCGATCACTGTATGTGCAGAACATAAATAAGAGAGGGGGGACCCCAGGGAGGGGATGAGTGGAGGAAGAGAAATTCCTGTACTGATGAAAACCTCACACACAACTCCCTCCTCCTCTTCCTCCTCCTCCTCGCACGTGCACTCAGAGGAGGATCAAGCAGATGGATGGTCTTGTGTGAGTGTAGTGGCAGCAGGTATGGCTCTGACAGAAGGTCTTCACACTAAAACAAAGAGTATTTGAGGCAACTGAGGGCAATCTACAGGTTACGGAGTCATCGTGAAACTGCTCACTTCCCCTTCTTTCCTATACTCTCACTCTTTTCCTCCTCCTTTCCATCTTCCTCATTACTTTGTGTCATTGGGATAAGTGTTGGAGCGGAGTGAGTCAGTGCTGCTATGTGATTAATGACGGGCCCTGGCGTTCTTCGGGGCCCAGCGCTAACAACAGCCAGGGGGCAGCGCGATAATGCACAATAATAAAGCCAGCAGACAAACAGCCAGGCAACACCAGGCCTATTAGCCAGCCCCATCAGGACGGCTAAGTGAGAAATTAGCCCTTCCCAAGCTCCGCCACGATTCATCAAGTGCTGCCCCTGAATCCCCCCTCAAGAAGTCATAATGTTTACTTAAAGACCGGCCCCGATGCCCCAGCGGCGAGCTTTATTGTCTCTTATTAATTCCCGTTCTGGCCCTCGCGGCCATGCCATTTAAAGCGAATTAAAGGGGTGAAAATTGGATGAGATGAAGTTGTCTTGGTGTTTGGCTCTCGCGTGATAAAGCCGGACCTAAACGGAGGGAGACTTGGGGAAGAAAAAAAAAATAAAAAGGGAGGGCAAACAAATCGGCATGTAAAGGAATGCTGGATGAAGCTGTCCTGAAATGTGCCGCAGTCAGTCAGAGGAATGCAGCGAGAGAGAGAGAGAGGAGAAGAGGGGGAAAAGGAAGAGAAAAGGGAGAAATGGCATCGCTTTAATGCTAGACTTCCTGTGTGGATGGGAGCTGATCCAGAAGGGTAACACCGGGTCACACATTCCACAGATGCACGAAACGAAATGATTCTGTTGTATCTTCGCATTCTCCTCGTCTTTCATCAGACGGGTTGAAAAATGCCGTAAAATAAGGTCACTCTATCAGCACGCCGGCCTTATTTCAACATGTCAGTGATGGACAGGAGGACAAGGGGAGGGAGTACACTCACACAGAGTGTATGCCTTTAAAACAACAGAACAATGAATCACACTTAGAAAAACAATGATTTTCATCAACTTGGTCAAATGACCCTTTATTTAGAGCTTTTATTTTATCTTGTGCTGAAACGCTTAGTTGATAAGTTGAATCATTTAGTCGCTTATCAAGAAAAATGCAAAATATTTGCTGGTTCCAGCATCTTTGGGTTCTGGGAACTTCTAATGAGCACTTTGCACTAGTTTCTGACATTTTATACACTAAATGATTTATTGATTAAGTTCGTTACGTAAAGTTATTCCTCATTTTTCTTGCGTTTGCGTTGTCTACCAATGTCCAGCAACACGTGTCAATTTCTGCTCGTTACATGCATACAGTCTTTTCAAAATTAACTTTCATCTTCATAGGAAACAACTTGGGGATTGATTTCCAGTCTGGGCAGGGCTTTTCTGTGTGGAGTTTGCATGTTCTCCCCGTGTTCGCATAGCATCCCACCACCAAAACATCAGAAAGTTGCATCAGGAAGGGCATCCGATGTAAAACTTATGCCAAATCAATGTGCGGCTCAATGATTCGCTGTGGCGACCCCTAATGGGAGCAGCCGAAAGACGAACAACAACAATTTCACAGGAAGCAACTTGGTTAGGTTTAGGAAAAGATTGACTTGGTTAGGGTTAGGGAACAAAAGTACGTAGTTAGGTTTAGGAAAAGATCGTGGTTTGGGTTAAAATAACTTCGGAAGTGGCGTAACTTAAATACAGAAGTTACGTGCCAAATAAATCAACGTTGACTTCTGGTTTCATGCGGGATACGAACACCAGTGTTTTTTGGGAAATCTGGGAAAATCTTGCTAAAACTCTTGCGAGACTCATTGCCCGACGACCTATCCTAACTTTAACCATTCGAGGTCAATGCCTAACCTCATCTGGCCAGAGTTTCCCAACTCATGGGATACCTTCTAGACACGACCGTTTGTTGTTATTTATACTTCCTGGTTCACGATTATGTGAATTACATACAAATTAATTTTGCGGGATATATAAGAAGTACAGTGCATTATTTTTCATAGGTATAGCTATGAACGGTGTAGGAGAACAGCTTGAAATGGAAACAGATTAACTGATAATGTAAAAAGTCATTGATTGCTGCCCAATATTTCCATTACGTCTTCTTGCAGTTGCCGTTTTAAAAGTTTTCTTCCCTCCTCATTGTATACTGTAAGTAGTAGTGCTTTCATGTGAAACCTCCACACTGAATGGGTTGACTGGCCCTTGTGCAAGGTCTGTAAGTGGAGCATAAGAGTCTCATCCATGTGAACGGTGGGTCTGTGTTGCAGGCTTGGCGGCAGGCGAGAGTGTGTTCTATAGTAGTATGGGGAGTATTCGGCAGCGGAGGTGTGAGATCAAAGACAGCTGAAGCTCAGAGGGAGTCCCGGAGACTTCTAGCTCCCTGACGGCTCTCCCAACGGCAGCGTCGGGAGACAACTCTCTCCCTTCACTTTCATATCAGCCACAGAGCCCCCCCATCCCTCTGCGCCGGCACGTACTGTAGGCTCCACACACGCACACACACACAGGAAGTCTCAGAGGATTTGGCAGTGCTGCGAAACCTCTACCCCACCTACAGCAACACACACGCTGTTGCTCATCAGAAACACGCAGCTGCTGAATATTTTGGATTTTGAAAGAGTTGGGAGGAAACTCGCTCACTCTCCCAGAGAAAAAGAGTCACGCAACTCCGAGGCGATATCACGCCACACAACACTGGAACGAGATGCCATAAACCTCGCCGGGTGTTTGACAAAAAACTTCCCGTAAACTCCAAAGAGCACAGTCACAAAATGGCCCCCTGAAAATCCCCGGCATAAAGAGCGAGGAACAAGACTGTCATTAGACAGTCAGCCCCCTCAGGCCCGCCGGCTTCATCGCGAGGAAGCCAAACATCTGGGTGTATTTACTCGTTTCAGCTGTTTGCAACCCCGCCTCGTATAAATCTGGGAGCTGGAACACCATTGCTTAGGACAGCTCCTAAACAAACACGCTCAACGCTTGCCGGCTCACTCACTCACTCCCCTCCGCACGCTCGAGCTTCCCAACCGGAGCCGGGCCGGCACATAAATTCGCGGAGGAGGAAGAGGAGGAGGAGGAGGCCTTAATTGGAGCGTTTGACGGGTGCCTGGGGTTAATTGGGAAGCATGGAGAGCAGCTGGCTCCGCCGTGGAAGTTGAGACAGGGATAATAAGTTCACCCTTTGCAGGAGAGACAGTTAGTGATGAATCAGATCAGAGGAACAGTGTACAGTGTAATCATCCTCACATCTCCCCTCCTCCACCCTGCTCGCCTGACAAGCAGAGACAACCTGGCTCCCAGCTACGCAATCTGGCACCTATCACACACGACTGGCAGATCACCACACACACGTTCATTCAGCTAATCACTCACACACACAATCATTCTTACCTCTAGGACACGGAACCTAGTTTATCAGTTCGCCGGTCGATGTATGTAAATCTCCCCAACAATGTGTGTACTAATGGCTTATTACCCTGCGTTAGCTGGTTTGCATTGATCTCTGCGCCAGAGGGAAGCGGGGAAACTAGAGCAGTTCGCTGCTCATATGTACCGAGCAGGACTATAATCACATCCCAGCTTGTTTCAATAAAAGCAACATTAGCATAAACCATCTCAAACACACTAAAACCTTCACCCCCGTTCGGTCCGTGCAAGAAAAAGGGGGGAAAAAAACTTTCCTGGATTACGGGGTAATCAAGGCCATATGGGATGGGTCGGCATAACTTCTCTGAAGTGTACAGATTGTCTCCACAGATTATGACTTTCTACATTTTTTTTTTTTTCCAGAGGAGCAAATCTTTAGCCAGAGAGAGAGAAAAGAAAGTGATTCTCTCGGGGAACTAGTAGCTGCAGAGGGTTTAGGTATAACACCAAACTGGGTTCCTTGTGCTGGGAGGGTGGCTGAGGGAGCGTTAGGGGGCTGAAGGAAGCCCAGGTAGAGTCATAGGCAGTAATGGGAGGAGACAGGGACTTAGAGCGCCACACAAAAGCCAGGCTTTATAAATAATTCCAAAAGCTAACAGGCTCCCTTGTATGTGTGAATCTGTGAAATACATTCACACATGAATGCACACACAAACACACACACACCAGGGGGAATACACACCCCTCCACTGGGGCTGACCTGCCTCGATTGGTAAATTTGTGTTCTTGCATAGATGATGCAAAAAAACAAAAATAAAAAGGTCCATTTTAGCAACACACACACACTGACACACTCACTCACTCATAATGCAGGGCAGCAAAGCACACCGGAGACCTGTCTTGTAAATCTCTTTGTGAAAGCAGCTTTGGGGGGTAGACAGGGGCTTACACACTGAGCCCTGAGGTAGAGCTACAGACTCCACTCCCTCTAACCCCCCCATGGTCTTTCTCCCTCTCCCACACACATACTCTTCCTCACTTTCCGTCTACCCCACATTTCCTGCCCTTCTCTCACCTTCTCTCCCTCCCCTCCCTTCCCATTCCTCCCCTCTCCCCTCCGTCCTAGCGCGGGCTCCAGAGCGCTGGTCCTTTAGCCCCGCAGGCTCCCGCGGCGTTGCGGTGACTAATGTCCTGCCTTTGCTCAGACAATGAGTTTGAGACTGAGCCGGGAAAGTGTTGAGGAGGGAAAAAGACTCCGGCACCTTTTGACAAATGGAACCCTTCGCACTCCCGTGCCCACTGAGGGAGGCTTTACAATGTCGCGCTCCACGCTCCGCGTCCTCCGAGGGGACGGCTGCAACCCGCAAAAGCCGCATCTGGGGGAACATAATGAATTCTTTGGGAACCTGGCCTTCTTCATGAATAAGATATATTTCCAAAGCATGTCGACCCCTCTTAATAAAAACACCAGTCTGGCAGGAATAGCCAAAGCCGTTTTAGGGCCCCATGTACACGTTAATATTTCTGTTTCTCTATAAATTTTCTCGGGCCTACTTCTTTTCCAGGCCTGTCACTGCAAGGCCAGTGCTGTATTCTCCCTGGAAGCTGGAGGAGCCACGATGACAAACTGTCATTAAAAACGGCTGGAGTCCCTCTCTTTCAAGGAACTCAAACTCTTGGATGCGCCCTCCTCTTCCCCACGCACCCTACCCCCCATGCAACCCTGAAAGGAACTGGGCTTTGTCTGAGGAGCAAAGGAGAGAGGAATCCCCCCCTCTTCAACCCTACCTCCCCTCCCCGAACCCTGTTCCTCACTCCCTGCGGAGTATTGTTAAAACACAGCCCCCTCTCTTTCCGTGGCCCGGGCTCTTAAAACAGCGTGCTTTGCATGAGAAAAAACGATTAGTCTTCAAATGCTGCGCTGTCAAAGGAGGGCTCTTTCAGGTTGGGGCAGAAATTTGCTCAGATAGTAGAGTTCCCCCTTTTGTTTTTCTAAGATGAGGCATTATTAGAGCCGGGGTCTGTTAGCATTCATTGCTGAGAAGAACACACTAGAGGGGTTTATATATACGGGATGCCTGCCCCCCTCTCCTTTTTCCAACTTGCCCCAAGTCCGCAGTAGACGGAAATGAAGGAGCAGAGTGGGGGAAGAGGTACTCATCTAAACATGTTTGGAGAGGAGAGAGAATGTCCGGGCATGTGCTTCTTTCAGGTATTAACCTTGGGATTTACATTTGACATTCAAACAATAGCCCCCTCCTTGACCTCCACTCCAGGATGCAGCAATGCTCCGGGATAACTCCCACTGAAAGACAACTAAGCAGCATGGGATTGCAAACACATGGGGTGCACATTGTGCGCATTATTGCATGACAATGCATAACTTAATTACTGGTGTTAAGGGCAGGAGTTTTGTTTGGAAAATGCACAGTTAACATTATAAGCTTTTCTTACTCGGTGGAGAAAAAAAGTGTGTACATAGTGGTGTGTTGGAGTAGACAGAGCCTGACTCATGGCTTCACACATCAAGAGGCAGGGGGTAAGTGACAGATCATTGTTCACAGCAAGCGGCCAGTTCATCTGTCCCCCCACTCACCACCCCGGCCGACGAAGCGCAGACCCCCTCACGGATGCCACAACCGGCTCCCATCAAAGCTGACACAATGCCACATCTGCAATAATAATAGCCCCGGCCCCAGGAAAACTGTGCTCAACTTTACACGCAGCCCGCAAGCAAATGGGCCCCCAAACCCGAAGCACTTCACCTCTTGCTGTTACACTTCACACCGCAGACTTAAACGACATTTTTTACGGCGGCTACAGCAAACAGAGGAGGGGACGAGCGGCGCCCACATGCAGGCGCGACCTGTCCTGTTTCTCCTCAAGTGTGTGAGAAAAGAAAACGCAGCCGCCGAGCTGGCACACTCAGAACCGGCATATTTGCAATAAAATTTACCATGACCTACAACGGGGCTTATGTTGAGCTGTCAGACACAACTTCATCGATCGTAAATTCAAATCATTTACTGTTTTCACTCTTTTTTTTTTTTTCTTTTTTTTTTATTGCCGGCGTCTTCGGTGCCTCGCTCTGGGAGAGCAGTGGACCAGACTAATTGTCAGGTCCAGTTGGAGTTTCCAACAGACCAGAGTCATGGAAAACAAACCAGCCCTCTCTGCTAAAGCAACATGAGCTCCCACTTTTTTTCCTCCCATTTCTTATTTTTTCAGACAAATGAAAAAAAAAAAAGTTGCTTCCACAAGAGAGAGAAAAAGAGACAAAATAAAATCTAAACATGTGTATGAGTCAGAGAAGAAGAGCAGGGTGAATGAGCAGCATGTACATGCATGCAGTGTGAGTGCAGTGAATGTGCTGTTTGCAAAAACCCCCTGAAGATTCCTGAATGTGTGTAATATACATATCTAAAATTACAGCGTGATATCTCCCCTCACACCCTCTTCATCGCCACTTTCCCCCACATCGTATACGCACGCCTTATCCAAAGACATCACCCGGCTTGAAAGGTGCCTTTAGCAGGCTCCTTGAAGCGGGGAGCGGGGGTCCCGCTCTGGGACAATGATGGTTGAGGTGGAGGGGGAGCCGGGGGAGCAGGAACACATAGCATATTAAATCTGTTGGCGGAGCTGGGTCGTCCGCGCGGAGAGCCAGAAGAGCCAGATCTGAGGCATGCCCTGAAGGGATGGCTGGGCCTGGGGATTAGGAGGCCAAGGAGAAGCCCTTGCGAGCCCGAAGACCCCTTCTTGTCTCTGCTCGCACGCAAATGCATCCAGACGTTTTGACGCTTCTCAGGTTTGCCGTCTCAGCCCAACTTTTCATAGCTCTCCTCCTCGCAAACCACACCACACACACACACACACACATTTCCACCCGCTCACATGCACAGCCTCTTTTTTTTTTCTCCCTCAATCACTACCTCTGTCTGACTTGTCCTCTTTCTTTCCCCCACTGTGTCTGTTTCATTTGATGTCAACATATCAAAGTACCAAATCATCAAAGTGGGAGATTTCTTTTGGGGGCCATCTACTCGACTACGCGAGTTACATGCAATGGAAGCAACAGCTAATCAAATCACGCAGGGAATTACTCCAAACTTCCTCTGGTCAGGTGCTTTCTGTGTGTTTTGAAACTTAGAACAACTGTCATTATTTACACCTCTGTGTGGAAAAACCTGCAAAACAACACCACGAATAAACCTCATTATCTTAAGGAGAATCAACTTCCTCACATTAACCCTCGTTTTAACTAAACATTTGCCACCTCTTTGAGGGCTCCGGGTCGCAGCATTAGCACAACAACACAGCTCATTAGGGCCTCTTGCATACAAACCTGATAACAGGTATTCTTCCTGCAGGCAGGGTGTAAAAGGCCCGAGGACACAAGCTGCATGAATGCAAGGCCCTTAAAAAGAAGAGAGGGCCATACCTCAAAAGCTAATAGCACGTCATCTCCCTGCATTAACATGACAGCCCTTATTCTGCCAGGTCACAGGTCACCACAGGGCCGGCGTTCGCTATGCATAATTTTACTTAAAGGAGTGCTTAAAGTTGAGATAAAGCAGCACGCGGCTGCTATCTGACGGACGGACTCGATAGCCGCCTGCTCCTCACGCGTGGAGCTGAAGGAGCAGCGAGCGGCGATGATGCATCTCTGCTGGCTACAGTAAGCGAGTGGCTCCGAGTTGTGCATCTCATTCCAGCAGATTAGCATCTTAAACACTGCTGCATTCATCACTGCTGCTGCATCATAATGAGACAAAGTCCCCCCTTTTTTTCTTTTTTGGTAAAGGTGCACCTGTTTGACATCAGCATCCACCTTTAGGTAAAATATAATAGCACAAGAAAACAATGTTGAATATTCACATATAATATTCACACATATTTAATATTAAATTGTGAATTGTGATTAATTGTGATTGTTTTTTAAATACCATGAAGCTGATTTATATGTTTTATTATATATCACATACTGGATTTTGACATCCACATGTGTAAAAACAAAAATGTAACTTGTTTAAAGTTATTCTATAGAATATTAAATCCCAAAAATGTCACAGATTTCTCTTTCATGAATCGATCACTGAATTTTATAATTTTATTTTTGATTTAAATCACATTTAATTTAAGGCTCGTGGTAAATGTATCATATATAATATTTTATATAAATAAAATCAGATGCCATCCGAATTTTTGGCCTCAATTAATAATTATATAGAGGCAATTATATGCTGTTTTTAAGCATCAGTTTAATTTCAAAATAATTAACAAGTCACATGCCATGAAAAGCAAAACATATAGGGGAGAAATAATATGATTTAAGGAAATTACAATTACAAATGATTCTTATAAAGTAAATATAAATGATTAAGGTTAAAATCTGAGGCCTGATCCGTCTCTTCATTCTTTTCCTTGTTAACTGAGCTGAATCATTGACATGACAGTGATTCATTCCCTGTGAAATGTTATTTAGTTATCATAAATAAAATAAGGTACATATTAAATGACAGTTTATGTGACAGTCCCTTTTTTATTTTATTAGACAAGAGCTAAAAAAAACTCTGCTCCGAGCCAAATCCTCAGCCAAGATGAGTGATGGAGGAGCCTCATAAAAAAACAGCTAAAAGGAGATTTTTATCTGTGTGAACTTGTGCTGTTAAACATCTCATTCGGTGTGTTCGTCTCAAGGCAGCCAGACCTGCGTTAATAATTTGCCAAGTGTCAAAAAAGAAAGGAGGATTTGAGCTGCACCGCATGGCTGAGCACCTCGGACCCTCGTCGTCTGTGTGTGAAACCCGAGAGCAGACAAGCAGATAAAATGTGGAACAGCTGGCGAGGACAGGAGGGAAACTTTCAAACAAATATCCGCACATGTGGAGGCTCGGGGGCGCTCACACGTTTTCATGTCCTGGACCCCCAAAAACACTTCTGTTAAGAGAGATTCCTTTCCACCCTGCACAAGTCAATGTGAGAGTTTGTTTTTTTAGTAATTTTAAATGAAGGGTGATTGTATTAGTGTTCTTATCCATTTTTAATTGTGCCAAATGACAAGCTGACACATGCTTTTCTCCTGAAGTGAGCCTCAATTACACATTAAATATGGTCTTACAATTATAAAATGCTTTTCTACTGTAAAAACCAAATAGAAAAGCTCTGTAAGAAGAGTATAATAAACTGTGTTAAAGAGAGTGTATCAACATTTTCTTTAATAGAAATCCAAGGAATTCTAATAAACTAAATTACAGTGACTTTACTGCATTTCTAATTTTGCTTGGGGGCCCCACATGGACCCCTGCAGGGCCACAGACTCCCACTGTAATGGGCTTAAATTTCTCTGAGCACATGCCTTCAAACACGCCATGATGTCTCCTTACACACGTTTCTTCTTTTTTTTCTTCTTTTTTTTTAAGGTGAAGCACATAATAATTAAAAAAAAACTTTCTAATGCAAATTGGACAAATTGAAATTGAAAGATTTCCTAATCCTAATTTCTAAATGTTTCAACTCTTTGACACTTGTTAAATAAAATGAAAGTATACTGGAAACACACTGCAATTTTCACTTGTTTTAAAAAATATCAGCTACTAAATGAGTTATTAATAAGGATTTTTTTATCTGCAGTGCAAATATTTAATCAAAAAAAGGCCTTTAAGATTTGAAAATACTATTAAAAAAACAGTGATGTTAATAAAAAATAAATATCTAAATGTTAAAGGTCAAAGGTCAGCGACAGGCTTGGTTGGATTTAACAAAATAAAACAGTGTGTGTAACTGTTTCAGTGAGTCTGCAGCCTCTAACAGGATAAACCGAATCAATAACAGACACTGAAATATGATCACACATGCACATAAATATGCATGCCCCCCCCCATCCCACCACCACCACCCAAACCACCCAAACCACCCTCCCCCCATGCAAGTTTCTTTAGGCAAAAGTCCAATAAAGTTTCTGCAGAAAACTTCCAGTTCCCATCAGAACCACACGTGTATATCTATACTACAACACATCCATCACTATAACAAACTTTATGCAACTTTTTCAGACTAGTTTAGTTTGAAAGAAAAAGGCACATCTGTCTGTGTGAGACTTGTTAAGTGTGTTTTCTAACAACCAACACTTATTTCACAGAGCATAAATCACACACACCCAGGGCCAAGAAACACAAGACTGAGGGGCTGTTTTTTGGGGATTTCAACACCGATTAATGTTGTTTTTAAAAAGCCTACAAGTGTTTTTCTTTTTAATCCACTCCATGCATGTTATCTTGTATGATATGAAACATCTCCTCTCATGTTTAACAAACTTTAAGACTATTTCTGGTGAGATTTTATGAGTTTGACTTACTTCTTTCTGGGTGATCCCCTCTTTTAATTCTTTTTTATCTTCACAGGAATAAAAAAATCTTCTTTCTTCAGCTTCTTCTCTTCTCTAACTTGCAGATGTGCCTCTGGAGTTGCCTGGTGGGACTTTTTTCTTCTTTTCTTTTTTTTCTTTTTACGCAGCAGCAGCAAGTCCAACTCCAAAGCGTTGCAGCCAGAGTTTTTCCTCTCGCTTGTCTTTCTCCTCCTTCTCACAGTTTGCTGAGTCCAACCACCATCAGCCTGCCGAGGATATCTGCCGACAGCAGACCAAAGATGAGCCTGAAAACAACATGAGCGTGAGAGGAGAAGCGCGTGGAGAGTTGTTATTACATTTAGTGCGCTTTTTCCCGAGGAGAAGAGAGAGAGAGAGAGAGGGAGAGAGAGAGAGAGAGAGGAGTGTAGGACTCCAGCTGCTCCTTCCTTCTCCTGACTCCTCCCTTTAGGGTTGCTCCCTCCTTCACTCACTGACTCCCTCCTCTTTTTTACTTTCTGTACCCCTGTCTTTCCATTTTCTTTTCTTTATTTCCTTCTTTGAGAGAACATTTTTTAATCCTCTAGTCCTTATATTACAATTTAAGGAGCATAAAAAACACATTAAACTCAGTTTACCACCCTCCTCTTCTTCATAGGCCTGGAGCACAAATCTACAACTCATCCAAGTTAGGAACTGAATAAAAATATGTTTTCGGAAGACAAGAAAGTTATGTTATATATTTTTTTATCTTTGGTATTATTTCCTGTTCATTTTCTTCTTGTGTGTCCATGTTAGTTAGTCCTGAGTGGATGAATAAACCTGGGTACGTAATGGACCAAATCAAGGACTCTATTTTATAAAAGATATGATTTCACCCGCTAAAACTGCCACTTTTTAAATTTACATAAATCCCTATAAATAAATGCCTTTGTAGTACAACTCTACAACTGATACAAGTTAGGGCATTAAAGAAAAATGTGTTTTCACTGACAAGAAAGTTACATTTTGATATTATTATTTATATATTTGATAATTTGGCATTATTTCCTGTTTATTTTCTCCTTGTAACTTAGTCCTGAGTGGTTGAATGAACCTGGGTACGTAATGGACCACATCAAGGACTCTATTTTATAAAAGATATGATTTCATCTGCTAAAACTGCCACTTTTTAAAGGACAGCAAAAAATATGTTCCTCTGTACATTTACATAAATCCCTATAATTAAATGTCCAAGACATATTTGACATTACATTCAGCATTCACGAATGAACTGATCCAAGTTAGGAAATTAAAGAAAAATGTGTTTTCACAGACAAATAAGTTAGATTTTTATTATCTTTCCCTGTTTATTTTCTCCTTGTGTCCATGTAACTTAGCTATGAGTTGTTGAATGAACCTGGGTACGTAATGGACCACATCACTCTATTTTATAAAATATATCATTTCACCTGTTAAAACTGCCACTTTTTAACGGACAGCAAAACATATGTTGTACATATACATGAACATTTACATAAATCCCTATAATTAAATGCCTTTGTAATACAACTCTACAACTGATCCAAGTTAGCAAAATAAAGGAAAATGTGTTTTCACTGACAAGAAAGTTACATTTTTATTATCTTTGGCTTTATTTTCCTGTTTATTTTCTTCTTGTCTGTACATGAACGAACATGGGTACGTAATAGACCACATTATGGACTATTTTATAAAAATATATGATTTCATCTGCTAAAACTGCCACTTTTTAACGGTCTAACGGTTTTTAACTGTCTTTCCCTTTTCCTTCTTTAAGCCAACATTTTTTAATCGTGTAGTCCTTATATTAAAATTTAAGGAGCATAAACCCACATTAAACTCAGTTTACCACCCTCCTCTTCCTCATAGGCCTGGAGCACAACTCTACAACTCATCCAAGTTAGCAAATTAAAGAAAAATGTGTTTTCACTGACAAGAAAGTTAAATTTTGATTATCTTTTGCATTATTTCCTGTTTATTTTCTCCTTGTCTGTCTATGTAACTTAGTTCTGAGTGGTTGAATGAACCTGTGTACATAATGGACCACATCGAGGACTAGAAATGTTCCGATACCATTTTTTCCTTCCTGATACCGATTCAGATACCTGAATTTGTGGTATCGCCCGATACAGAGTACCGATCCGATACCAGCGTGATTCAAAAAATATTTAGTTATTATTAATATATATTTTTTTCTGGGTTAGTAAGTTATGGTATCGGATCGGTGCTTACCTACGTACTCGCCGATACCTGATACAGAATTTAGGGCAGTATCGGACGCATTTCCGATACTGGTATCGGTATCTGAATAACTCTATCAAGGACTCTACTTTATAAATGACATTATCATTTCATCTGCTACAACTGCACCTTTTTAAAGGACAGTTCTGTGTACATTTACATAAATCTCTATAATTAAATGTACAGTATAAGACATATCTGACATATACCGGTATTGACAATAACTGCTATATATAAAAAATTTAAATATTGACATCATGTTAATAATGCACATATGACAATATCGTGTAAATCTCGGCCCCCTGCTCCCTGTAAGTGATTTTGTTTCAGCTGACAGTGACATAACATATATTGATGGCAGTCGTTAGGCCTTGTGGATTGTTTGTTTATCAGTTCATCTGGTTGCCTTTTCACTATCTATTACTGTAATTGTTTTTTTTGTACAGTCATGGTAACAAACTCTCTCTTCACCTCCCCACACTCGTATTTTGAATGTAATTAATTTGCCAAAAATTAGACAAAACGCACAATAAACAAAGTTAAAGATGAATTTGGCTGATTTTTTTTCTATAGATATCATGATAATATCATTATTGTGAATTCTTTTGGTCATGATAATCGTGCATAGTGAAAATCTGACATTGTGACAGCCCTAATAAAGCATCAATCTGCATAAAAACATTCACATCACATTGAATATATATATTTTAAATTGCATTGCTGAAATATAAGTCAACTGTTTGGATTCGCTAGTGAGATTCATAGTGAACAGGCAGATATTTGTTTTGTAATCATAATTGTCTTATTAGTAATTAAATGATCTTTGAGGAATAAGTGACATTTTTTACTGCTTTGATACAGTTTTTTTTGCACAGGCCTTTTCCCTCAATCATCCACTTTAAAAATGTACATTATGGAGCTCACATGTTTGTAATCTGTAGATTTATGAGAGCTAAAATAGTCGTCTCCTGGGCTTCAGCCCCTTCAGAGTGCTACCTACTGTAACGCTGCTGTAAAGCGGAGGGAAGCCCTCCTGTAGGGTTAGGTCATAATCAATATACATAATCAATATACAGGGAAATTATGTGGTAAGAGAGGTCTTTAGGGTGCTGTTCCAATCAATGAAGAGGTGGGAGTTTGGAGAGGAAAATCACCGGTTAATCGTTTAAGCAGGATTTGAATGTGTGTGTGGCCGAGAGGTCAAGTCCATCCAGACACAGTTAGTGTGTTTATCCTGATTGTAAACTCACATCCAATTATCTTCTGCGGCAAATAGAGACGTCTGTAGTTTAAAGGGATTTTTGAGGATGCTTTATAATCACATTTCTGATGCTGATTATGCAAATAAAGTCTGCATTGACTAATTACCGCCTTAATCAATCAGAGCCTTCTGTCACAACTGTCAACATCTTTGTCATCAATAAACCCCCAAATGTGTAGAATATGAAGATGGATTTTGAATGTAAAATAAATTGGGCGACTATGATGAGTCTTAAATATCACAATGCTTCAACTCAAATAGTGTCTTTATTCATCAATAAATCCACAGATATAGATGCATAAAACGTCAAAATAAAAGCATAAATGTTTATATTTGATGATTGATTTGATGTATAAATAAGCACATGCACTTTAACGTCTCATTTTATGCACTTTTGTATTTATTGTATGATTAATGTATTGTTATTGTGGCAGTATGTTTTGTTTTGTGTGTTATATGTTTTGTTGTTGAACGCACCAAAATAAATTCCTAATCAATTGCGAATTTGTGGCAATGAATGATTGAATCTTTAATCTTTTGAATTACAATCCAGATATAATATGTGAGGTTATGAGTTAAAAAAAACACAAATACAGCAATGCTACACATGCACAGGGATAGAATATGAGCTGTGATATAAATCAGTGTCAATACGATGAAAACGCATGTGTCCGTGACGACAGGAAGTCTGGCCGAGACAGTCAAAGGTGCTCTGTAAGACACGACTAATTCTCCTGTCAGTTTGTCAGGCGGTGCTCATCTGGCCTGGACTACACAGAGATAAAGTCCTTGTTATGAATCTCTCAAAGAGAATCCGAGGAACGTGGAGGTGGGGGGAGGACATGAGGGGTAAAGGGGGGAAGAGGAGGGAGGTGGGGGGGTGCACATGGGCATCAGTAGGGTTAGCGGCTCCCGAAAGTATTTCATCAAAGAGGGCCAGGATCCTGGGGATTGAGATTCTGCCTGGAGGCAAGTAACCAATGGTCTCCCAAGAACATATTCCAAAGTAAGGCTCGCAGAGCCAAAGCACACATCAAAAGCACCTCTGTAGCCAAAGCGATTCTGGAGGAGAGAAAAAGGGGGTTCGGGTCCCTTCTTGGCCCCCTTTAAGCCCCAGATCTCACCCCAATTAAGAAGGAACTACTGTTTGTTCCAGACCCTGAGATCTACAGACAGGGAGGTGTACGCACTAAGGTAGACACACAAATCACAAGCACACACACACACACACACGCTCACATATTGTCACTTCTCCAGCACAAAAAGAAAAGCTCTGCGTCTTCTGCTTATTTTTTTTAACTGACAGAGCGTGTTTCCAGTCTGAGCCGTGATCTCACTGAAATAATATGTAGTGCTCAGTGTGTCCACGTATGTTACACGAGTAACAGTAAATCAATACTTGGCAGATTGTTGTGTAGGCATTTGGATTTTTGCCTTTAATTCTTCGCCGCTGGACAGATGTCACTGTGAAATGGATATGGCAGAATAAGCATATTATATCCGCACAGATGTGACTGCTGGAATGAGCGGAGGAATGACAGAGGCTCCTGTGTCTCTCGCTGCACAACGGCGGCGTTTTAAAAGATAAAGGGATATTTGAAGTGTCTTCAGTTTGGTGTTGAGGTCTTTTAGCAGCACCACAAAATACTTTATGGCAAGTAACAGTCTTTGTATATCTAAATATAGCAGGAAAATGTACTTGAAGTATCACGGCTTCATACCTCTAAGGGTGAATGAGGATTTTTCTGTATTTTGGGTGAATTGGCCCTTTAAAGATGTAAATCAAAATGTTATTTCTGCATTCACACATACAGAAATGTCATACTCAAGAAGTCCAACATGGTTGTAATAAAATGCTGTAACAATTTACTTTAACGCTTTCTGATCTCAGTCTGGCGATCTGTCCAGGGTGTAACTTCGCCTTCGCCTAATGTCAGCTGGGATCGGCTCTGGATGGACTTTTCCCAGTAGCCGCTGAAAACCACGAATCTCCAAAATGTCAATGTTTCTTTTTCATTTTCAGACAATTCAATGGTTTTTTTAAAATGGTTTTGTAGGATAATTTCTCAACCCATAAAGGAACATTCCTTTAGTAAATTCGAAACATACAAAATCACTGAAATGACACCAACAATAGGCTACCACTGCTATCACTGCAAATATAAGTAAGTAAAACATTATTTATATAACACCTTTTAAAACACAGGTTATAACGTCCTTTACAAAACAAGAATCAAAAATGCATACAGTACAATGCACTCAAGAACACAGAAAACATAAAGACAGCTTAAAGAAGTGGGTTACTTTAGATGTTTTTTGAAACAGTCAACAGCAGATCTAACGTGGGGGGGCGAGATTGTTCCAAAGTCTTGGTGCTAGGACAGAAAAAGAGCAGTATGGCCAACAGGTTTTGGGTGGATGACCGTGGATGCTTGGTGGAGTAAGGGATTAAGCAGGAGCGAGGCCATGCGGAGTGCTTTATAGGTGATTAAAAGAATCTTAAAATTGACCTTGAACTCATATAAGACCATGAGAACTGCTTGTTGTCCCGTCTTTTTACTTCCCATGTCTCTATATCTAATAAAGGCCTGATAGGACTTACTCAAAGTGTTTGCTTGCTCTTAATCTCAGGACTACAAGTGCAAGTGTGTCAACCAACAAATGAGTACAGCCACCTGACACTGGATCTGTTTGCCAGCGACCAAACACACCACAAAGGAGAGCTTCGGTGACCTCTAGTCCTCTGTTATCCATCCTTAAGCTATGTTCAAAAAGCCTCCCTCTACATCTTTCCCTTCTCTGTTCATGTTCCTCCTCTCTTTTCCTTTTCTCACTACCTGTACACACTTGTACATTGAGGACACTAAACACATCATCCTCCCCTCCTCTGCTCCCATCATCCCCCTCTCCTCCTCTCCCCCCTGCCGGAGGTATCGGGTGGCTTGAGTGGGCCCATTAGTGTGAATGACTGATAAGACTCTCAGCCCCCAATAATCAGAAAAGGATATTTGCAGTTATTTTGAATCCGTCAGAAATAATAAACGCCAAACTATATCCACTTGGGCTATTTAAGCAATTTCCCCGTGATAACATCCCGCGGGGATTTCATGTGGATTCCAAATGACGACATAATAAAACCACGACGCCTGCACCCCCTTATCAGGCGGGATTAAAAGGGAATAATGAAACAGAGAGGGTTTGGAGCCTTGTGTGGTATGAATATGATTATCTAATGGACTCCAATGGAAAGGCATGTTAATTCCACTTTAACGCGAGACCTTTCCCAGACTATCTGCTGCCCCTGGCTCCTCCTAAGACCCCTCCTTCCTCCCGTTTCTCTGCCTCTTTCTCCTCTCCCTTTAAGTTGAAATAATCGCTCTGCCTTTTTTTTTCCACAGAAGTCATTATGCCCGGCGTCTATCTCTGTGTACGAACGTGAGCATGGGAGAGCGATAAATCCCCCCCTCGTTTTTCTTCCTCTTTTCCGGTCTGATTGGAGTGTGTTGGCCTCTTAACTTTCAGACAAAAGCACTCTGGGCAATTATCAATATTCAGATTTTTTTTTTTTTCTTGCACAGAGATCATTGTTGCTTGAAGAATGTGGGTCACTCATACAAACTCAAATCAAAGTTTCTGAGCAGCCAGTTGAAATCATATTACATGGTCTGATACTGGGCTTTAACAGAGCCTTCATATTTGAATACTGGGCTGAAACGTATCACTGAAGAGTCACTTTAAACATCACATCTTCTTATGTTTATTTATTTGTTAGAGTTATTTTAAGATGATACATTTTAATTTGAAAGTTGTCCGTCTGCTTAAAGGAACAGTGTGTAACACTTCTATTGGAAGAAATGGAGTATAATATTAATATGTTTTCTTTAGTGTATAATCACCTGAAAATACACTGGCTCTAGAGAGGACCATTCGCGTTTTCACGTTTTCGTGTTGGCCACCATAGTTTTCCTACACGCTTGGCACACGGGAGAAGTTTCAGTTGGTTGCAGTCTGCAACCTCACCACTAGATGCCGCCAGATCCTACACACTGCACCTTTAAAATTTAGCACCAAATTCAATAAGTCAGGATGTTTTTGATTTTTATATTCTCCAAGCTAAATTAACACTGATGAAGCAGCATCAGGCTATTTAATAGACCTTATTGGTCGCTATAAGCATCATAGATGTGGGTCATTAGGGGCCTACTACACTTCAAAACTTAAAAGCAACACGTTTTCGTGCCAACTCATCACATAAGGCAGCTTTGTCACGCCCCTTGGCGTCACTGTATTTTTAGCATCAATACCACTAGTTAGGTTTAGGAAATAAATACATGGTTGGGCTTAAAACTACTACGTTTACAATGAAAATTAAACTGAACGTTGTGAACACAGGAGACAAACTAACAGCTGATTGTAACGTGAAAGTGAATCTAACTAACGCACGGGACACGAACAGCGGGCTGAAAGCCTTTTGTTTGTTGAACCCATCCACCTCCCCTCCCGCCTACCTTGTGTGTGTCTTTTCGCACTTTAAACTACGTCACCACACTCCCGGCGCACTTTCTCAGAGCGTGTACTGTTGCTGTGTATGGGTTTACATTGTAGTTAATGAAAAGCCTGGTGCGTTTTATACTGGCACCGACGGCCGTGACAAAGTGTCGGTATTTAATGCCATGGGAATGAGAACGGGCTGTTCTAACACGTTGTAAAAAAGAATGAAACATTTTGGTCTTCACCATCTTGGTTTCTGGATGTGAATCACCATGTGAATAGATGATAAAAACCTGTATAGTAGGCCCCTATTGACCCACATCTATGGTACGTAGATAGATTATAACGACCACCTATTTAATAATAGCCTGACAACAGTCTAATTGGCTGGATGAATCCTCCAGTTATAAATGTACACATTAAAGTATACAACATGTAGACTGAAAGTCGTTGCTCCTTTGTTTCAAGGGCAAACAATTACCCATCCAACACCTAATAAAGATTTAAGTCATGTGCAGGCTTTGCTGTCAGGATTGTGTAAAGATGCTGTCAGGCAGACATCACTTGTGTGTGTATTTTGCAATAGATGTTGACTGATTAAAAGTACCTCTTCTTTTGATCAGCCAAAAATAAAAAGTCCCTGACCGATACAGGCCCCGAGTGGGGGGTCATCATTAGGCCCATTAGGACCGATAAGACTCCTTGAGCCGCGTAGACAAGTCCATTCTCATCTAGCGAGGCACGGAGCAGTATTGTGCATCAGCGCACACAATCCTGAGAGCAGACTGAGCTCCCACAGGACACAGTTAAAAAAAAGCATCAATATTTCATCAAACTACTCTCTCTTTCTGGTCCAGATCAAAGCCTCGACTCCCACAGTCCTACAGGTAGAGATGGCTCTTTTGTTTTTGCTCCTCAGGTAGAGCAGCAGTCAGACTCTGTTCGCTTTTGGAAACCTTTGCAACGCTCAGCCCATCCATCTCACGGCTCGCTGCCTCGCTTTTGGAAGAGGAGGTAAAAAAGGAAAGGTAGAGACCGTGAGGTTGAAAACATGTTCCAGAGATGTCCAGAGGTTGAACTTCACAGTCTTCTAGTGCTGTATTATTTCCTGTTTTTCTTATCCCAGGTTGGCCCGTAGTGAGACAAACTGACGGTGTTGTAATTTGTCTTTGAAAGACTGGAATAGTGGTGCAAACATCATCATTACTATTGTTTTATTATATTTGCTGCATTCTATGATTAGGCTCATTTGAAGATCCCGTCGTGTCAGGGGTCAGGAAGTAAAGTTCAACCATGGGCTAGGGTTTTCCAGCATTGTTCATCGGATGAGGTGGAAATGCAGACGTGTTTTCAATATGTTTATCAAGTCTTCGTTATGAATGTAGGTGCACAGCTATGCAGCGAGCTTAACACACTTCCAATAAAGGTTGAAGATAGCGAAGATTTTCTTTTAAGTTTTTACTGGAAGCACTAGTGAAAACAGTAATGGAAAATATATGATCAATGATGATTAATACAAATCAGAAAATAATGAAATTCCATAAACAAGAATAAGATGAAAGATATTGTAAAAAGAAAAAAAAAATGGATTCACACAAGACTAGCTGTCAAATGAATTGTGCTTCATGTCAGGAAGAAACCAAGTAGGCTATCACCAGTGAAAGATCAACGTTAAGTCTCCATAAGAAGTATAACATATTAATTAATCTAAATTTAAGAGTAAAATACACAACAGTAATTAATACGTAACTAATAAGAATGTTGTATTAGCAACACATTAAGGCCTTTTCACACTAGGGATGAAACAAAAAAATCCCGCAATCTTTGTTGGCGATGTTATGCTTTCAAACCAAAAAGGCCGACATCAATATTTCCATTCCGTGCATTCCACTGCTGACTCAATAATAACTATGCAAACAAACAAAACAACAATTAACTGCAATATACATAAAGAAAAGTGATCTCTCCCCAAACCCCCCCTTTCTGTTTTCAGGTGTTTGGTAGAGTCCAGGTACCAGGTGTTGGCACTTACCTGCTGATTACATCACATACACCTCTGCATGGTGGAGGCTTTCCCAGGACCAGCAACACGGTAACTCTAAAGAAACTAAATTATATTAATGCCATTTAAATTTAAATGAAGTGGACTATATTATTACCAGCCAGGACAGAGACGCTGGTATTGTTTACACCTTGTGAGTCTGTGTGTGTCATCATGGTGAAATGTGGACCTGGAGACACCTACTGTAGCGGGAACTACCACAGAGGAGGTTTTGAATACTTTGCCAGGTGTTTATACTGTATGTCCGTCTGTCTGTAATAGATTTTGTCACCGTGATAGCGTCACAACTGTTCAAGATGCAGTCACAAAACTTTTCAGTTGTGTAGTTGAGATGAAAATGAAAGCAGAGGTTGAAGATGGGTGTGGTCTGAGCAAGGGCGCCAGACGTAGGGTGGTACTTTACGCCCCTGGCCCGATTTGGTGTTTTGTGGCTGGTGTGCTCGCATCACAAGATGGTCTCTAGTTTATCTGTGTTATATATCTGGTTACTTCAACAAGCATGATTTCAGCATCATGAGCTTTCAAATATCTTGGAGGCAGTAGTAGTCGTGTGAGAGTAGCCGTGATTTAGCATGCTTCTCTACACATCGGGGAAGTATTAGATGTCATGAGGACATGATTATTGGGATTAAGCCTTATGGTGCAGATGCACCGTTATCTACAATTGATTTATGACAAATCAAATTTTTATTGCAGGGCCAGATTTGGCCCGTTTGCTTGTACTGCTGATTAGGGGAATCAAATATGATCACTGACGTTATGATGAACATTTAATCCACGACTAAACTATCATATTTACCACTAAATCCATCTTTGCATCGTTTAACTATCCTTCTAGATGCCTACATTCATGGATGATTGGCAAGAAAAATGGGTGTAACATTTAATTTTGTGGGTCCTATATTTTCCATATATAAACTAACTTTCAACTGTACATTTATAGGATAGTTCCTTGTTATTTGGTACTAAGCGGAAACACTGGTGTTCTTTCTTTCTTTCTTTCTTTCTTTCTTTCTTTCTTAGGCTCCCCATTAGCACTAGCATATGCATTGGCATTATTCCTCCTGGGGTCCACACACATCCAGTCAAACACACTGATACACACTATACCCACATAAACACAACACACAAAGCCGCTCATCTTATTAAATTAACAATCAAGTACGGAAGAGAAACAAAATCGAAGCCAAAATAAAATTATAAATCCCAAAAATTCCTCAAGCATTCATAGCAAACTTAATTTTTTTTCTCATTCATACATATAAATAGTATTTCCTAATAAACACAAAACCTTGCCTGAATGACCTTAAATTATATTAAATAGAAAATCCAATTAAAGGTTAGTTTAACTAAAGAGTCTTTATGTCAGAGCACCACAGGTCAGCTGAACATTACAAAATGTAATATTTGTCTACAAACAAACAGGAAATTCAATATATATGAACAATAAAGTATCCAATAATGAGTAAATATTTACTAGGATTTAAATGGAGCATTGGTTTCCAGCAGCTGATTTAAAAATCTCACTGAAAATCAACAACTGCTTATAAATTCAACATAATTTTGTCTTTCTTGTCCCTCTAATTGATACCAAATTACATAGTTATTTACTTGAGGACTTGTTAACTAGGAAATGGGTCCAACAATTGTTAATTCATCATACTATTAAGCAATAATGTAACTGAATGGGAATTGTTCACCTTTAAGATTAAAGATACAGTAGATGTCATAATAGGAAATTAACACATTTTTGCAAATTAGGAAGGCATGTGATCCCTCATGTCCCTTGATTTAAATCCACCTTGAAGTGTTGGTATGTGTGTGCATGGCTTTGTCATATATATATATACACTTGTGTAAATGTGTTTCCTCCCCCTACATCAACCGTGGTTTTCTGCCGTCCCTGAACACACCGTGCCTCCTCTCCTCCTCTCATCATCAGCGTCAATCTGTGGCTGTCACTCGGAGCCGGACAGTGACTAACGACACTCCCAGTCAGTCAAACACTTATCACCACACAGGTAACACACAGGCCTGGAAATGACTGACATGAAATGGAAACGTCTCTCATTCTGTGGGCCCGGGAGCTGAAGTGAAATATTAGCTGTGGGAGAGATGGCGGCTGATAAGGGGCTCCCTGTTTGGGCTGGAATTGTGGAGGTCCAACTTCTATTACATTTCCTTTTTAACGCCAAGGAGTGCTATGAAGATCATGTTTGCTTGTATAAAGGATAGCTTTCCTTCTCCGTTTCCTTCCTTATATGCATCATTTCACTGTTTTCTTTACACAACTCTTCATGAGCCACACTCCTAACTTTCATGATGAGCTATTTGTGACTTGTTACAAGAAAATGGTGCTCCGCCATCGTCCCTGAGGCTTTCTGTGGTCCACAGGCTCAGACCAGAGGCCAGCTGAAACCAGGCTGCAGCCCGCTCAATGTCAATAGGTCACATATGCTTACTTTGTCTCTCCTATTACTCATAGACTCCACCATGTCCTCCCTCCATCCCTCTTTTTCTTCCTCTCACACATCTCCCTTCACGCACACACACACAATTCCCCCTGTGCAGAAAGATGGATGGGATGTTCCCAAACCACAGGTGCTGCTCCACTTGTGAGTCTTTCGCATTCTTCACTACACGATCCAGACCTGCTGGGTTTTCTTTTTTACTTTTTTACTGTTTTCCCCAGTGGTGATTACTACGGAGCTTCGGTCGTGGGGATAATGAGGAACATGGAATATTAGTAATACAGCATACGATCAATCTGCCTGTCTATTAGCAGCTCTTTGGGAATGAGATTCTTTTCGCGAGAACGAGACAAACTTCATGAACTTGAAGCTTGATGTTCACCGCTGCTCCCTCAGACACGGCCTCCCATCCAGACCGCCACTAGATGGAGTTAGTTTCATTTCCAACTGGTGTGTCTGCTGGTGTAGCTCACTGAATCCTGAACCACAGGATCAGTCTGCTGTGCAAGCTACACCACCTTGTGGTGGATATCACCAGTAGCTTATAATAAAAGGGAAGCTCACACTGCATGTTGAAGCTTTTTATCCAGACAGTGATATGCAGGGGGTGGACAAAATAATATGAGGCAGTGAGGGTACTTGTACCCCTGCAGTGGGTACGTGGACAGATTGAGGAGTAGTTCAGCTGATTTGGAAAAATAGAAACTATGATTTGAATGTATTTATCCACATATTTTTGTGTTTAGGAGGGGAGACAGGAATGTAACAAAGTATGTTAACCAGTGGCGTAAGGTAGCTACGATGGGCCCCGGTGCACGCTAGTTACCAGTTTTGAAGCACACAAACACCAAATATTTTACCAACAATGTGTTGATTTTACATTCAAATTAGTTACTTATAGGCTATAGAGGGATTAGCTCTCTCTATGGCCCCTGTATCACGAGTGATGTAAGATAATCTAATACAATATAGTGAAGCTTTTCATGTTGAATTCCTGATGATACAAAAATGAGGCCATTTTGGTGTTTTACCAAATTCATATCTAATACAATATAAACCACGTCTAACCTGATTACTTTCTACATTAGTTTTGAAACAAGAAGATAAATTGCATTTTGCAATAGGATATGAGACACTTTTGCAGTTTCTCCTTTTCAAAACTGCATGAGAAGCATTTCTCCCTGGTGCACTCCAGATGAACTGAGGGATCTGCTCTATGTGAGCCGCACAGATTCAATCGGATATGTTTTATATTAAAGGAACAGTGTGTAGCATTTAGGGGCATCTATTCTAGAAATGGAATATAATATCCATAACTATGTTTTCATTAGTGTATAATCACCTGAAACTAAGAATTGTGTTTTTGTTAGCTTAGAATGAGCCTCTTCCCGGAGTCCGCAATGTTGCTCTGCCATGTTTCTACAGTAGCCCAGAACGAACAGACCAAACACTGGCTCTAGAGAGAGCCTTTTGCATTTTTACATTACCTAAAGGTCAACCTAGTTCTCTGACACACTTGTGAAACTGCTGTAACCTGAGCCGCAGAGTGCATAACCGTGGTACGAACGGCTTTACCACGTTTTTGCACTCTGTAACTCACATTACTGCTGTCTTGGAAAGGGAGCGGAGGGGTTCTCAGTTGGTTGCAATCTGAAACCACACGCAGGCTACCAAATCCTACACACTGTACCTTTAAGCTAACATGCAAAAATCAAAGCTAGGTTTGTAGATTTAACTAGAATACACAAACTAACGTTGCCATTAGCGTTCTCCAGTTGAAACGAATTCAAGACAGGTGCCAGGGTCCCTAAGGACATTTGAGGTCTCAGCTCTGCAGTTGTTATTGACTTGACTGATGGTTTCCTGTCTGAGGAGAAAGAAACAGAAGATGACAGAATGCGTCTCTGTGGTCTCACCTGAATTGAGCAGGTAGGCTGCAGTTGTCTGGGGCCAACCTCAGTGACCACAATAACACACTAGGTTTGTTGTTTACAGTTGATGTATGAGACTGAATGTACTTTGTGATGTTCCTTTCTTTCTCTTCCTCAATCTGTCTTTTCCCCTCATCTTACTATGTGTCGGTAACATACAGTATCATTTGAGAGAGATATCCAACCTAAAGATTAGCTTGTTTTGGGGATCTGGTAAACTGCGATGAACATTTTTCCCAACAGTTTACGGACGAAGCGATTAATTGAGAAAATAATCAGATCAATTCATCAAAAATAATCATCAGTTCCCTCAATATTTCCTGAGATAAGACTGAGATAGTTTTTGTAGATCCCAAAAACCAGAGTGTGGAAATGTAGGCTATTCAAACTCACAGGTACCTCAGTTATTTCGGCCTCTGACCTTAACTTTGAAAGTCATGTCAATAACATAAGGAGGACAACTCTTTCTCACTGTAAACATATTAAGAGTTAGAAGAAGCTCATTCATGTTACCAAGTGGGACTACTGTAATGCTCCTTCACCCCCAAACTGAAAACTGTAGTTACTGTCTGTATGTGTCTGAATGTCTGTGTTCCTTGTTGTCTTTGGGTGGTTGGGTGTTTTTACAGATGCATTTTAATGTAAAGCACATTGAGTTTACTTGTAAATAAATGTGCTACGTAGCCAAAATGTCCTTGCAGATTACTGCAAACATCAGGTATGTCACAAACAAAATCAAAACCCTACCAATTTTAGGAAAACATAGAGGTGCCTAGATTTGGTGGAAACATTGTCTTTTAGAAATATGAATTGATAATATAGTGCCACTCAAATTGACATATTTCCTTTTCCCTCGGTTTGTCATTAAGTTGCCCTCTATCTGCTCAGGAAAGCAAAACTGCAAGATAATAGACAATTAAAAAATAATAACCAAAACCATGGAGGCAAAATACAGAACATTGAAACTGGAATTCATAAAGATTAGACTTTTATTATGTTTTTATTTCCAGGATTTTTCTTTGATTGGTGGAATTATTTAATAGCACATAAAAAAGAATATTAACAAAACAATATAAATAATAACAGAATATGCAAGAGAGGCCCAAAGCCTAAAGGCGTATTGTGGGTCTCCCCCAGTTTTTATTAAAACAATCAAATAAAATAAAACATTTTAAATAAAAAGTAAGTAGATTAGATAGTTATTCTTTTAGAGCTCTTTTTAGTGCAATCGCTGCCATATTGAAACTCCTTGATGCTGTTATGGTTCTACCAAGATAGGTATAACTCATATGTTCAATGAATTATTTATGGTAAACTGGCATTTATTCTCCTTGTTTTTGAAAAGTGTAGACTTGCATTAGGTTGGATGTTCTCAGTTTTTGGTGGCACAGGTCAGACAAGTAATGACTGTCAGATTGGTCATTTTATTTCATGATGACTGTGCATCCAAGCATTCAGTTAGCCTCTTTTTGAAGTTGCTGAAACTGAAATCCTGTGCTTCGAAAGTTGTGGCTGAACATGGAGAGTTGTCTGTGTGCCAACCAGTCTGAGCGTGCTGCAGCCGTTGTGAGAGGCGACTGTGGGAAACCTCTTTCATGCCAGTTTGAATCGGCGTCCGTTAGCATCCACTGTGAAACTGCCAAGTCATAGCCAGACCAGGTTGAACAGTTGAGAGTGTCGGCACAGACGGTGGCACAGACAGTCAACAGGAGGGCGTCTAGTCAGATCGAAAAAACATTGTGGATTGAACCGGCAAGTGTGTTTCTCACCGCACCAGGTACGTTACACCAGTGAAAGCGCTCACTTTCCCATGTATAGTAGATGTGAATTGCTGATGTCATCACTTACTGCTGCATCCGTTTATAGTATGCACTTGAAAATACTGTAAATCCCCGCTTGTTTTTGTGCTGTGAGGACAGAATAGAAATGAAAAAATCTGCAGCAGGTTCTTGATTTTTACTCATTTTTAATTGATGTTTTCTTTAAACTGAAAATCAAAATTACAGCAGCACACGACAAATACACGATGGAATGAATGTAAGAATAAAAACACTTGAAAAAAAACAGTATTTACACGAATATACAGTTTATACAGACTGTCAGAATATGAATGTAAACTCAAAGTTTACACAGTTTATCGTCGCTCTGTTGGTAATGCATGTGAACAAAATGAAAAATACAAACATTTTGAATTAGGCTCAGGTCTCAGGTTTAGGATTTTAGGAAAACGGGCCTTTTATATGGAAAGGGCCGGGGTAGTTTCAGTGTCTGACATGACAGAGGGACGTTTGGGAACTGCCTGTATTTTACTGAGCCCTCCTGTGCCCAGACAGCCAGCACACATCTTCACAATCCTCACGATGTCTTGTCTGAACCGCACTCCAACGAAGACGTACAGGATCGGGTTAAGGCAGGCATGCGTGTACGCGAGGCTCTTGGTGAGCTGTGAAGCTACGTTGAAACGAATCACAGTGTCACAATCGGTCATGGTGGTATTGGCTGCCTGCGTGGCCTCTATTATCAGCAGAGTATTGTGGGGCAGCTGAGAGATGACAAACACAAACATCACAGCAAAGATGACACGCAGGGCCTTGTGCTTTTCAAAGCTTTTGCACTGCAGAAGCGTGCGAATGATGACAGAGTAACAAATCAGCATAACTAGTAAAGGGAGGAAGAAGCCCATGCAGATCTGCAGAGACAACACCAGGATCTTAGTCCGGTTGAATGCGTTGTTCCAGTAGACCGGAGCACAGAAAGGCTGCCCGCTTAATCTGTTCGTCTTCACCTGGTAGAACATAAACTCAGGGAGGGCCAGGAGAATGGAGACCACCCAGACACACAGGCAGGCCAGTTTGCTGTACAACAGCCTCTCTCTCTTTCTCAGGTTCTGGGCCTTGGTGACTTGTACAATAGCAATGTAGCGGTCCACGCTAATGCAGGTGAGCAGGAGCATGCTGCTGAAGAAGTTGATTTTATAGACGGCCGACACCACTTTGCAGAGACTGATACCAAAGTCCCAGCCCTTGGTGGCGTCGACAGCCCAGAAGGGCAGCATGCACAGGAAGAGGAGGTCAGCCACAGCCAGGTTTAGCAGGTACACGTCGGTCATTGTTTTCAGGCGGTTGCGCACGGTGGTGTAGATCCAAACCACCATCAGGTTACCCACGGCGCCAAGGATGAAGATGATCCAGTAGAGAGGCGGTTCGTACTGACCACGAAACTCCCTGACCCATTCTCTGTTGCACATGCCTGAGGCTTCAGTCGGATCAGAACCGTAGTCATCTGTGGAGTCAGAATAGTCCTGCAATCAAAAACAGATTTGATTATCACTGATATATCTGATTGTCTTTTTCAAACTTCACAACACAAACATTCTAAATGGGCCCCTTTGTATTTCCTGCTGCAATGCTTGTTAATGCAGTTAGATGACAGGAAGTAATCTTGGACCAAACCTTTTGACCTATTATGCTTATTTTCAGGTGCATACATAAACCCAGTCTGCTCTGATTGGTAGGCTGGCCCATTGTTGTGATTGGTCAACCGAACCTAACTTTTCGGACTCTTTGTTTTTAGGGCGTGCCAAACTAGCACACAAGGCAAAGTGTGTTACTTGGTGACATCACCACGTTACGGAAGTAAAGGTGGGACTTCAAGCAAGGTGTTCCAGGCAGTTCAGGAGCAGTGTTTCTGTTGGGGAGAGTAACTTCCTTTTGGTGTGGACTTTAGGCTTTCTAACTATGTAGACATTTTACATGCACAAAAACAACACAACACACTAAAGGAAAGGAAAAAGCATAATAGGTTCCCTTTAAAGAGTGTTTTTTTTGCAACAGACAGTGGTGGAAAGTAACTAAGTACATTTACTCAAGTACTGTACTTATGTACAATTTTGAGGTACTTGTTCTTTACTTGAGTATTTCAATTTTCTGCTACTTTATACTTCTACTCTGCTGCATCTCAGAGGCAAATATTGTACTTCTTACTCCACTGGATTTATTTGATACCTTTAGTTACTTTGCAGATTCAAATTAATAATACAATATATAATCAACAAATACATTTTTATGTATTATTATGGATAAAGATAAAGCTTTACAAGCTACCTACCAGTATATCTAAAAAAATAACCCCCTCTTTTAGCTACAACATTAAAGTAATGTACACATTAATGCATCAATTCAATAATATAATTTACATTATTTTGACATGGGCCATTCTGCTTGATGAGTACTTTTACTGTTGATACTTTTACTTAAAGATGCATTGTGTAGGATTTGGCGACATCTAGTGGTGAGGTTGCAGATTGCAACCAGCTGAAACTTCTACAGTATGCCAAGTGTGTAATATGAATAGAACTATGGTGGCCGATGCAAATACGTGAGAACGCAAATGACCATCTAGACTCAGTGTTTGGTTTGTCCATTCTGGGCTACTGTAGAAGCATATCCTTATGTAGAGATAAACGGCTCATTGTAAGGTAACAAAAACACAATGGTTCTTATTTTCAGGTGATTATACACTAAAGAAATATAATTATTAATATTATATTCAATTTCTGCTAATAGATCCTCCTAAATTCTACACATTGGCCCTTTAAGTAAAAGATCTGAGTACTTCTTCCACGACTGGCGACGGTTACACTGTGTTTTTTTTCTCACTTTTCATTTCCTGCCAAGCATTTTAGTTTTTTTCTTTCTTGTACTTGTTACCCAACTCACAAACTGCTGTCAGGGTTTCACAACACAACATGCTTCTTAGTGGGGATACAGCGATATCACATCAAATGCCGCTGGTGACGTACAAGCTAACCATAGCGTGCAAAAACAAACGCTGTCAGGTGCAGGTGTTGTGTCTGTGCAGGAGAAACCACACCACTGCACTACTTCCTGCTGCTATCCAAGCCTGGGGAGAGGGGTGTGGGTGGGGGGGAATGATCCTGAGGGGCTCCAGAAAGGGGCCCGCAGCAGAACTCAGTACCCCTGCAGACGCATCAGGTTTAGATTTAGGGCAGAGATAAACAGCGAGGTGAAGGCGAGGTTTAGGTTTTCACAAACAATGGAAAATGTGATGCTGATACGGCTGTGAATGTGACATTTGAGGATCCTACAGATGTCTGCTTTAGATAATGTACCTGGAGCATGAAATCCATAACATAAAGAATACCAAATACCTCATATATAATAAAGAGCACTGACACGGTTTCGTTCACACTGCAACCTGAATTTTAAGTTTTACCATACGGTATTCTTTAAGATCATACTTTAACAGCATAAACAAACATTGACACACACATAAAACACATATATGTTTGTTTCCCTATCTGTGATGGTGTCAGCAACAACAGTGTCACTTTCTTTTTTCTACTACGGTCTTTTTAACCCACTCAATCGTACAGAAATCAACATTAATCAGAATACTTACAGTTTCAGGATATTCATAATCAGATCCTGTAGTCGTATAAATTGTAAATGACTCCGTCATGTTATCTACAAAGAACCAGATGATATTATTATAACACACTTGTAAAAATGTAACAAGGATATAATATAATATAACATATAGGAGAATTAAGCTTAAAGGGTCAATTGAAAATGCCCAGTACATTTCTTCCACTAGGCTACAACAAATCACTTACCCGCTCAGATGTAGAGAGAAACCTCTCAGTCACAGATGTGTTTCTTTGTCTGGGTAGTACAACTGGTAACTTTAACATCCAGACTCAAGTTCACTTGCTTTTATGGTTTCCCTTTAACCACATGATCACGTGTCAGTACATCACTCCATCTCCTTCTCTGTCTGCAGACAAAAAAACAACACACGACCCTCTGTGCTGTAGATTTCTTTCAGCTGAATATGTTTCAAATTGAAAGGCAACTTGTTTCCAAGTATGGACTTTGAACAGTGGCCAACAGTGTGACAGTTTCACGGTTAAGTTGTGACTTTTAGACTTAACCCGCTGAACCACAGCCATCAAACTAGAAACCAAAACAATACACCCACATTCCTTCCACAGCCGATTAAGTTTTATCAAGTCAAAGCCCGTTTTTTGACACACTTTGTGTCCACAGGTGGAGCACTTAACACCACAGATGAGTGATGTATGAAACTGAAAACCCTGAGGTATGAATGAAGATCAGAACTGGAGGAGGTAGACGGTGTTGACATGTTGTAACCCCCCATTGTTTCATAGCACTTCCAGCTGCCTGAAGCTCCGGCAGTGTGGTCTAATATTGTTTGACTATCCAAGCAACCATTATCTTTCCTTTTAAAAATGTCTTACTGAATAAACGAATGTGAGGGGAGTCTTTTTCAGAGGTTTTGATTTACAGGGGATTTCTCCTTCAAGTCAGTGATGAAATAAGTCACTTCTTTAAAAACAAGATCCCCTTTTATCATAAAATAGTGGTCGACTTTTAAAATGTCATTTAAAGGAACCAGCTTAAACTGAGTTGACATTTTGGGAAATTAGTTCCTATCTTGCTGAGAGTTGGATGAAAAGATCGATACCACCGTGTCCAACCCTGTCTCCTACAAAATTACACTCCAATACATTTAAACTGCATTCTCAATTATGATTCGAGGAAAACGTATTTTCTCCCGGATTACGGCTTTTAAACAGTTTTAAACACCTGGTTAATATTGAAAATTGAAACAAAACAAAACAAAAAAACGCAACAAAACTACTTCGTTAGGTTTAGGAAACACAATTATTTGGTTAAGTTTAGTAAAAAAAAAATAAAAAATCTTCATTTAAATAAGCGAACATTAACTTTGTGATTTGAAAATTTAAAAATTTGTGATATGTCAAAAACCAGCAACAAAATACATTTCCCTCGAAACGTAATTTACAATGCAGTTTTGTTGTATGGGATCGTAATTTTTAGGAGACCAGGTTGCCGCATCGTATGTCTGTACGGTAAATATGAATCTGGAGCCATGCAGGAGTCAGTTAGCTTAGCTTAAAAGTTAAAAGTCCAAGTTAAAAGAATGTCATATGACATGTTTTGTCACATGAAGGCCTTTCTGTGAAGACAGGGAAATACAAAGTTCATTGGTATTGCAACAATTAAAGGGAAATGAATAACATGACACATAGCTGCCCACACTGGTACAAAACATTGCAAAGCAGAAAGTCCCCATCATACCACCTGAAGCTCAAACGAAAGCAGAGTTTACAAAGGCAGTGATGACATGGTTTTGACGTCTTTATTAGTCAAGTGTTTAGATCAGTTATCTGGTTGTGTTTCATGTGAGTGTTCTTCTGAATTTTATGGGGCTGTTTTGGCCCTTGTGAAGGCCCTCTGAAGACCAGGAGCGGATTGCTATCTCCTCACAGTTTCACTTCCTGTCCTGATATAACTTTTAGCTCATCGTGAACACTCGATACGGAGCGCGTGGGCCATCAGCTCTTCAGATTTCGACCTGGTTGCATTTCTCGGTTTTGGTCACAGTGACACAAAGGGAAACGGCTGTGTCATGATCAGATGAGTGTTTTCCTTTTGGGAACTTGCTGGTGAAGAAAGTGGTAGTTGAGAGGTTTCACTCACATGGCACCGCTAACTGCAAAAGTGAAGATAATTGACTTCATTGTTCTGATCTGTGAGCATATAAAACACAGGGTGTGACGTACAGTAGCGAGTCAAAATTAAACTTTATTCCCTTGTAGACGAAAATAGAAGACGATCAGGTCCCAAATTGAAGATTATAGATACACAATGAGGCGTTTTAATCTTTTCAAGAGACCGCTGTTTTAACTGGATGAATACTGTATGGCTTATTCTGACTGAGACATTTCATATTGTGTCTTTGCAATGGTGCATATTGTTTAGGGCTGTCAACCGATTGAAAGATTTAATCGCGATCAATGATTTGATGATTTTTATCTGTTCAAAATGTACCTTAAAAAGAGATTTGTCAAGTATTTAATTCTCTTATCAACATGGGAGTGGGCAAATATGCTGCTTTATGCAAATATATGTATATATCAATTAATGGAAATCAATTAACAACACAAAACCATGACAAATATTGTCCAGAAACCCTCACAGGTACTGCATTTAGCATAAAAAAATGTGCTCAAATCATAACATGGCAAACTGCAGCCCAACAGGCAACAACAGTGTCAGTGTGTCAGTTTGCTGACTTGACTATGACTTGCCCCAAACTGCATGTGATTATCATAAAGTGGGCATGTCTGTAAAGGGGAGACTCATGGGGACCCATAGAACCCATTTTCATTCACATATCTTGAGGTCAGAGGTCAAGGGACCCCTTTGAAAATGGCCATGACAGTTTTTCCTCGCCAAAATTTAGCACAAGTTTGGAATGTTATTTAGCCTCCTTCGCAACACGTAAATGTTTAGAACCAATGGATTCCTTAGGTTTGCTAGTTTCATATGATGCCAGTATCTTAAAAACAAATATGAGTGAACAGCCCTAATATTGTTTTGCAGCAGACAAAGGATGCATGCTTTTATCATAACTTCTCACTCCTCTTTTATTAATATGGTGATGAAACTCATGTCAACAATAAGAAAAAGCATGCACACATCACAATTAAAGGGCCTCTCAAGGACAGAGCAAATGAAAATCACCTCAGTTTTATTACACAAAATGGATTTGGTTAAGCACTTATGATCTCATAGACTCGTATGAATAATACAGAAGCTTTTAATACAGACCTCTGCTACAGAGAGTCACAATGGCAAAGGTCACGAAACACAGATAACAGGAAAACGCACCAAATCTGCATCAGATTAACCTTCAGCCCGAAGACGTATGAATGATATGAAGACAAAAGCGTGCTGTTCTTGCATATGGTGTTTCATACTGTATGTACGCCATGTAATCTGTATTGACTGTAATGTAAATGCATCCGGGTAGATATGCTACGCTTAGAGATAATGACGTGGGTTGGAGGGAAGGTGGATGAATCCAACAAACACAGGACTTTCAACCAGGAGATTGGTGTTTTGTAAATTAAGTTATTAACATGTTTTTTGTGACGTTTGTCACACGTTTTCCGTACTTATATTACGTTGCTTCTGTACGTATTGTACTCAGTTTATGTGGTTATTTTAAGTGCAACCATGATGTTTTTCCTAAACCTAGGTGAGTGGTTTTGTTGCCCCCTGCTGGTACTACATCTTCATACATGTGTGTAATATTCACGCCTCGGTGAGGTAAAGCGTGACACTGACATGCTATCCTCTTGTGGTCTGTTGCACACTTTGTTGTGATACCGGGTTGGCCTTATATTCTACATTCTAGTTAATATAACTTTCATTTTTATATGTATACTGATTTTGAAATGTATGATAATTTCAGTCAATTTGGAGCTTCCTCCATGCTGTTAAAAATAATCAGATTCACATGACATATGACCTGACCTGCTCTCTAACTGCTGGCGTCGTGAACATGAATTACTCACCACCGGTACGGGATGATGCAAGCAGTATCAGGTTTTACCTACATTACAGATTGCAGTGCACGATGACAAAAGGGGAAATAAGCATTCTGTGTGCTGCATTTGCAGCTAAAGCGTTATCTCATTGAAAAGGCACGTAGATGAGTTTCGCAAATAACAATGTAGTCAAATGCAGCTGCAGTGACTCAACTATTACAACTGACACCTCCTCGAGTCGCTATCCTGAGAAAAACAGTCAAATGAGAAGTGTATTTTAATCACAGGTCAGCAAGGTTAATACTGCAGTGTAAAATAGGAAACACAGTGGTAGTGCAGTTTTAGTTTTGATCTAAAATAAATGGCTCATTGTACAGAAAGATAGGGGTTTTCTTGACATGATTTGCATATGAACTGTCTCTGAGGTGAGAATTTGCTGACTCAAACCTGAAACCATTAACACTCACAAATGTTCACATCATACTGTGCTTATTTAAGACACTAGCTCTCAAATAATAATAGTAATGTCGATAATGACGACACCTTTCCAGTTGTATCTTCATGTCACCACAAACAACAGGCCACACAAATCATTCAGCAGTTTTTAATCAGGTTGCTTATCATACTTCGTTCTGCATCTTAGAGCGAAAATGATACAGAAGCCAGCTTGCGTCATTTGCTGAATTCAACATATACTGTTGTAGAATTTCACCAAATTTTTTCTTTCAACAAGATGAACGCATTGAGCACTAGTTCTCAGAAGTGACTAAAATATGCATCTGCTATCTGTTCATCTTGATCTGTGCCACCTTTTTGTAAAGGGCAGATTGTAGAGCGATATTGAGCGCCTACAGCTGAGAGTTCATTACCTTTTATGACTTTAAATCAGCCTCCAGACGGCATGGATCTGTAACTCTGTCACAACCCAACACGGATGTAGCCGAGGCCTGCTGTTCAGGAGGTAAAGCTGAGGAGGAGCTGATGGGCGAGTCGCAGAGACAAAAGATCTGTGGGGGAAAATCATCCTTGAGTTTGGAAACAACTGAAGGTGCCTACTTCAAGAAATTTTAAGTGAATCACAAAGTCTTCATTCTCCGTTTGAAAATAATGAAGTACAAAAGGTGCTATAGGCTACTGGTACTGGGGTCACTGAGCCCATATAGCTTTGGATGCACAGCAGTCACAGTGGGCTCAATTGACAATTATGCAACAGTGGTAAATGGTTAAACATAGTGTAACAATTGCACAGGTAGATAAGAGTTATCAAATCCATTATATACAGTGGCCAAAGGTATCTTAAGTTTGCTAACATTAGTCACCATAAGGGTACATCTTTATTGTCTCCACCGTAGGCCTGGAGGGGATAATGCGCTCAGTTGTGTTGTGTGTCTGTCTGTCTGTCTGTCCGCAGTTAATCTCACATACTACTGGACCCATCACCCTGATAGTTTTTTATTTACCTTGCACACCAAGATAAGACAACTGTGGCTTGTATTCACTTGTTGGCCCAGACAGTATTATCCCTTTTTTCAAAAGGCACATGGTCTTACCCACAAACTGTGAAATAAGACAACCCAGTCAGGTTTTTTGTGCGCTGCCTAGATCAGAAAACATGTGATTCAACAAGACATTCAGATTTCAATTTCATGGAGGCTCATTACAATATATCCCACATGCTTGAGAACTATTCAGACAGACAGTATGAGAAAAATAATGTGTTTTTGCAACATTAAAGCATGTGAACATGTTCTAGTAGAAATCCAAAATACAAGTATGAACCTGAAAAATGAGCATGATACTGTATGTCTCCTTTAAGACTGATTAAACGTCACTAGCGGTCTGTTGTTCCCCTAAAAATCGAAGCGTCATGTTTTTTAAACACCATACAGCCCTCTGGATATCACCTTAAATCCAGAAACTTGCGTTACTTCTCGCTAACAATAGTCTGCTTGGTGATTCTAGAGAAAAACAACAGAAGCTTTATGTCTTGCTAGTGAAACTGAGAAAACCCCTTTGATGGCGTGTCAGTGAGCAGGAAGCTACCGTGAATGGCTACACCACTCTGACATGTATATTAACAGTTGCCCTATATTGTGGGAAACTGTCACCAGCGCTGCTGTCAGCAGCAGTGCTTGAGATTGAGTTTGGTACCGAGAGACACTAGTCACCACTTCCTGTGTATACCCGTTCGCTGTGATTTATTTCATGCACTGATAGACAACTGTTCAGCATTTGCATCCTATCTGAAATTATAAGCAGTTTTCCCATGACGGCGTCTCTTCAGCTGCTACTAATAGAAAAACAGATGCACGCACACAAACATAAATTCACACGTATATGTAAACACACGCAACACAACAATATTTTTTTTCCTAATCTTTATTTTGATATAGGAATAAATAGGTTGATAAGACATTCTTTTCATACATGCATCACCTTTAATTAAAATGTTTTGACAGCAGAACAAACAGGTTTTAAAGAATGTTGTTTTTAGTGTTGTATGCCACACATGTTTTCTCATTAGTACCCTTTCTCCCTCCCCTTTTTACACCATGCGTACACTCGTGCACATGATGCAAAACCAACACACTGTGGCTTGAAGAGTTTCACTGAAAACAACAGGGTGTGACGGTTGGCTGGTTGGTGACCACTATCTCAATCCACTTTGGTTTACACAATGAGACACTTGAAAAAGCTGAGGAAGCAGATGGCGTGACTGTAGAATTCAAAACAAATTCTCACATAACCACATAGTTTTAGTGCAGGTGATAAAACGATACCCTACTTGTGTCCCCCTCTCTGGTTTCCTGATGCTGAATCGGTTCAAACATGGAGACAGTTTTTTGACTTATTTGACTAAATTGGTCAATCTCTCTGATTCAGCGTGAAGTTATACAGAACCACTTAAAGGTGCAGTGTGTAGGATCTGGCGAATTCTAGTGGTGTGGTTGCAGATTGCAACCATCTGAAGCCTCTCACTTGTGCCAAGCGTGTAGGATTGCTGAGGTAACCGACGCGAGAACGTGAATGTTTTAAGAGAGCCAGTGTGTAGAGTGTGTGTGTGTATGCAGGAAGTGAGTGATGAAGCAAGAGAGAGAGAGCAGTGGTGACTTCACGAATAACGTTATCGACTCCGGCCCAAGCAGGAAAAATTAACAGAGTTTGGTTTGTACGTTCTGGGCTACTGTAGAAACATGGTGGGCTCCGTGAAGAAGACCTGCTCCCTATGTAAATATAAACAGCTCATTCTAAGCTAACGAGACACAACAATTCTTAATATAAGGTGATTATACACACCTGAAAACATACTTATTAATATATTACATTTCTGCCAATAGATCCCCCTAAATGTTGCATACTGTTCCTTTAAAATACCATCATAATAGCCCTGCTTACTGTAGTGAAAATGCCTTAACTGATAGCCCACGCCTTGTCTGTTTTGACAGATATTAATTAAAGTTTAACACAAGTTTAGTGTGTCCAAAGACAATTATTGCATGTTATCCCTCTTTGTCTCTCTGTCTACACACTAATATCATAATCTAATAAAGGAAACCTATGCCATTAAAATATCTCACATTGAGTCTGTTGAAATTTTCTCAGGCAGAAATGACAAAAATAATGTTTGAAAAAAAAAAAATTCTGGAGTATTCCTGCATGTACTGGCCTGTTAAACCATACAGTGGTTAACCCATGAAAACAGCTCATCATAGTCTTCTTCTAGAAGATTCACACTTCTAGAGTCCACATCCTCTACTACTGTAGTACTTTGTGTATTGTCTTTATTGAGGTCAGTCTTAACCTTAACCATCTGGTATGGCGAGAGTTTCGCAAATTGTGGGGTACCACCTAGACAAGACCCTCACTGTGTGTGTTAACTACACGGAGTTTGGCGGCACTTCTACCGATGACTGTATAGTTGTGACATCACAACCTTACGGATGTCCTGACAGCTTTAAAGGCACAGTTTCTGAAGGCTGTGTGAATTTCTCCGTGGGGCAATTGAGTTTTGATACTTTCACAGTATTTTTATAGCACCTATACCTGATTTATAATCAAAAAGACATGGAAATCTCACTTTCTAAAATATGAGACCTGCATGCATATGTGCTTTTAATACTTCCACCTTCTTATTGTTTATCAGTGTCACAACTCCCTGAAGCCTATCCCAGCATGCAGTGGGCCAGAGGAGGGAGACAACCTGGACATGTTTTCAGTCCTTCATAGAGCATATTTACAGTCTGATATTTCCATAAGGCCAGAACACGTAGCACAGCTAAATATTAGTGAAAAAAACAATATGATGATGACTTAACTCCCTAAAAATGACCACACGTTTATTTGTTAACAGCTTTTTATTACCCCATACTTTGCACAATACAAACAGATGCACATCTAGTGTAATACAGGGTAGATGTATCATACTCTACAAGAGCATTACTTCATGAACATCATGTATATATTCATTTTTTTTTCTCTTACACTCCATCAGCCACAGCAATACGAAAAGTACACGGTTAAAGATTCCAGACAAAAATAATCTATGCCCTTTGTGTAGGGAAGTAGGGAAACCATTCTAGATCACTATCCATTCAATATACAAGAGCGGAAAAAAATAAATGCAAGAAATTTTTGGTATATTTTCGATGATCAGACTTTCACAGAATGTCAGATCATTGGAAATATTGTTGTGTGAAATGCTATTAAATGTTTAGATAAATTAAAGCAGGGTTGACCTCAAAAGGTCAGTAAACATTACTGTTTGAAGCTGTTTGGGTCTAACTCAACATTATTTGGATTTTGACTACAAAAGGGGGCTGCTAAAATTAAGACTGATCAGCAAAATATTAATGATCAATTACCCGGTGCTAGAAAGCTAAATATCACCTCTAACCATCTGATAAGACTGAAACACTTCAGGCAGACAGTGCGTATCTGTCCAATTCAGCAAATGGACAAGGCCTCTTCAAACGATAGGGACAAGATAGTAATTGCATAGAGCACTGAGGGAAGTCTGCTAGCTACTGTAAGAGAGCTCCAAAACTGAGACGTAGAAAAAGAAGCACAGCTGAAGAAGGCTGTGCTGCCGACCTCCCCGCTCACACTCTTCACTAAAGCCAATAAACTACTGAAGATGCCAGATAAAGCGTGAATAAACAATTCCTCGTCGGAGTGCTTTGTTTTTCTGTCTCTCTTGTCTCACAGCAGTGGAACTGATGGTTTCTTGTCCAAACTGCAGTCGTAAATGTTGGTCCTGTCTTACCCGCTGGACGTCTGTTTAACCAGCTGTCTCGGGTAGAACTCATTCATTGGGCTCATATCTGAAACAGACAAGAAATATCAGCATTACAAACCTGAAATTACACAATGATCTTTTTAAAAAGGACAATGTTACAAGTAAAAAAACAGCACAGGAGTGATTCAAATTGAAGTACCGTACCAGTGTTGGTGCTTGTTTTACACTGCTGCCTAATATTTTCCATAACATACTGTAGTTTTTTAGATTTATTGCATTTTTTCAGGCAGCCATTCCTCTCTACAAACGGCATATTATGGAGGGACCTGGGGCCGTATTACAAAAACTTCTTAACTTGCAGATCCTATCTTAACTGTTTGGTAACCATGGTAATTAGGGTTAGGACCTGATTAAGGGAAAAAGGCCATTACAGATTAACAGTTCTTAAGTCAATCAAAAGGCATCCTATCCTAACTGGAGATAAGAAGTATAACTTTAGGATAACCATTAAGCTGTCCTAACTTTCACTTTTCTTCTTGGACATAAGAGCTGCCTTCCTCTTCTCATCACTTAACAGTGTACTTATTTTCTTTTTGATAGCATCAACGCTCCGCTGGATGCCGGATATGACAGGGACTGAGTCTGCGATCTTAACCCACTCTCTTTCTTTTATCTCCAGAGTTAGTGTTGTAAATTTCCCAAGAATGACATCTTTGGATACCTTTACAGAAGTTACCAACACCTCTTACTCATCTGTCTTGAACTTAAGTGTCTGCCATTGATTTTGCTCCATTTTTTGTACGTCTCAATGTTTGTTTCAATAAAAAAAATAATGTTTACAAGGTTGTTTAGCTTGACGAGATGAGAAAAGTAGCGTTGTATGATGAAGTAAGAAAATATACAGTTAGTTAGGATTTGCTATTGTAATATCAAATTGGGAAAAATCTTAGACTCTTCCTATCTTAACTTAAGACTTACGTTTCTGTAATACGGCCCCTGATGATGATTGCATTGCCTTACATTTACTAATGAAAGCTCACCTCTGCAATCGTTTTCTAATATCTTTGATCTGCTCATTTTTCTTGGTCAGGATCTCCTTCATGTTGCGGTAGGCCGCAGTTTGCTGGAACTTCTTATCCAACTCCTGCACAACACACAGGTACGTAAACACATGAAAAGAACTGCAACAGTAGCTGAATGCACCTATCCCAGCTGTTTCAATAACTGGGCAGTATAGCAAGATTATGTGTTAACTTCAGCTGCAGGTAAACACCAGAGTGATGTACCTTCTCTGCCAAGGACAGCTGCTCCTGCACTCGCAGCAGCTCGTGTTTGGCAGAGATCAGGTTCTCCTGCAGACCCTTCTGGGAGGCCGAGTTGGCACTAAGAGACCGTTCATAGTCGTCCCTCAGAGCGGCCACCGTGCCCTCCAGACTGCTGATCTCCTGGGATTGAGAAGCCAGCTGGGGAAGGGAAAAGAAACAACATACATAAGTTCAGATGAACTGAATGGCAATCATTGCTATTACTAAACCCTATTCCTACTGTACACAGTGGCAGACAAAAGCAACACTTTGGTCAGCTGGATACATACCATTAGAGGTCCAAGTTAGCAGATAAAACCAAATGACAGCAAATGTTCAGATGCAACAAAATAAAAAAAATAAAGAAATAAAAGTAGTAGAATGGAAACTCAAAATGTCACAAAAAGAGGATGACTTTGCAAGCCAGACTCCAAACAGTACCTGATGTTCACCTTGAACCTTCTGAAGGTCTTTCAGAGCTCTCTCTGCCTTGGTTCTCTCATCCAGTGCACTCATTGCCTGAGAAAATTAATCAGAGCAGAGAGTTAACAACGGAAACTAGTGCTGTGTGTTTTAAAATATGTATGGCTAATTTTTTTACCTGGGATTCTAAAGTGCGCAGCCTGGCTTTCAGTTTATCATTTTCCTCCTGTAGTCTCGATATCTCCTGGAGAAATATTTAACATAGGTGTGAGGGAGTGAATAAATGTGATAATGAGGGCACAAATTTCTACATGTAATTCATGCCTTTACCTTGTTAAGAAGTTCAGACACCCCGCCTTCATTCAGCGGTGCTAGCTTGGGTTTGCTTGTTTCCTGGTTTATCTGGGGATAAATTAAACACTTAACAACTGAAACAATGACAGAACAATTCCTATTTTTTAGTCTAAAACATGTTGGCTCTACTGTCCCTTTCTATTACTTTATGAGATGTAACGGTAAAAATAAAACTTTTTTATATCCATCTTGCTTTTCTTTAATCCTGCTTTTTATTAAAATGACTACAACAACCTAAACCAAAACAAATAAAGTAATATGCACTTACAATACCAAATAGTAACTGTACATTCAAAACAAAGTATTCAAAAACAAGGGGGAAGAAAAAATGATAACAATAAAAAATAAATAAATAGGAAATATGAAAAAAATAAAATTAGAATCAATTTAAAAAATAAATACAAATAAATAATAATAATAAAAGAAAGAAAGAAAAATAAATCAATTCATAAAATAAATTCACACATCAGATTCACCACCTTGCTCTTCTTAGAAATGTGAAAATTACTAGTGTGTATCTTTTGAGAAAGGTGAGAGTAGCCGAACTCATGAAAGAGCATTGCATTAAAGAGTATTGCATTACAAAGTGGATTTGTTTTTCTTTAACCGTGCGTCGTGAAACCACACGTCGACCTCAGTGATGTGACTTCTGAACCGCACGGTTACGTGTGAGGGGCAGGCGGCCTGACATACAACACATCTTAAAACGCACAGGCACGCTGCCCTGCTCTCTCGCTACTTGAGTCCATGTGGGTGTTAAATATCCTTTGAACACATGATTAATGACAACTATGTTGATGGTGCTGTGTGAAGCTCTACACATGATATAGCTGCACATCACACTCACCTTATCAGCGGTTTTAAAGTCAGTCTTCTCAAATTCAGCCACTTGTTCTAACAGCTCCCTATACGGGTACAAGAGAAAAGAGTTGGATGGCGAAATAATGAAGAAAATTACAGAGAAGGGAATACAAAAAGCTTGAAATCGAATCAAATAATCACTACAAAGTTTTAGAGTAAATGACACCTTTGCCTATAAAACACAAAGTAATATTTTGTGAGCAACACTGAATAGAGTGGAACTGATCTAATACTATGTACGATCTCCTCACACAAGCGTGCCACCACAATATTTTTTATTTTTGACATTACAATGATAAAGTGCTATTTGGCGGTTACGTATCTTTGGCAAGGAATATAAACACCCTTGTTCTTGATGGCAGTTTAGCACCTTTGATAAAATAGATATGCTTGTGGTGAAACGAACAGCTCTCTGAGGAGCTTAATGTGGTTTTTAAAAAGCAGCTGAACACACGTAGACCGTGACACGGGGCGGATTCCTTGCTTTAGACGCCCTATCAGTCACGTAGGGCTGAGCCCTGTGGAAAAAAACAAACACACACTTTAGGGCTTATTTATCCGCCCTCCATGTGCATATTACAAACAAAAGAACTTTTCCCCAACGTGCTCAGTGTTTTAAACAAGGTGAAAGGTGACAAGAGGTCAGAAGTTACGTGAAGTTCATTCAAACCTGTGTACGTGTACTGTGGAGCTTTACAATGATCATACTGGCCAACAGCATTAGTTCATAACACATTGAGAACAGTCAGCTGCAAAAGTGTGAATTTTATGACCTTTTGCTCCGATACTGATGATCGGATGAGATAATGTGAAGGTAGTGTAGTGATCATGGAAAGTCTTGCTTCCTCAATCTCACTTACAAAAAGAGGAACAGGATGACGTGTGCTTTGGGCTTTAGTCTGATATTTTGTATATAAAAGTTGCCATTGATATTCTTTCATTTCAAAACAGATTTCTCTAAATTGTGAATTATTGTTCATCTATATAACAGCCTCTATGCTCTAAAACCTGGTTATATTTGTGCCAAAAAGCCTTTATACACCCTTTGCCCAGGTTTAAAGTACATTCTGACAACAGTTCAAATGTGATTAATCTTTATTACTGATATCACATGGACATGCCTGCATTGCTCCTTGTTCAGGCTTGTAATATGAAGAGGAGAGGCACTCTTGGTGTCCTTGTTTAGTAGCAACAGCAAGAACGATCTTTTACTTGTAGGTAATTCTGTTTTACTGTATAGACTTCATTTTAGCACACGTGGCCACACACTTTGTGCGACTTCAAAAGTATGCGCCCATAAAACATGAGCTGCAAATAATCATTGGGTGTGTGATGGTGATTGGCGTCATATGAAACTAAAAAACCTGAAGAATCCATTGGTACAAACCATGTCATTCTAGCTTGTCATGAAGGAGGCTAAATAACGCTCCAAACTTATGCTAAATTTTGGCGAGGAAAAACTGTCATGGCCATTTTCAAAGGGGTCTCTTGACCTCTGACCTCAAGATATGTGATTGAAAATGGGTTCTATGGGTACCCACGAGTCTCCAGTTTACAGACATGCCCACTTTATGATAATCACATGCAGTTTGGGGCAAGTCATAGTCAAGTCAGCACACCAACACACTGACAGCTGTTGTGTCTGTTGGGCTGCAGTTTGCCATGTTATGATTTGAGCATATTTTTTATGCTAAATGCAGTACTTGTGAGGGTTTCTGGATTTGTCATTGTTTTGTGTTTTTAATTGATTTCCAATAATAAATATATACATACATTTGCATAAAGCAAGAATATTTGTCCATTCCCATGTTGATAAGAGTATTAAATACTTGACATATCTCCCTTTCAGATACATTTTGAACACATAAAAAATGTGCGATTAATTGCAATTAGATATTTTAATCGATTGACAGCCATAATTATTGTATATATGTAACAATACGTAACATTTAAATTGCACAGTGTAAGTGTAAGGATTAAAGAGTTAGTTCACCCAAATTACAAAAAAACTTTCTTTTCATTTACCCATAGTGGTAAGTTTTACTTTTAGTTGGAAAAACTTGGAGATATACGCTGCTGAGGCTAAAAGAAATCAATATTTCATTAGAAAAATTAAAAAACTCAGAAGCGTCTTTCTATAAACAATGTCTTTGTTACTCAAAATAATACATTGTGGGGTGATGTTCTCTAAATTCAGTTTTTTTTTATGCTTTGAGATTCATTAACATCCCCCGCCCGACTCATCTCTATTGTATTGGTTTAGCAGCAGAAGACTCAAAATATGTTTTTTTGTAATTTGGGTGAACTGACGTTAAAATGAAGTGAGAATGTGGCAGCAGTTGTGGTTTTCAGCCTAAATGAACGTCTCTGCAAAAAAAAGGAAACCACTGTAATGGAAAAAAGGGTTAAATTCACATTGTGTATGTGGCTTGACAATGACCTTTTTGCCTGGCATATGTAGTGTAACATGCACGTGATATACACCTTAACAGCACTGAGGAAGTGGTACAAAGTGGAGGAGTTTTTCTCATGAACATGAAGGGTTATTGCATGTTAAGAGGCCTAGATCACTTCTTACTTTGGCGTGGCACTCTGTTTGACCTTGAACTGCCACATCATTTTAATTTGAAAATGTTTTTACAGCTTATTTCATGTGGAAGGATCAGAAATGTGATTTTTTTTGTTCATACAAGATTCATATCTTGCCCATACAAGTGCGAACAAAATATACATTTGTGCACACTAAATAAAGAATATGATCTTTAAGAGGAGGCGCTATATATGGCATAATATCTGAATAGGAACATTGTGTACTCTTGTGTACTCAAACCTGACTAGGTCACCTTTCATCAAATGGAAGCCTGAATCAGCTCCCCTCCTCACTGCTCACCTGTTCTCCAGCTCTGAGATATCGCTCTGCAGTCGAAGGTAAAACTTCTCGGCCTGTGAGAAGAGCTGCCTGAGCAGCAGCACGTTGGTGTGGGCTGTGTTGATGAGCTCCATCTCCACCTCCCCACGCACCACCGCCTGCAGCCCGTCCAGCATCTCCTTCACCTCGTCCACTGTGAAGGTCTCCTCCACCAACCTTCAGAGAGAAACATACATGCACACACGTTACAGCTCCATCTGAACTGAAAAGCACTTAATTGTTGTATTATATATTTTCCTTCTATTGAATATGAGTCTTAAGAGAAATAAAGTTGAATTTACATACAAACATATGATACCAAAAACTGAAGTATGACCACTCACCTGCTATCTTTGAGTTCTTCAAAGCATGAGTCAATAGTCTTTAGTCTCAGGACCCTCTTTGAACGTGCAAATCGCATGTAATTGATGACTTCATTCTGATGTTGTTCATTAAACCCAAATTCAGCCTACGTGGAGACAAGAAGAGAGAAATTAGTCACCAAAAAATGAGAGATGGACAGAGACAGAGGCTGTACCCAGCCAAAATTTGTATGTGGGGCCCGTGTGGGTAGTAAATGGGCTGAAAAATGGGCCCTATAAGGGATTGTCCGTGGGTTCCATAATGGCCCCATGCCAATTGCCCTTGTGGGTTTCATGCAGGAGTGCACTGGGTGTTATATGGGCCTAATCTGGGCAACATAAACCAAAACCCATCTGGGCCCCAGGTTTAAGATTTATGTGGGAACTACATGGGGACTACATGGCCTGAAATATGGGTTGTAAGTGGGTTTGTCCACAGTTTCCATGTTGGCACTAATTTCCCAGTAGTGACCCAACTAGGACCCACATTGGGAGCCCACATGGGACCTACTTAGTTGACCCAAGTGGGCCCCAGATAAGATGCCCATTTTGGGCCCATACCCTCTTGGTACCCAGGTAGATAGATGGATAGATGGATAGATGGATAGATAGATAGATAGATAGATAGAAACTTTATTGATCCCGAGGGAAATTCAAGTTTCCAGCATCACAGTTCCATAGTGCAAAACATGTTAGTAAAAAGGCAGTAAAAAAAATTAGTAGTGCAAAGTACAAAGTACAAAAAAAATATAACAGATATAAAAATACAAGGAGATGAAGAAAACTGTTAAAACTGAATATAGTGCAGGATGACAGCTGTGATACAGGACTATTAAAAAGTGCAGAAGAGACTGTTAAAATGTGTATAGTGCATATATATATACAGTATATATAGGTATATATATATATAGGTACCCCCAGCATAACCATGTTGGCTGGGTTATGGAAACCACAACTAGCTTATGAGCTACCTTGAAGAGGATTTCCCCCTCCTGCTAATATGTGACGGCCTATATTGACATGAGCTTGAGCACATACAGCATGCTATCTCTGGGGATGCTTGCTAAACTATCTTACATTACTCGTCTTGGAATAAAACAGGGATTAGCATGGTAACTTCTAGAAGCAAACAGGTGGCCACTGGCTACCCAGAAACAGCAAATGACGGCGGCTACTTACCATGGTGGCTGTGTAAACTAACGCTAACGTTGCTAAGCTAGCTTGTAGACTTGAGATGATCCAGAAGGAGAAAATGCCTCTAATTTAGGCCACGCAGCGAACAGACTAGAAGCTAATGGTAATATGTTGGAGTCGAGGGTTCTAGTAAACTATCTGTACTTGTGGTTCAATAGGTGAAGAGGCTAAACGGAGGTTATAGCTATAAGATTATCTGGCAGATTGGCCAGCCTAGCTAACCCAGCTAGTGTTTGCCTTGAGAATGCTGCCTTGGTAACGGAGGAGAGCGTCATTGCCTTGGTTACTAGTGGTGCGTTCAGGGGCGCTACGTACAACACGAAACAAAATAGTTATACAGTCGAATGACTTGCTAAAATATAAGATATGTTAATGAAACGACATCGTCATAATAGCCAAATTGTATATAAATGAATATAGACATTTCATTGTTATTATAAGCTTTAATAGATTGTATAAAATGCAGATTTGTACACACAAGTTGCACTTTGTACTGCGTTTCTGTTTTTTTAGCAATATCAAATCTAGTCTCATTTCCTGTAAAAAAAATCCATCATTTAACAAATAGTGTTTTTCATATTACAAGTTATAGGTACAAGAAGGTTAAGATAGTTTTATTTAAATGTACAACATGTATTATTGTGTCACCAAACTGGCTTGTTTGTCAATGTCTAGCATTAACCATTAGATGGCAGTATTGAGTTAGAAGTGTGAGAGGTCCTGAGAAGATCAGCAGTTTACACATCTACATGTACATCACATGCATTTATATATTTATACAGCACGAAACAAAAAGTTATATGGTCAAATGACTTGCTAAAATATAAGATATGTTAATTAAACGACGTCGTCATAATAGCCAAATTGTATATAAATAAATATAGACATTTCATTGTTATTATAAGCTTTAATAGATTGTATGAAATGCAGATTTGTACACACAAGTTGCACTTTGTACTGCGTTTCTGTTTTTTTTAGCAATATCAAATCTAGTCTCATTTCCTGTAAAAAAAATCCATCATTTAACAAATAGTGTTTTTCATATTACAAGTTATAGGTACAAGAAGGTTAAGATAGTTTTATTTAAATGTACAACATGTATTATTGTGTCACCAAACTGGCTTGTTTGTCAATGTCTAGCATTAACCATTAGATGGCAGTATTGAGCTAGAAGTGTGAGAGGGCCTGAGAAGATCAGCAGTACATCACATGCATTTTTATATTTATACAGCATGAAACAAAAAGTTATACGGTCGAATGACTTGCTAAAATATAAGATATGTTAATTAAACGACATCGTCATAATACCCAAATTGTATATAAATAAATATAGACATTTCATTGTTATTATAAGCTTTAGTAAATTGTATAAAATGCAGATTTGTACACACAAGTTGCACTTTGTACTGCGTTTTCTGTTTGTTTTTTTAGCAATATCAAATCTAGTCTCATTTCCTGTAAAAATCCATCATTTAATTAACAGTGTTTTTTATATTACAAGTTATAGGTACAAGAAGGTTGAGATAGTTTTATTTAAATGTACAACATGTATTATTGTGTCACCAAACTGGCTTGTTTGTCAATGTCTAGTATTAACCAGTAGATGGCAGTATTGAGCTAGAAGTGTGAGAGGTCCTCAGAAGATCATCGGTTTACACATTTTCATGTACATCACATGCATTTATATATTTAAGCAACTGGCCCTAGTTTGATTTAATAGATCCATTGAAAAGCTTTACATTGATATCTCGAAATCAAGCTACTGGTCAAAACAACACTGAAGGGCCCAATTTTGACTGCATAAAACCACTGTCAGTATGTTTTGACATATTACTGTTTTTCTTCTGTATATTCAAGCATTTTTTTGTTGATCATGTAGCATCCATATCTCTCTAGATTTCTAATGGCAGATAATACCGCCAATAACAGTTTGTTATACTAGTTTAAGCATATGGCAGTATTTATATTTGCATATTTACAATACAATTACCCAGCTATAATACATGTTTCAATTACTTAACTAATGGGACTCATCATGTCTGCTTCTTCATCAGTTAAACTAATTTGAATCCACGTGAGCCAAATAAAAACTTGTTAGAGATTCTGTTGCATTGTTGTAATATGTCACTGAAGCCAAGAGGTCATCACTATCTGTTTTAAAAAGAAGGAAACTTTTTCCCCTCATGTCTCTCTAGCTGTAATGAAATTAGACTAACAGGCAGCACATGGTTGGTCACCTAATCAGATGCCTCAAAATGTGACCACTCTGTGTTTCCCCGCTCAAGTTTACTGTGCAACATCAGTCAGCCACAGAGACCAAGATGTTTCCCCTTTACCTTCAATCACGGTGAGTCACTTACAATTTGAGACAGGGACTAGACATCTTAATTAATACCATATTCTTAAGGGGTTACAAATCACAGATTACGCTTCTTAGTTTTTGTTTTTGAGTCCCATATGTTGGTGCTGCTGTTCTACAGTGATCAGTTAGACCATGGTGGTTGCTTTTCATTATTCACATAGCTCTTGTGGCAGAATCAAAATGTATTGATGTCATATCTGCAGCTGATCTATGAACTATTTTAGCAAACTGTCAACGATGTTAGATTGTTGGAGAATGTGGGTTATTGCAAGAGCAAAAACAAACAGTTGAATGAGAGCAAAAAAATGTTTTAACAATAAAGCAATGGAAATCATTAAAATAACATGAGCAGTTGTCAGATGCATTTTAAGTAAACTGTTGTAATAGGAAGGATATGACAAAAAGATATATAAACATTTACATATATTTACTCAAAGTTGTGTGAACAGGTTTTTGTCTGCAAGTAACTAAAGATCTCAGTTGTAGATCTGATTCAGTTTTTACAGACCCAACCATTTTTGACACATATTGCTGTAAATGGTGAACCTGCTGGAAACTAATTTTGCAAAGGGGATGGACCTTTTTTGCAACTTTGAATGCACACATTTGTGTTTGTGCCTGTATATGTGTGGCCAGTTAATGTTTGTGCTGGTCTCAATCTTCACACAGGCCTAACTGGTGTAAACTGCTGTGCTAATAGAGGTATTGCTGCATTGATGGGACAGTGTCCCTAGAGGGCACAATAATCTTTTTTTCCCCAGGTGCATCTTTTTTACTTAGCAGGCTAATAATACCTGGAAACCTGCAAAAAAAGTAAAAATAAATAAAGAACAGGTTAAATAGCCAATAAAGTGTTTTTCCAGCCTCCTATAAGCTATCAAGAAGCAAAATATGCAGATATGAATAGTAGTAATAGTTTCCATTTCATCAGATCATTTCACAAAAAGTACTTAGAAAGCCAATTTTAGCATCAAAATCAAACTATTAAAATATAGTTACATGGGTTAACACGCATGCACATATACATATGCTTGGAGGTGACCTGACGTGAAGGAGGATGCATGTGTGTGCCCATGTAAATGACATTACTATATATTTGCGCTACCCCCCTCCCCCTCCCCCTTTTTATTTTCTATTAACTTATTTAACTTATTTATTTAATTTATTATTACTCTATTATTTTTGTATTATTATTGGGTTTTTTTGTGTGTTTTTTTTTAACTCTATTCTTTCTTTTTTATTATTATTATTATTATTATTATTATTATTATTATTATTATTATTATTATTTATTTTTTTTTATTATTTTTTTTTTATTCATTTTATTTCAATTTTGAATGTTGAAGTTGTTTTCTCTAGTGTACTTAATGAGTTTGTCTATAAGCTCAACTACTTAAAAAATGGTTTATAAATTGTAATTACAAACTGTAAATTGCATAAAAAATAAAGTATATATATATATAAAATAAAATAAAAATCTAACTATTGCTAATATGAGTTTATAATTGAGTTTTTGGTGCATGAAAAACATATTCAGTGTAATCTGTCTAGTTTTTAACCTGTCTCTTATTCACTCATTAGTTTCATATGAGCACAAATGGAAACTAAAGATTCTGCTATAAAACCCAGTCAGCATCATCAGCCTATACAATAAACTGTTCCCAGGTCAGTTTCGTATTGTATGCATCAATACAAAACACTGCATCAAATGAACAAAAACTGATCTGGGGTCTGCAGCTCCATAACGCCTCGTTCAGACAAACCAATCAGCTGACAGCCGCATGACAGGCAGGCCTCCGCGCATGCGCAGTAACACACCTTTCTGGTGCTATGAGGACTATGGCAGCGTCCTGACTCCTGAGCCCTGTTGGGGGGAATAAACGGAGTAACTGAGCTCCTTCAGCACCAGAGAGGGGACAACTGAGAAGCAACGCAGTCAGAGGAGGGTGGGGGGCTGAGGGACCGGCTACGATAAACACCTGATAACGTTTTTAACAGGTAAATACACCAAACTGTCTTCAAGCCATCTTCTCTAATGCGACCAGCTAGCTTCTTCTAGCAGCTAGCTCGAGAAGCTAACCCAACATTAGCCTGCCACAGCCCCCTTTATTTTACCATTTGGCAAACAAACACTGATAGTATAAGTGTCTGTGCTGTCTGGTGTTGTAGTTAGGAGGAGTAGGAGAAGTGTGGACATCACCAAAAGGGTTTTGTGGTGCTTGTTTTTAGGTAGTTAACCGTGTTAGGCCTGCTGCAATGAAGCCCAGTTTGACTAACCGCCTGAGAGCCAGGTAACCTTTAATATGCAGCTTGTCATGTGGATTTTACTTGACAGGCATCCTCAAATGGACTCAAGCATTTAACACATTTTTTAATGTCTTTATATCTCCTAGTCACGTGTAAAAAAAAAAATAAAAAAATCTGCAAGTTTATTATATTTTGCAAGCAAGTGGTGCATGATAATACTCATAGATGTACCATGCAAGATGAGGCAGAGTATTATGTGCCCCCATGGTAAAGTTGGCTGTAAGATTGCTTCATATATCTGCAAGTTTATTATATATTTTGCAAGCAAGTGGTGCATGATAATACTCATTGTCATGTGGATTTTACTTGACAGGCATCCTCAAATGGACTTAAGCATTTAACACATTTTTTAATGTCTTTATATCTCTAGTCACGTGTAAAAAAAATAATATTTTGCAAGCAAGTGGTGCATGATGAGTATTATCATAAACCACTTGCTTGCAAAATATAATATAATTTTTTCTAAATTCTTTTAAATCTGCATTTTTATTTTTTCTTTAAATCTGCAAGTTTATTATATTTTTGCAAGCAGGTGGTGCATGATGAGTATTATCATAAACCACTTGCTTGCATAGTATAATAAACTTGCAGATTTATTTTTTCTAATTTTTTTAAATCCGCAAGTTTATTATATTTTTGCAAGCAAGTGGTTTATGATGAGTATTATCATAAACCACTTGCTTGCATAATATAAAAAACGTTCAGATTTTTTTTTTCTAAATTTTGTTTAAATCTGCAAGTTTATTATATATTTTGCAATCAAGTGGTTTATGATAATACTCATAGAAGCCATGCAAGATGAGGCAGAGTATATGTGCCCCCATGGTAAAGTTGGCTGTAAGATTGCTTCATATAATTGGTAAAAAAAAAAAAAAAAGGGAAGACATTGCAACACGTCCTCAGTGTGCAGAAAAAGCTTTAAAGAGTAAACCACATTGCAGAAACCAGCATGATATATTGAAATTCATATGTGATTCTGAAGGTCCAGATGCCACTGTGGATGTATTTTTTATTGAACAATGTACTGCTTTTATTGTAGTGTCAGTTCAGGTACGCTCATAGCTTTATGTTCAACATAATTTTAACTGGAGATGTAAAAAACAAAGGGCCATATAATGATGTAATAGCAGATGATCGTTTGACCCTTGCACCCACACTGATGCTGAGCTGAAGCAGTTTTCCTATTCTTTATATTGTACTTTTCAAAAGAAATTAGGTGAGCCAACTTGTTTTCCAACACCTTTAAGAAACAGGGTAGACTTAAATAAGTAGAGTTACTTACAGTATAACCTGTGGCTGTAGTCTAGTTAGTCTAGCCAGTAATACACGGTCTGTTTACAGTTTTTCAGATAAGTCCCATTATAGGTTTGATACAATCCTATTGGCAGTGCAACTTGGTTGAATCAAGCACCATTATACACTATTGGATTGTCCTGACAGTCATAGCTATCTTAGATAAAAACAGCAGTGTTTGCTAAAGTTTCTGAAAAGTCGTGAGACCAGTCTGGAACAAGTTAACATGTAAATGTTGTGTGCTTTGCTTTGGGCCTGCTTCCATTTCCTTCACTGTCCTGCTGTTTCCTTTTTTTTTGTTGTTTTCGCTAAACTGTCAAGGATAGCCCATGAATAATTTGCTATTGATCTGCATACAGGCAGGAAGGGGTGGGAGGGGTAAATCACATGACCCAATCCTGGAAGCTGCCTCGGCCTTTTTTTACACCCATCACAGAGTAATATAATAAAAACTGCACAGCCCTCTGCAGCGGCGGCAAAGAGCACGCTGTGCACCGCTTGCTGCTAACATCTCCCATTGTACATTCCATCAGCCCCCCGCTTTGGATTAGATTCATTATGCAGCTCCATGAATGCATGTTTGAAAAAACAGAACTTGGCTCTTGACTGTTCCTTGCACCTTTTTGTTTCTCCAGCACAGGCATCAGTTATTGAGACGCCGGCACTGGCTAATTTTTTAAAGGTCCTCGTCCAGTTGTGGCAACCTGAAAGCAGCTTGTATTTGCCCTCTCTGAACACCAGACGATTGTCCCCTTGGTGAATAGTGGATTCCATCATTTGGGGCTATTTTGCTGTCCCCTGCTTCAGCCGCACACTGAAATGGAGAGGAAGGAAAACTGGAGTCAGATTTTTTTCCAGGATCCTGACAGAGTGCTGACACAGGTTCCCCTTGTCACAGTGCAGCCGCCAGCAAATTACTGCACAAAGGATAGGAGAGGCAGTTATTCCCTCAATTTGCTCTATTCTGGTCTGTTGACTGGCGTGTATTTAATGGCCTTCATCTTTAATTAGTTTGAAACAATCTGTCACGAACTATCCGTCTTCACTGATGATTTGTGGTTTGTCCTGGTTGGAAAAGGATTTTCATTCAAATAATGCACTGGGCAAAAACACTAAGACATGGCCTAACCCCTGTTTATCTAAAGCGATCAATAGGCCTCACTGGCACACACCAGACTTTATTGACACATGCTCAGCTGGTGCACTGTTGTGTTGATTTTTTGTGCCTATGATATCAGACTTGAATGAAAGACATTTGCAGGTTGTATCCCTGTGATAGCAGTGAAAATGCACACATGAAGGAGAGAGTGAGGATGTCAAAGAGTTTATAATGAAATGAAGTCATGTGCTACGAGCTGGATCAATGCTACGGCTCATAGCTCAGCTGATGACGGTGAAGAATCAGTCAGTCATGGCGCGATGGGCTACTCTGTCGTTGGATAATAACTGTTTACTCAGCATTCGTTCTGTAGCCGAGGGAGTGTCTGGTGGGAGTCTCTCCCTTCAAGCTGCAAAATGTTGAATGACCGTGTGAAGTGTGTGTTGCGGTATATTGGAATGTGTACATAAACTTGATGTAGTAATGACTTGTGAAGGTGCAGGTGACTTCTTATAGAGCTGAGACATGAAGAGCTGTCATTCTTCCCTTCTGTTGTGTCATTAAAGATACAACATTTTCTCTCAAGTAATGTTCAAATACTTCACCTATTTATTTTCTGATCCCTTTTCTGTGTTGAAAATGTAGAAGGGCTTTTTTCGATCCTATTCATAATAACTTTTGTTCTTTTTTGTAGGTCCTTTGAAAAGATGAATGTCGTCAAAGAAAACAAAGACCTGGCCTGTTACTACACCACCAAACACTCCTGGAGGGGAAAGTAAGGCCCAAAACTTGTTTTTAACTCCACCATCGATAGGATTTCAGGGCTGGTGTTATTGTCTACCCCACATCTTTGTTTACAAGGCAACATTAACCCAAATTCTTCCCTTCATCACCCTGTAAAGACAGTTTGTGAAAATCCTGACTCAGTACTCCCATTGTGTTGACTTCCTTATCTTATATAGGAGGTCCGCACACCACTGTCAGCAGTCGCTGATCAGCACTAATGACGTGTATGTTTGTAGAGCTGCACTGTCTTATGAAATATAACCCAAAGACACAGATACTGGCAGTAAACACTGCACAGCGCTAGTCTTAAGCAAGATGACGTCCATGTACTAACATTCATGTATTGTATAGATACAAAAACTGATCTAGATCTGTTTTCTTTTTATAGATTCTAGTTACAGTAAAGCCACTACAGGCCTAAACTAGATGGGACTTGATGTAGATGCTTGGTGGCCCTTAAAGCTAAAGGATGGACTAGTTTCAGTTTGAGCAGTGAGCCTGTGGTGGGATCACATTACCAATACCTGCTTTCTAAATGTCTCTGTGCCATTAAGGCCTGCCATTGACTTTGGTAACTCAAGCAGGGCTGCGGAGCATTAGCCATCATCAGAGGCTCATCCTGCTAATGCTTCCTGAAGTGTCCGGCAGAGACGAGTGATGATGTATGTGTGGACGGTGGAGACCGATAACAACACAATGGCGCAGTTTAATCCTGCGTTAATGGTTGATCTGAATGGGTGGACACATTTCAGCCGACCTGGGTCCGTGACCCTCCTCCTAACCCGGGGTGAACGTGGGTCGCAGACTCTGGCTTTAATGAACAGACATCTTTATCAGGGAAACTGAATTTATTGATATAACATTTGAAGGTCATTTAACTGACGAAGAGAGAGATAGAAGAGACAGAAAGATGAGAGCAGCACAGGACAATACCAGTGAGTGGGCAACCATGAGAGAGCGAGTGACTAGAGAGAAATGAAAATGAAACTCCATTTGGTGCTTCTGTAATGTTGTTCTGTGATTTCTCAGTGAAGCGTTTCTGAATGCTGACAACCAGACATCAACTTTTGACAGCAGGCTCATATGAATGGGTCAGACGCAATTCAGTAGATCCAATTTATCTGCCCGTCTACCGTAGGAAAAGGGCACAACTCACACAGAGCTTTAATAGGCCAGCAGAAAGAGAAAGAAAAGGTGTCATGTCACGATATATCCTCTTTCATCTAACTTCACACCAACCTCACACATCAGAGGCTATTCTTGTCTTCAGTAGGTAGTAAATCATGAAAACCAATTATCCAGTTTGATTTTTCCTAGGGCTGTCCTCGACCAAATATTCTTTGATTTTAGGGCTGCAACTAACGATTATTTTCATTGTTGATTAATCTGTTGATTATTTTCTTGATTAGTTGTTTGGTCTATAAAATGTCAGAAAATGGTGAAAATTGTCGATTAGTGTTTCTCAAAGTCCAAGATGATGTCCTCAAATGTCTTGTCCGTGAGTCATTTTTTGTGCTTTTTTTCATGCTGAATGACTTATTTCCAAGAAACCTATGAGCACATCTCTGGTAAACACAAGATTTAAAGTGGTGCTTTGTGTGATTCTTTGTGGAGAAACTCAGTTTTACAGATCTGTCGTTTAAATCAACTGGTCAAGTAGTTGTTTAGTCTATAAAATGTCAGAAAATGGTGAAAAATGTAGATCAGTGTTTCTCAAAGCCCAAGATGACGTCCTCAAATGTCTTCTTTTGTCCAGAACTGAAAGATATTCAGTTTACTATCATAGAGGAGTAAAGAAAAAAATATTCACATTTAAGAAGCTGGAATCAGAGAATTTTGACTTGATCGTTGTAGCTCTAGTTGATTTAATCGACAGATCTGTAAAACTGAGTTTCTCCACCAAGAATCGCACAAAAGCACCACTTTAAATCTTGTGTTTACCCGAGCTGTGCTTACAAGTTGGAAATAAGTCGTTCAGCATGAGAAAAAGCATTACAAAATGACTCATCTACTAAAGAAATCTTAGTTGACTAAGAGGGGGCCGCCCTGATTTTTACCAACCAATTTAGTCTAAGATAAAAAACATACAGTAGCATTCAAACTGTAGACAATATACCTGTTAGCCAAAAGCAAAATGTACCAGGTTTTGCCTTATAGCTTAATTAACCACCATGGCCTTACATATAGGAAACTGTTTCAGGTAGCCACAGGATCATCTCAGACTTAAACAGTTCCAGTGTCACAGAGGTGCAGAGCTCTCCACTGTGAATACAGAACACGTTCCCAGAAGTAAACTTAAATTAGATTCACCTGTAATTAGTGTGCCGCTTTTGGCCATATATAAAAAGTACTGTTGTCATGTGAATTATGAGTATGTTACACAGTATTCACCATCACTCAATGTGCCATATTCTCTAAGGCCTGTACTTGTGTAAAGGACATTTTACTCTGGATAATCATTTCAAGTGCAGATATAAAAGGGACCAGCTTAATTAAAATGCATGAACAAAAATGAGGCACGAATGCTCAAACTTATTTTTGTCAAATGTTTAATGATTGTCTATATGACAGATTGGTCGGCAGACGGTGAGAGTAGTGGTCATCTGTTCTGCAGGGAGTTGAAGGGGAATTTTTAAAAGCCACGATGATGCATGATGTTGCTTTGTAGTCTCCCATATCCTCTGTCTGGTATCCTTTTTTACGTGTCTAAAACAAGTGATTCTTGGTGTTTCAGATTGTATGGTGATATAATCAAATGTGTGAAAATCACTGGATGTGTGAGAGACGGAGTTACCCTCACATCCTGCCCCAGATACTTCTCTACAATAGTTAAAATTACAATAGATCTTAACTGTTGTTGATTTGCTTTCATGCAGCAGCTTTCCCTCTCTCTGTGCTCGTGATCATGTTTAATTCAAGTCCTGTGACTCCAGCTTGTAGAGAAGATCAGATCTGTCTCCTAATGAAGGGCATTTTCACAATTTCTGACACAAATTGATTGTCTCAGAGTTTCTGTGTCATTCAAGGGTTTTCAACCACATCGCTTCTCTACATGTTTTCAGAGCATGAATATGCAAATCACAATCTCCTTTTAAATCTTTGAATGACTTCAATCTTCTCTCTATGTTGCTAAGCTACAGATGCCCCAGCTATATTTTCCACTAGCTGTTTTACATACCATTGAGTCTACATTGAGTCTTCTACGGGGGATTGTGTTGTGTTGTCCGAGCTTTTTATGTAGTCAAACGAATCTTCAGCTCAGTCTTCTTTGTAAGAATTTTTGTTTAAAGAGGAGAGGCAGTTGTTAAGAGGCTTAGTCAGACACAGGATGTTGCTTAATGTGATACATTATGAAACCCTTGAAGTGGAAGGAAAAGCTCTAAAGACATACTGTACAGTACTGAATGAAGACTTTTACTTATCACAAACTGTATCTGTGGTGTAAGCTGTACCTGTAATGCTTGTTGATACTTCTCTTTTCTTCTCATAATAGTTCCTTTATGAAAAAGTTAAAGGGCCATACCACTGTTTTGAACCATTAAGTACAAATTGCATTTTCTACTGACCATTTTTCAAGACCTGCTGTTCCTGAGTAATTTAGATTTTTGTGATCATGAGATTGGTTTCCATTCATTCGTCCTGTATGAAAATCTACATTAACATCATGGCTACTCTTTCAAATCTCTGCTTAGTTGATTTTCATATCTTTGTATGAATGGAAAATGGAAATCTGAACCACAGCAGCACAAGTTGTAAAATAGTCATAAATCATGTCAAGTATACAGGATTTGTTGTAGCTAAAGCATGCACAAACACTGGTAAGGTTATTTTATTTCCTAGGGTCCATACGTATAATAAATATACCAAATTCAGTTTAATCTCAACTCATCCCACCTTCCTACATGCAGGCATTACTTTATTTTAGCAGGTGAATTTGGCTTCCAAGTCTATACTTATCACTGCTTCACTTGGTTATGATGTTGGGCCGTTGGCTAGGGAGCCACTTAGAGCATTTCTTCTTTTTATACTGTAATTGGCATGCTTGAGCCAGAAAATCAGTCTGTTTCTAAGCAGTCTTTCTGGTTATCTTTCAAAGGAATGTTACCCATGATCATCTTTATGCGGTTATGCATGCTTTCATCATGTTCAAAGTCAAACACTGCCTCTATTAAAATATTTAAAATTAGAATATTAAATATAGTATGTATGGAAAAGCCAGAAATAGGTTGTTAACCGCTCAAACTGAACAGATAGTAAACGGGACTTCTTTATATACAACACAAACTTGTTCACAAACTGATCACAACTATGTCAAATTTCCAGAGCATCTACATAACAAAACACTGTATTTTGTATTGTCACAAAGAAAGAGATGTACAGTAAAAGTGCATAAAGTACATGCACAAAATATTTTATATGAGATTTTTGATAATCATCAGTCATGTGGACATAATGACTGAGAAAAGGCAAATAATAGAACAGCTAGACCAGTCTGGTAAGTTCAGAAAATGGCATCACTTTACTGTAATGCAGCCTTTTAAAACCAGTAAAAAACAACACTTATGCCATATTAGCCCTAATGTGTTGTGCATATCCAAAAACCTGTTGATATCCAAGTCTTTCATAATGTTTAAAAGTAGATGTGTTTGTGTACAACACATAGAGCTGGCTGCAAATAGGCAAGAAGCTGTGTGTCGCAAACTGCCGCAAAAAAAACACAATTGAGTGTGTGAATGCGTTGTATACATGTCCATAGAATGCTCCTTAAACCTTACTGGCAAACACACACCAGCCAGGGAGGGTTGGATATTGCCTTTGTACTAAGATAGAATAAAGGGGGGAATAAATCAGCCCACAGAGAATGAATAATTAACTAAGTTTGTGCTGACACCCAGCCAGCCTCTTTAACACCAAGGTCAAGACATGTAGAGACACAGCACCCTGAGATCAGGACAGAGTCTGCCGTAGGAGGACTCAGACTTTGTGTCCCAAGATGAAGGAAACTGAGAATAGTGGGCCTCAGTGTGTAGAGTAGATTTTTAGGACAGAATGAACAGATTTAGGTGCACAAAAAGGACGTGACATTTGTATAATAGTGAAAAAGGAAGGACTGACTGTGGTTTGTGCCTGAACCTAATATTCCGGCCTTGCCTCAGGCCGCTGTCTGACCTGTCTGTTTATGTTAGTTATGTACTCAAGTCCGAAGGCATTATGCGGAAGTAACCTCTCGATTTGACTTCCTTTTTATCTGCTTTTTGATGGGAATAGCTGTTAACTTCATCCACGCCACATGAGGATGTGCAAGAAAGAAAGGAGCCTAGTCAGCATGTTCAGTGTGCAGGCTAATAGTGCTATAGAGGTGCTAAAGGAACAAGTTGTACATAGATGAACATACATGTATGTAGAGCTGCAACGATTAATCAATCAGTTGTCAATTATTAAATTAATCACCAACTATTTTGATAGTCGATTGACTTTGAGTAATTTTTAAGAAAAATAAGTCAAATTCTCTGATTCCAGCTTCTTAAATGTGAATATTTTCTGGTTTGTTTACTCCTCTATGACTGAATATCTTTGATTTATGGACAAACAAGACATTTGAAGATGTCATCTTCGTCTTTGGGAAACACTGATGGACATTTTTCACCATTTTCTGACATTTTTAGGACCAAACAACTAATCTATTATTCGAAAAAATAATCGACAGATTAATCAACAAAGAAAATAATTGTTAGTTGCAGCCCTAAATGTATACCAAATAAATGTATACTAACATTTTACAGTCACCAAACCTTATTTTTTGCATAACAAAAACCCTCAAATGACCCATTTTCAAATCAAACAGCAGGCAGAATGTTATGAATCGGCCAAAAATGCCAACTGAAAGTCTTGGCAAACCACAGAGTGACCAAGCACACACAGACGTGCCTTCCTGCACACACACGCACACACACACCCACACACACCCACACACACACACACCCCTACACACACTCAGTGTAAAAATTGGCAAATTTGAATTTCACACTTCCTTCCTACTCTGTGAGAAAGCCCCACACTCATAACAGTTCTGATGAATTAGTGTGAGTTGCTTCAGAGTCACAGAGTGACTCCTTAACAAACTGTTAACGTACGATAAGTTGTGACTTTCATTTTAAGAGAGGCCGAATGTGGTTAATACATGCTACGAATAGCAATGGGTCTAAGAGGTAAATATTCAGAGATCACAGCTGCTTTGCTTCAGCCTGGTATTACATGTCTATACTAAATAATGAGAATTAAAGGGATAGTTCGGGTGTTTTGAAGTGGGGCTGTATGAGGTACTTATCCATAGTTAGTGTATTACCTACAGTAGATGATGGTCGGCGCGCCCCCAGTTTGGAGAAACAGACAGGAGTACCAGCACGGGTGCAAAGCAATGTACTGATGTGGACGGGGCCGGCAGAAAAATGTATTTTAGCAACTGTCATCTACTGTTGGTAATACAGTGACGAATACGACCCCACTTGAAAACGCCGAAACTTTCCCTTTAACTGTCTGGCTATTGCAGCTTTGAAAGTGGCAGTTAATAATCTTTTCTCATCACCTTTTCACCTCTCTGCCTTATCTCAACCATTACCTCATACAAATGTCTGGAAACTGACATGATAAACCTGAAGGGGATGATGATATCATCCGTTAACTGATCCCCGGTGATGTCACCTGTCCTTGACTCATCATTAGCTTACAGAGGGGCTACAAATGGACCCTTTCCTCTCTCACCATCCTGCCCTTTATCAGATGTAATGGAGCTTTATTTACGTGATGAGATATATTTGGCACATTGGAAATCTTAGAGATCACAACACAAGTTTATCTGGGCTAACTGGATCTGTTAGCTTTGCTTCAGCTAACCCCCACATGTTTGAAAGACCGCCGCGCATTCAGCCACTTTGCCACATTCACTGCTAATGTTATGTGACTGCCCGTGCTGTAGTAGGTGTTGCTGCCATGTGTGGTTGGTGATGTGTAGGCTGTTTCTGACTCATCCCATCTCTGTGTTCCAGGTACAAGCGAGTCTTCTCAGTGGGGACGCATGGCATTACCACTTACAACCCTGCCACGCTAGAAGTAACAAATCAGGTCAGTGTGTGTAGCCTGTCGTACAGGAACTCCAGTGTCTTTCAGCTATCAGCGCCTCACAGGGATGTTCTCTTCTTGGCTCCATGTGACTATTGAAAATCCATTTGAAGCACATTGCTCTTTTGCTGAAAGCTGATATTCAGTATGTGCTCAGTCTTTGAATACGCTAAGCTTCCAGCACTGCTGTGAACATGCTGTTTTTACACTGATTAGAACATGAAACATGTCATAATCAATACCCATTAGACATGAAACCTCAATCTTTAACCCCCTCAGTCAAGGAAATGGCTGAACAGAAAATAGCATCATGGTAGTTTTAAAGGAATAACTATATCAAGCAGTGCAAAAATAACATTGGTAACAGCTATGACTTTACCAACCGTGGTTCTCATGATCTGAACACAAAACAGCAGGAGGCGAATTAGTTTGGGTAAGTTGTTTTCATTCATTTAAACTGTACTTTTAACTATTAGGTAGCGTACAGTTCATGGTTTGTATTAAGTAGGGCTGCACAATTAATCAAAATTTCATCGAAATCGCAATATGGCCTGCTGCAATTATCAAATCGCAGGAGGCGCAATATTTGTTAAAGGTGAAATGTGCGTCAAAATACCTTTTTTTAAATTAAACATTGTGGTGCTGCAGAGATGTCCTGACCTTCACATCATATTCTACAGACTTAAGAAAACATCTTTGTTTGGTACAGAGCCCCTCAAAAATCACACCATAATGTTTTTCAATGAGAATGAGAATAATGATGTAAAAATGATTGTTCCCTCTAGTATTACAAATCATATTGCAGTTGCAATGTCAGACAAAATAATCTCAATTATTTTTTTCAAAATTGTTCAATCCTAGTATTAACGTTTGCACTCGCTTGTTCAGTGGTTGCCTAGCAACAATAAAAAGAAAAGACGCAGCAAACTGCAGAAAACGCTCTGTCTGATCGGGCAACAAAAAGGCAGTGCGGTGTGCCTCGCCCTGTCTGATCAGGGCCTGAAAGTACCGTAACATCTTTCTTCATGTTGAAACTGCTTGTGTGTGACTGTAACAATGTGTTTATTATCTTCTGTGTTGCTGCTGTCTGTGGTACCAGTGGCCTTATGGGGACATCTGTGGTATCGGCCCGGTAGGAAAAGGTCAGGGAACAGAGTTCAACCTCACATTCCGTAAAGGCAGCGGCAAGAAGTCCGAAACGCTCAAGTTCTCAACGGAGCACCGGACAGAGCTGCTCACAGAAGCCCTGGTGAGGACAAACACTCGTCATTCACAAAGACTAAACAGACCTCATGCACATGTTGTTTCATTTAAAGGGTCCCAGAAGTGATGTTTGATGTGGCTGATCCACGCTTTTCTAGTTGCGTCACAGCTGCACATTTTGCTGAGTTGTCAAAAAATAAAAAAAAGCAGCAAAGTCACGTAATGCACGATGCACTGTTTGGGAATGCAGTGCTTGCAAATCACAGGCCCTTTTACTCACTGTATGTGTTTATCACAGACATGAATCAGCAGATAGTTTGTTACTGTGAAGAAATAAAGTCATTATGCTGAGGTTGTTTAGGAACAGGAGGATGGGTATTTCCCCATAGAACTCATTAAATGTATTCTGCAATGAAGACCACAATTCATAAGTGTTACACAAGGATTATTTAACCGTAGCTGTGTAAGTTGGCTCTAAAATATAATACCTTTGTTTCTTTTCTTATTCACAGAGATTCAGAACAGAGTTCTCAGAGGGGAAAATAACTGGCAGGGTAAGTACTGACATCTATAAGAAAAATTGTCCTTTTCATTATTTGTGGTGACGCCAAAATGAACAACATGTGTGCTTACAGCGCTACAACTGCTTCAAGCACCACTGGAGTGACACACGGAAGCCAGTGAGTTTAGAGGTGACACCCGGCGGCATCGACCAGATCGACCCGCACACCAACCGGGTGGTGTGTTCCTACGACTACCGTAACGTAGAGGGCTTCGTCGAGCTCTCTGATTACCAGGGAGGATTCTGCATCCTTTATGGCGGCTTCAGCAGGCTGGTATGCTGGCATTCATAGTTTATATGTGTGTGTGTCTGTGCATCTGTTATGTGTTGTCTTAAGATTTCCTTTTTCCCCCATTGCCTCTTTCTCTCAGCATCTGTTTGCCTCGGAGCAACGGGATGACATCATACGCTGCGCCATAGAACATGCTGGGAACTTCATCGGTATCACGCTACGACTGAGGAAGGAGGCGTTGACCTTCGAGGATTTTGTGACGGACAGGTTGGGGAAGTACAGCTCAGACGAGAGCATCACTTCCTTGGCGGAGTTCGTGGTGCAGAAGATCACCCCTCGACACCCGGTGAGAGCACTGTGCTTCTCCTTGTTCCTCTCAGTGGAATATTATCGTTTGTATTGTTATTGAATAAGAAGCATTTCCCAAAAGGTTTGGCGTGTTTTATTCATGTTTGTAAAAAAAAAAAAAAAATCTAAGTTGAAAATCGATACGAATGAATCACCGAATATTAAATATTCCAGTGCAACCCTAGAAATCTTTGAGCTTTGGATTATACTCCGATTTTCTTTGCTCTGCGAATTCACTTCTTGCATTATGATGCAGAAGTGAATAATGAATGCAATGCTTTACATCTAGTGTAGTATGCAAGTATCTTATGGTTATCAACTAATGTTTTGCGATGCCCAATACTTTGATGAATTAGATACTGACTAAATGTTTAATTTACAGTCATTTGCAAGGAAACCTAAAAGTAATCAGTTCCTACTTCTGCTCTCAAGTTGTATTTATAATTTCTTTCTTGAAGTAATTTAATCAGTTTTGTTAACATTATGACTTCTCTTTGTCATTCCTTAGGACGCTGTTAAGCGTATACTGTGCCTGACAGAGACTTGTCTAGTGGAGAGAGACCCGGCTTCATACAACATAGTCACCATCAAACCCTTCGGAGAGGTGAGCACTTAAAGCACAAACTAAAGCAACACCAAGTCATACATATTTCAGCCTGAAACGTTTTTTGTTGCGTCTATTTGTACTCCTGTGGAGATAAATGTTAATTGAACTGCCTGTTTTTTGTTTTATTATGTATGAACTGCATCACTGTGAGTTAACAGCTTGGATGAAAGCACTTGAGTCTGTGTGATATGAGTAAACTCTCTTTTTTTTTCCCTCACATTTGTCCTCTGTCTCATCTCCCTCCAGGTGTTTGCTCTCATCTGTGACGTCGACAACCCTCAGGTGTTCACAGTCGAATTCATCAGAGGTCAGATCAGAAAGTTTTCCTCCACAGAAAGGTACACACACGTAACTCACACACCCATCTTTATGTATTTAGTGACACTACAGGCCCTGTGGGTTTATTAAATATTTTCTGTTCTGTTGACCTCATTTACACGATGAGTAACTCGCTTGTCTGCATGTGTTTGCTGCACAGCCTTAACTCTCTCCTGTCATTGTGTGCTCACTGTTTGTTTGTAATGCATTTAGCTGAGTCTGTTTGTTTGTATGTGCGTCCGTAGGGACTCCCTGTTAGCCAGCCTGCTCGATGGAGTCCGCGCATCAGGCAACAGGGACGTGTGCGTCAAGATGGCGCCCACGCAGCGAGGGCAGAGATGGGGCCTACTGAGCATGCCCGTGGATGAGGAGGTGGAGAGTTTGCATCTCAAATTCCTGGCAGCACCTCCGAGTGAGTCCACGCACTTCATCTCATGAGATTCATGAATCGTGAATTGCCACCATAAAGTCAAAATATCAATTGGTCCAATATTTTGGTTTATTACCAAATACTAATGCCATCCATTCCCATCAGTACTTTAGTGCAAATGATAGCATGCTAAACTAGGATGCTGAACCTGCTGCTGCTACCTCATATTAGCATGGAAATTGGGAGAATGTTAGCATGCTAACCTTAGCATTTACATGAAAGCACTGCTTTGCCTAGCCCCCATATGTGACAACATTGTTCTTGATAACTCTTTATAGTTTTGTTTAATTCTTCCGTCCCTCCTTCCTTTTCTTAGATGGAAACTTTGCAGATGCAGTGTTCAGATTCAATGCCAACATATCCTACAGTGGAGTGCTGCATGCAGTAACCCAAGATGTGAGTGTGTTCAATTCATGTGATTTATGTCTATCTGTCGTTCCGAGCAGGATTCACACTCATTTCCCCGTTTTTATCTCTGTTTTCTCTTCAGGGTCTTTTCTCTGAGAACAAAGAGAAGCTCATCAACAACGCCATCCTGGCTCTTTTATCCCAGGAGGTCGAGCTGCCGGCTATCAACGCCGAGCTGGAGAGTCATTTCCAGGCCATTCGACGCTTGGTGGCCTCCAAGGCTGGCTTCCAGGCTTTCACCCAGCTGCTTAAGTAAGAATGCAGCCGTTACCCCACTGTACCTTCCTGCTTTTATTTCTTTAAAGTGTATTTTTTTGTTGAGCTGCTGGTAACAGGCATGCTCTGTCATTCCAAGGTCTGGTCAAGGGTCTGGAGTCACAGATGCAACGTAAATATGAATCCATACATCTCAGTCTGCCCTTGCCTGTATCTGTTTCTTATCCTTGCTCTTTTCCAAAGTCTTTCTTAGCCGTCTATCGATCAGCCTTCTCCTCTTTTATCTTTGTTCTGCTTTCATCTCAGGCTTTTAGACAGGCACTTCAGAAGGGAGGTTATGTCACTTCACTGTGTTCAGTCAAAGCTGTCTGCCTCGATTTGTCTTGACCTTCCTCTCTCGGCATCTCATACTCTTTATTCTGTGCCTCCATCTCTCCCGCTATCTGCTTTATTTTTTACATATCTGTACATCACAATATTTAAGAACCCCGTAGTGTTTCCGGGTCACTGAGATGTATGAGAGGAACTGTTTATTATTTGTTCCTGTGAAGCACATGAGAATTGGTTTTCCTGAAAGATTCATTGCTTGGGTAGCTTGGTGTTTCCCCCATACAACAACAAGACACAAATAAATACATGAATGGTTTATCTTTACTTCAAGGAAATCCTCTTTTATATTGTTACACTTAGTAGTTCAGTAGATGTGACACTTTATGAGCAAAAGAAACAACAAACCACTTCTGAAGCAATGAATTCTTTGTGTATCCAACCCCAGACCTCTTTGAAATAATACAGTATTTGTATGCTTTATATTCTGTTTCTGATCATCACCTCTTCCAACGAATGGACGTTTTAGTTGTAAATCTGTGAATGTATGTTTGTGTGTTCCAGGTTTAGGGAAAAGTTGGGAGTAAAGACGGTAAAAGCTTTAAAAAGGAACAACAACGGTGTTACACATGCTGCTGTAGACATGCTCTGTGCCCTTATGTGTGTAAGTATCACCTAAATATCTACATTCGTAAATATCAACCATTTGTCTTTTATCTTGCCGTTTGGCTGAGACTTTTTCTTTCATGTTTCTCTGCAGCCGATGCACGATGACTACGACCTGAGGCAGGAGCAGTTGAACAAGGCCTCTTTGCTGTCCTCCAAGAAGTTCCTGGAAAACCTCCTTGAAAAATTCATCACTAATGTGGTACATTTCTTTTAATTCTCTTTCAAGGAGTCATATTACAAAACTTGTTTAGTATAGTTTCATAAACCACCTCATGTTTGCAGGGTTTTTTGTATCCTAAATTTCATCTCTCATTCCCTTTTTCTTTTGTTTTTAGGACCATGGGACAGGAGCGTTGGTCATCAGCTCCTTGCTGGACTTCTTAACGTTTGCCCTCTGCGCCCCCTACAGTGAAACCACAGAGGGGCAGCAGTTTGACATGCTGCTTGAGATGGTTGCCTCTGATGGACGCACATTGTTCAAACTCTTCCAGGTGCTTGTCGTGTGAATAAACCTTACCGCCCTAATTATGATCGTAGGGCTGTCCTCAACCAAAGAAATTCTTTGTCGACTAACACTCACACAATTTTGTCGACTAATCGATTAGCTGATTTAATTGAGAGAACTGTAAAACTGAGTTTCTCCACAAAGAATCACATAAAAGCACAACTTTAAATCTTGTGTTTACCAGAGATGTGCTCATAATTTTCTTGGAAATAAGTCATTCAGCATGAAAAAAATCATAAAAATCGACTAAAGAAATCTTAGTCACCTAAAAACGCTTACAGTTAGTCTGTTTTAATCAAACTCCGGTGCGGTGCGTTTGAGCTGTTGCGAACGCACGTACTCTGGTGCAGACCAAAACAACTGGACTGGTTATTCCCAAGTGAACCAAAACGCCGACTGTCTGTGTGGGCATTTGTTGAGATGGACACAGGTAAACGACAGGTTAACATGAGAGGGATAGGACTGACCTGGACTTCTGCAGAAGTCTGATGTTTGCTTGACATCTTGGCCGAAGAGAACACACAGAATATGCTAAATAAAGTCCACAAAAATAGTGAGACTTCTAAAGTCATTCTAGATAAACTGGAGAAGGGATTCGTGTAGACGGTAGATCAGTGCTGAGACAAAGTGAAAAAACTTTGACAGCAATATATTAAAGTCTGTGAATCCCTGCATAGAAGTGGCAGCTCCCGAGACAAGAAAGATGAATTAGTTCCTTCGTACAAGCCCCTCAGCAACTTGTATTTTTATTTGGTCCGCTTTAATTTGTGCACTGTGAAACTGAACTAGACTAAATAGAAAACGAACCGAAAGTATCAATTCCACTCTGATTCGGACTAACCAAACGGACTATGACTTGTGAAAGTGCCCTAAGACCAAAACGGTCGATTAGTCATACTGAGAGGCGGCTGCCATATGACTGCTATACATACACAGTAGATGCTTGTGTGTTGAATTCTGTTGTCCTTATCTCCAGCATCCCTCGATGGCAATAGTGAAGGGAGCAGGCCTGGTGATGAAGGCCATCATTGAGGTAAGCCTTTCTCTGGTTTACAGTGTCAATAATTTCATGATGATTTTAATGTATTTGTGACAATAACCAACCTTTGTTTGTTTACATTTAGGAGGGAGACAAAGAAATAGCCACCAAGATGCAGGACCTGGCCTTGAGTGAAGGGGCTCTTCCGAGGCATCTGCACACATCGTTGTTCACCATCAGTGCTGACCAGCGGATGCTTACCAACAGGTCCTACCTCAATAAATCCACACACTCACTCACAATTATTTAGTCATTTGGATTTGTTGGTTCCAGCAGGTAGGCTAACAAAATGGCTCAGCTACTTACGTGTTATGTTTCCTTCTCAGGCAGCTGAGTCGTCACCTGGTGGGACTTTGGACGGCAGAAAACTCAGTTGCCATGAACCTCCTGAAAAGGATACTGGTAAGGCTACAAATCAGCCCATTTCAGACACCAAATATTTGATGCTTCTCCAGTACTCATGACAGCAGCTATCAGTATAATGTGATACCGGCAAAGTACTCCAGGATGTAAGCCAATGCTTTTCTCTGGCACCCTGTTTAAGTCTTAACCCATTTCACTATGTCTTGTTCTCTCTCAGCCAACAGGTCTGCTGGCTTACCTGGACAGTCCTGACCCAGTCCCGGAGAAAGATATGGACCGAATGCACGTCCGGGACAACTTGAAAATCGCTACGGTATCTGTAGAAACACATCACATCTGTACAGTTTTGCAGAGTGAACAAACAGTTCAATAACAAAGTCTTTGCCATCTATAATTGTTTTGTATTTGTTTCCCTCAGGACCAGCTAAATCGAAACAAGGTGCCCGAGTGGCAGCGGATAGCCGGCAAAGCAGCCAAAGAGGTGGAGAAGTTTGCCAAGGAGAAGGCTGATGTGGTGTTGATGCACTGGAGAGATAAAATGGGCATCGCCCAGAAGGAGGTGAGGATACATTTTCCTTTGCAAAGAAGCTGAGGGGCTGATTTCCCTGTTACCTATCAGACAAGTTACTGCTGCTGCTGTTGCTGCTGCCTGTCTGCTCAGGTGTCTCTAACTGTAGCTCCTCCTGCTGATGCTGAACAGTTCTTCAGAATGCAGAGGCAAACTCAATAACACACTTTTCAGCTGCTGCTGTCTTTTGCATGCAGAGCGGTGCCAGCTCTGATGCTGCCTGACCTTAGGGAAACAGTACATGTCAGATACAGTCCTGTCTGATTTTTCTGAGCCTTGCATATCTGCTGTCCAAACTGCTTGTGCACATTTTCATTCATGTTTAACAGACACTTTTTCTTTAGCTAAAACAAAACGTTTTCCATTACAGGTATGTCTGAATGTGACCAAAGTGTTATTTATATGCAAAGGTCACCTTTCTTTTAAAGAATACCTGTGTCTAGACCACAAGCGTATCAGACAAATTTTTCACCTGCATGTCTGACGCAACAATACGCTCTCATGTTCATCTATGCAGCTGTTTACACGAACTCTGTGCAGGCTCGCGTCTCAACTGCGACTCACAGGCGTAATCGCGACCTAAAGCGTTTATTTACTCTTAAAAGTCTATTTTTTCTGACAATACAGGCGTAAACACAAGGTTGATGCCCAATAAAACACTATTACTGTACTACAATACAACAATTTACTACATATTTTAGAGTTTATCAATATTTTATCACTGTAATTATTAAACCTTTATCATGTCTTTATTTTCTTATTATCTGACCTTGTTCTTTGGTCTCATTTATTGCTGTTTATTTATGGATTTTTAAGTTTTTTTTTAAACTCTCAAACTTTATCAGAGGCGGGAAAACATTGTTTAGTGTGAAATCATCACCTAGCGGTCAAAATAATTATATAGCCTATGTAATATAGGTTAAAATATGAAAAAAGCCATCAGGTTCGGTGTAAAATTCTGCATCAGTGTTGATGGAAAAATAGATCAGGAATACTTACACATATCACAGGAAAACTGCACACTGCGCAGAAGGTTTGGTGCTTGACGATTTGAAATTCGTGGACAAGACGGAACCGGCATAGACAGTTGCGTCAGTGCGAGTGCGACGCAGATGTGGCGCTTGCAGTCTACCTGGGATTAGGATGCAAATTTGATGAGAAGTTTGAATTTCATAATTGCACAGACAATAGAGGATCTAACGTGTTTCAGACTGAACACTCTTATACAGAGTGTGTGGGTGGGTTGAGTTTGGTGGTGTCATCTAAACTGTTTAATAAAACCTTGTGCCTGCTCTGACGTTTTAAAGTGAAATCAAATCTATTTCCAAATAGATCTCTCAACTTACTTCACCTGAATGTCACCCGACTCCCTTTTCCTTTTCCACCTTTTTGAATGACTCAACATGGCTGATCAACGACATATTTTGATTGGCTTGCTTTCAATAAATATTCCCTAATCACATTTCATGGTTGCATCACATGCTTTATGTATAGTTGCTGTTAGCAAGTAGTCTTAATAGAAATATATAAATGTGATAGTCAGCTAATAAATCTGAAGGATTAAGTGTTAGTTTTGTATGTCAATCTCTTAGTATGATGTACTCTAGTTACCTGTGATCCTCTTTGTTTCGATTCATGTGTGTTTGATCCGAGGAACAATAATCTCTCTGTGTTGTATCTGCCCCACCCCCCCCTGTCTTGTGTGGTTTCTCTGCTGTCACACAATGCAGCAGGACAGAAATAACCTGGTAAGTAGGACTGACCAATGGGATCCATGCTGGTTTTCTTTCCATCTTCTTTCTCTTTTGACTAAACCATGTTTTCCATCTTCATGTGACATATTGGGTGTGTTTTTTTTTAATTCAGCCAGGCGATGACCTATTATTATCATCTACCAGGGATTGCCACGTGTGTCTCCAAATAGATGCAAGAAAAGAAGAAGTCAATAATACATTATACAGTCGACAATAAAAGCACAGATTTGAACAGGTTTCTTTTTGTCCTGCTGTCAATAGAGGACATGTTCAGATTACCTGTAGTGCTTTGCATTAGTAAATAATGACCACATAATTGAGACATGATGATTACCATAAACAGAAGGACCTTTGCCAAGCACCCTGTAAGGCATCTGGAATTTTGCTGTATTGTTTTCTGGCACCAAACAAAACAAATTAAGGTTATAAAGCTTGAGTAGCAACATCCTCTTTGAGAAGCAGCATGAGAATCATGATCATAACTCGTCTCGCCCAGCAAGAATTACAGAACGCATCCAATTTTGGGATCCCACTTTGGTTTTTGTTTCATAACCTTGTTTTCTATGTTGGTGTGATGATGACATTGTTTTTTTGGGTGTTTTTTGTCGTATTGTTCTAATATTTCTCCATTCTCAAAAACATTTTTATCACATTTTTTCTCCACACTGGTGCCATTTATTTCTTTCTGGTGTCTTTGTCCTTGTGTAAAACATTGCTCATAATGTTTTCATTTCGACTTCACAACTCTCTTTATGCCATACGCTGTAAAAGAACAAATATTGAATACTGTAAAACATGATGGACTTGGACTTGAAGTAGTTCCTCAAAGTTTTTTCTTTGATTTCAGAACCCAAACCAAAAGCCCGTCATCCTGAGGAAGAGACGCCAGAGAATAAAGATTGAAGTCAACTGGGAGCTTTTCTACTACAGGTACAACATAGAGAGGCCCCATAGAGAGGTCGAGCCATATTCTAGCTATGTTCTATTTGTGCTGCTCATACTGATTTTTATTATACTCAGAGTCCAGGTTTTTAGGGGTTTGTCTCTCTGTGTCTTGCTAGAGAGTCATGGAACAATCTGTTAAACCATATACTGTATGTTTTTACCTTACAATCCTAACCTGCTTTTCTGTCTTCTCCAGATTCCAGCTTGACCATGCAAGGTCCAACCTCATCTGGAACCTGAGGACGAGAGAGGAGCTGCGGGACGCTCTGGAGGGGGAGATGCGCGCCTTCAGCGTGGACCGCGAGCTCGGCAGCGCCACCGTCATCTCCTGGAACCACCAGGAGTTTGAGGTTTGTGCTCAGCTGGAGTATGATGCACTCACTGCTGTCTGAATCTCACTGATTTCGACCATCTGGGATACACTGCAGGCCAGACCTGTATATCGTGATACATGAATCCCATAAAGAAATACAGGGTTATTTCTAAAATGTATCTGTTTTATGTTCTTATTTGCAGGTGAAATATGAGTGCCTTTCAGATGAGATAAAGATTGGGGATTATTACCTGCGTCTGCTGCTTGAGGAGGATGAAAGTGACGAATCGAATGCCATCAAGAGATCGTAAGGCTACGATACAACAACTGCACTAACACTATCATTCTGAACTGAATCCAAAATGATGATTCATGCTTCTTTCCCTCTCTCTGCTCTTAGATATGAGTTCTTCAATGAGCTCTACCATCGCTTTCTGCTTACACCCAAAGTCTCGATGAAGTGCCTGTGCCTGCAGGCGCTCGCTATAGTTTATGGGAAGTGCTTCGAGGAGATTGGCCCCTTCACAGACACAAAATACATCGTGGGCATGCTGGACCGAGTGAGTACAAACTGTCACTGCAAGAACGTGTATATTGAAGGCATCGGAAGTGTTTTCATTTATTTAATTAATCTTGAAACACTCTTCCGTGGTTACAGTGTACAGACAAACTGGAAAGAGATAGACTCATCCTCTTCCTCAACAAACTCATTCTCAACAGGGTAAGCTATTAAAGGAAACAAGGCCTCTTTGAATTAATTTAACCCATGTCTCTATCTCTCTGTCTTGAGTAATAATTCATTTTCTCTTCTGCAGAAAAATGTGAAGGAGGTGATGGACTCAAACGGAGTGCGTATATTGGTGGATTTGCTCACCATGGCCCATCTGCATACCAGCAGAGCTACTGTGCCCCTACAGGTACAAACATTTTTAGTTATATTACATGAAAAGAATGTCTCTCTAAGATTTGATCAATCCCACATGACACTAGATGTTGCAATTCTCTATGATCTCTCTCGACTCATGTGTGAAAATATGAATTAATCTGTCTGGAGTGTCTAACGGAGGGTCTTCTTTATTTCCACAGAGCAACGTGTTGGAGGCGTCACCAGACATGAAGAGGGAGAGTGAGAAAGAGTGGTACTTTGGTAACGCAGACAAGGAGAGAAGAGGACCTTTCAGTTTTGAGGAGGTATGTGATCTTCTTAAAATGTTAAGCACTGGTTGAGAATGCGCAATAGGAAATAAGGTTATGTGATAGGTGTGAGTGGAAATGGCAACAGGGGGAACTCTGTACTAGTAGCTTGTAGCTGATGGAACACAATTCCTGGTGTGCCATTTTTTTATAATAATAATAATTTATTTATTTTATTATTATTTTATTCAGTATTTTGTTTTATTTACTATTATTGTTTTCTTTATTATTATTGTTATTATTATTATTATATAGTATTTTATTTATCATTTTCATTTATTTACTACTATTTATTTGGGGTTATTTAGTTTTATTTTGTATGTATTTACATTAAAGTATATTTTCATTTCATTTCTTAAACAGTATTATACATGGATATACCTTTATATGTAGTTATATTTTGTTGGTTCAAGTTGAATGTCTATTTTTGTTATAATTTTCTGAAAACTCAAATAAAATATGAATCGTAAAAAAAAATGTCAAACACTGGGATTTCTCCAATCTTCAGTGTAAAATCAAGTAGAAAAACAGAGTTAAATGTAATACTTGTACCTGCTAAGAACAACTTATCAAAATGTAATAAAATGAAGAAAAAAAAATGTCCCTCTAATGTAATATATTGCTGATAATATTATAACATCTTGTTTGTACTGGTACTTTACATGGATGAAATACTTCAAACAATTTTTTTAATCTTATCATGTCCATATTATATCTGTATAATGGCGTAAAAATTGACAGTTAACGTAATTCGATGTTATCTAGAGGAGACATTTTGAGAAATCAAGTTATTTTCTTGATTTTTCTTGGTCTCTTGCAGCTGTTGCAGTTTATTGTTGTTTTTTACTTTCTTATGGAGCAGCCACCCCATATTTATCTTTGTATTATGTGTTTACTTTTCCTTCTCCAGATGCAGGAGTTTTGGAGCACAGGCGTCCTGACAGCGAAGACGCGCTGCTGGGCTCAGGGCATGGATGGCTGGCGCCCCCTGCAGGCCATCCCCCAGCTGAAATGGTGCCTGCTGGCCACTGGACAGGCGGTGATGAACGAATCCGACCTGGCAACAATGATCCTGAACATGCTCATCACCATGTGCTCCTACTACCCCAGCAGGTGGGTAGAGCAGAAAATACCTCCCTTTTTGGAATCATCTTTTTTATGGTATCATAATACCATTAGGCCATGACTATACCTCTTTATTTACTTCTTACTCAGGGACCAAGATAATGCCATTATCCGTCCTTTACCTAAGATCAAGAGGATGATCAGTGACAATGCGTGCCTCCCTCACATTGTCCAGGTATCTGCACAATCTGAATCTTCTTCTTCTTCTTTTTGTCTTTACAATTGCTGAGTTAAATAAAATGCCATGTTGATGGTTTCCTGTTGTTTTCTCTGTCCACTCCAGCTGCTGTTGACCTTTGATCCAATTCTGGTGGAAAAGGTGGCTAACGTTCTGTACCTGGTGATGCAGGACAACCCTAATCTGCAGCGCCTCTATTTAACTGGGATCTTCTTCTTCATCATGATGTACACAGGCTCCAATGTGCTTCCTGTTGCAAGGTGAAAACACACCCAAAGTTATCCTCAGAATCTTTTAAAGAATAGAGATATTTAGTCTCTTTATTGTTATGAACTCATGATGACTGACACTTTAAAACCACACTGACTTGCTCTACATAATAGTAATTGTTCCACTGAGATTTCAGCTTAACATGTTTTTCAGTAGTTTGATCCTGGCTTCCAGAAAAGAACTTTAGAATAATGTGGATATAATAAAAAAATTGAATTTAAAACATTACACTTTGGCACTAAGAACATGCAATGTTGATATTGACCTCTGTGACATTCCTGTGGTTTCTTAAGGTTCCTGAAGTACACACATCTGAAACAAGCCTTCAAATCAGAGGAGGTAAAAGTTTTACCTTATAAATTACAACAGACTGTATCTTATTAATCCAACCTCCTTTTAAAAATAATTTGTTTGTTTTGCCTCTTCCCCAGTCTAAGGGTCCGGACATAGTGCAGCGTAGTGTTCTGGGAGCGGTGCTGCCTGAGGCCATGGTGTGTTACCTGGAGAACTACGAGGCTGAGCGCTTCTCAGAAATATTCCTCGGAGAATTTGACACCCCTGAGGCCATTTGGAGCAGCGAGATGAGGTAGACATTAGTCTATATCATGTCTTATTAGTGTGCTTTAAAGGGTACTTAGGAAAGGTACTTATCCATAGGCAGTGTATTTTCTACAGTAGATGATGGTTGGCACGGGGAACTTATAGAAATTGTAATAGACTGTGTTTGAACCCTCTGTTTCAGGCGGATGATGATCGAGAAGATAGCTGCTCACATAGCTGACTTTAGCCCCAGGCTGCAGAGCAACACACGGGCCCTCTACCAGTACTGCCCCATCCCCGTGGTCAGCTTCCCTCAGCTGGACAACGAGCTCTTCTGCAACATTTACTACCTCAGACATCTGTGTGACTCCATCCGCTTCCCCAACTGGCCTATTCGAGATGCTGTATGTCTCTTTTTTTTCCCTTATTAATCCAAGCTTGTACTTCCTTATCAATGTCCTGCTTGTATTTTCTAAGAAAGGTGTCTTTAACATTGTGATCCACCTCCATTATCGCTACAGGTGAAGCTGCTAAAAGACACCCTTGAAGCCTGGAAGAGGGAGGTGGAGAAAAAGCCTCCCTCTATGTCTGTAGATGACGCTTATGAAGTCCTCAATCTCCCCAAAGGACAGGGAATGTGAGTGGCCTTTGATTTGTTATCACTTGTTACTATTCATTTGATTAGTAGCAATAAACGTGGATGTTGTTGTATAATATGGATTTAGATAGCGGGATTCAAGACATGTTGGCATTTTGTCCTCAGGCACGATGAGAGTAAAATCAGGAAAGCTTACTTCAGACTGGCACAGAAGTACCATCCAGACAAGAACCCAGAGGGCAGGGTATGTATTACAATCATTACTGACATCATATCTATGTGAGGGCTTTCATAGCTTCATCCAAAGATTTCATTTCAACTTGTATCTTTCAGGACATGTTTGAGAAAGTCAACAAAGCCTACGAGTTCCTCTGCACAAAGTCTGCCCGAATCCTGGACGGCCCCGACCCAGAAAACATAATCCTCATCCTCAAAGCTCAGAGCATCCTGTTCAACCGACACAAACAAGGTATGCAGACGGATCAACTTTATGTCTTTCATTTTTGCTATTGTTCTTTCTACCTACATGCATTTTGAAAGAAACAAGTTCAGGCACATTTTTTTAGTGAAAGTGTGTTGGTTGTTAGAGATTTTTTAACTAATACTGCTCCTCTTCCTCTTAATTGTTTATTAACAGAACTGGAACCTTACAAATACGCCGGTTACCCCATGCTCATCAAAACAATCACAATGGAAACAGAGGATGATCTGCTCTTCTCCAAAACCTCCCCTCTCCTCCCGGCTGCTGCTGAACTGGCCTTCCACACCGTCAACTGCTCAGCTCTTAATGCAGAGGAGCTGCGCCGCGACAACGGCATCGAGGTATGCACGCAGTCACAAATCCTCAAATATCAGCCAGTCTAAATGAAACCACTGTTCGTCTACATGTTGACTGAATAAATGATTGTTTCTTGTATTTAATCAGATATTGCTGGAGGCTCTCTCTCGGTGCGTTGCTGTATTAACTGCATCCAGCAAGCCTGATGACATGGCTGTACAGGTAAAATGAGTCTGTATTCACCTGTAGGCACCTTTCTCTCTGGAAATGACTACTGTACTGCTTGTATTAATGATTTCTATAACACATTTTCAATACTTGAATGTGCCACAGGTGTGCGGGCACATCTGTAAGTGCTACAGTGTAGCAGCCCAGTTTGAGGAATGCAGGGAAAAGATCATCGAACTGCCCAACATCATCAGGGACCTCTGTCACATCTTGTTCTTTGGAAAGGTGAGAACCCACTATGTTTACGTTATTCTTCTGAGTTTTCTGTCTATAATAAGAAAGAAAAATCTTCATTGTTTACTATTTTTCATCATCAATATCGCCACCTCTCAGGGTCTCCCGAAAACCGCCGCCCTGGCAGTACAGTGCGTGAGCTCCTTCGCAGTGGATTTCTTCCTACAGACCCATCTCTACCACGCTGGCGTGCTCTGGCACCTACTGGTCCACCTCTTCAACTACGACTACACTCTGGAGGAGAGCGGCGTGCAGACTAGTCAGGACACAAACCAACAGCAGGTGTCAAACAGCCTGGCCAAGCTCAGCCTGGTGGCTCTGAGCCGTCTGGGAGGCTACGCCCAGATACCTCACACCCCAGACGGGAACAATCCCGTTTCAGAGACCAACGGCATCGAGGGCACGCCTCCAGAGAACCCCACCATCCGTAAGAGCTTAGCAGCCATGCTGACGCCATACATTTCAAGGAAGCTGGGAAGAGGAACTCCTGCTGAGGTATGTTGTACAGGTAGATAAGGAGGGTTGTGTCCAGCTTTTACATACATAAACCCCAACACCAAGCTGAGTGTCCTGTTGTGCATGTAGGTCCTGAAGCTGATGAATAGCAACTCAGAGAACCCGTACCTGATCTGGAACAATGGAACCCGAGCCGAGCTGCTGGAGTTCCTGGAGGTTCAACAGGAGGGAAACATCAAGAGGGTATGAATAGCATTTATAATATCAAAAATAGATATTAGTTATTTACACTGATTTTGTTTGAATACTCGGTTCTGATTCGTCAATCACGGCGTGCTACAGTCTGTTATTTCTTGATAGCAGACTCCATATAAGCGGTTTCCACTGTATTCATGCATCCTCTCTTTGGTCTCTTCATAGGGAGAAAATGATGAAAGCTTTGGTGCAGAGTTTGTGTTCACTGATCACAGCAAAGAGCTGATAGTTGGTGAGATCTTTGTCCGGGTCTACAATGAGCAACCGTCTTTTCCTCTTGAGGTGAGTAAAAGAACAGCATAGTATTACAACCACTTGTAGATCATAACAGACGGCATCTTGAAACAGCCACATTCATTATAGCTGTGAATATTGACAGTAGTATTGACTAAAAACCCATTTTATTTGTAGTATTTTGGCACATTTAATAGTCTATTTCAGCTCTGGTCCGGTGGTAGGCAAGAGCCTTGCTAAAAGATGTAACAATTGCACTCCAACTGGCCCAAGTCCTTAACTTAAAACCAAAAATTGTCATTTGATTAAATTTTATTACAGGCAACAGTTATTAATAACATATACACATCACATTACAATGATGTAAAAAATAGTTGTTAATCATTTTAATATTTAAAAAAATTAAATTTAGTTGGAAGTGACGTCTGACCTAGCATGAACTAGTAACGTTAGCGTTAGCTAAACGTAGTCAGATTCATACTCCTCAGTCGTTGATTAAAGCTGAACGAGTAGAAATTTTAAATGGTAACAAGGTCCAAAAGACAGTTGAGAGAAAAGTGACAACGCTGGCCCTGACAGTTCGGAGTCAGACGAACCTTTCAATGATGAAGGGGAGTCATAGTGGGCAGTTGAGCCGCCGAGCGCCGCCACTTCTAGCATAATGAAAAGAAGTTACCAGGCTCGATTCATTAATCTGGGATTTACCATCACAGGGCCAGAGGAGCAGAAAAGGCTGTTTACAAGTGAGATGGCTTCCTGGTTTTTACGTTGTTGGTATCTGCAGGGGGAAGTGTCACTTGGGAGATTTGGTTTGGTATATAGTGGTACACGGTCTGAAAAGTTTGGGAGCGTCTGGTCTATTTGGTTTATTTGCATGAATTTGATATGAAATAAACTTTAATTATGATGCTATAATGTGTTGCATTATGATGCTATGATGTGTTGCAATCTCTGTTTTTAGTACCCCAAAGCATTTGCAGCCAGTCTTCTGGACTACGTAGGCTCCCAGGCTCAGTACCTCCACACTCTGCTGGCCATGAGTCAGAGTAACAAAGTAGAGTCCCAGCAGCATGCCGAGAGGCTCCGCTTCGCTGAGATGGCTTTAGAGGCTCTCCGCAATGTCATCAAGAACAACCCCGGTGAGATATGACACTTCCTCCAGTTCTGCTTTATCCGAAGAGCGTGTTGTTGTTTTATTTAGATGTCTTAACTTGTCTAAGCAGTTCTCTTTGTATGATTTCAGGTTCGGAGTCCGAGTGCATCGGCCATTTCAAGCTGCTCTTCTCGTTGTTGCGGGTTCATGGAGCTGGACGAGTACAGCAGCTGGTTTTGGAGGTAGAGGTTCTTCTTGGTCCCGATATCTAATTTTACTGTGATTCCCAATGTGCATTTTCCTCATACTGGTTTCCTCTGCAGGTTGTGAATACAGTGACGTCAAACCAAGAATGCGTTAGCAACATTGCTGAGTCGCTGGTGTTGTCCAACCTTTTGTTGCTGCTGCACTCGCTCCCCTCCAGTAAGAAGACACTCGGAAACAGAAAACAAATCACTGTGCTCTTTTCAGCCTTTTCTTACGTATTGTAGTGTTGTATCTGTGGATTAAAATGTGTTTTTTTTCATCATTTAGGCAGGCAAATGGTGCTGGAAACCTTGTATGCACTGACTTCCAACACAAAGATAGTCAAAGAGGCTATGGCCAAAGGTCAGTGTAATTCTATTTTTCCTTTTCCATATTTATGTGAATTCTGAGCGCACAGATGTTCATGTTCATCTGTTTGTTCCCCAGGTGCTCTGATCTACTTGCTAGACCTCTTCTGTAACTGCACACATCCTCAAGTTCGCACACAGACTGCAGAGCTGTTCTCCAAGATGACCTCAGACAAGCTGGTCGGGCCAAAGGTCAGTCTGGACAGATATGAATAGAACAATTAAAAAGATAAATGTCCTCCTCCTCGCGTTATCGTTCATCATCATCATATATCCTCGTCCCTGCCAGGTGCGTCTAACGCTGATCCGTTTCCTTCCTGGTGTGTTCATGGACGCCATGCGAGACAACGCCGAGGCAGCTGTGCACATATTCGAGGGAACGCACGAGAACCCTGAGCTCATCTGGAATGACGGCTCAAGGGAGACAGTGTCCACAACTGTCCGGGAGATGATGCTCGAGTATGACATGAGCCCAATTCAATGCTCTATTTTACCAATAGCTAGTGACAAGTTTGAAATATTGGAGTATCCTAATTGTCTAATATAATGTTTTTTCCAGGCACTTTAAACAGCAGAAGGATAATCCTGATGTGAACTGGAGAGTGAGTGCAATAATTTAATACTTGCAATAAAGCAGTGATATGCTGTTGTGTATGATTTATTGTGACATTAAATTCTTGTTTTGTGTGCTCAGTTGCCAGAGGACTTCACAGTGGCTTACGGGGCAGGACAGGGCGAGCTAGAAGTTGGTGGAGTCTTCCTGCGTATCTTTATTGCTCAGCCAGGCTGGGTGCTACGCAAACCTCGAGAGTTCCTGGTGTCTCTGCTGGAGACCCTGACTGAGCTGCTGGAGAAGAACAACCCCAATGTAAGGAGCTGCCTTACTGAGAAACACAAACAGTATTTTATGTTTCCGCTTACTCTGTTCTTACACTCACAATTTCACTTCTTCCGTCGACCTCCTGCAGGGTGAGGCCCTGGAGACGGTTACCACGGCAGCGGCGTGTCTGTTCAGCACACAGAGCCAGCTGGCCGACCAGGTTCCTCCTCTGGGTCACCTGCCTCGCGTCCTGACGGCACTCAACCACAAGAACAACGCCGTACCCAAGAGCGCCATCCGTCTCATCCACGTGCTGTCAGACAATGAGGTGAGGTGCTCAAACAGAGTGTTTCAGACAGAGTGTGAAAAGAGGTGCTGCAGCACAGCCGGTATGATAACGATAAGCATGTAAACATGTTCTAGTAGAAACCCAAAATACAAGAATGCACCTGAAAATAAACGTAATAGGTCCTCTTTAAGATTTGCCAAACAAACAATGCATTGGGTAGTTTGTCTCCTTTCTGCACTATGACACACTAAAACAGTTGTTTTTGTGTAGCTGTGTGTGCGCTCCATGGCCTCTCTGGAGACTATCGGCCCACTCATGACTGGGATGAGATCTCGACCAGACATGGCCGGATTAGCTTGTGAAGCTCTCAACCGCATGTTCCAGAAGGAGCAGACTGAACTAGTGGCCCAGGTAAACTGTCACTGTTGTTATTCATTTTATTTTGTTATGTACATCATGTTTGATGACCATGTAAAATGAATAATAATGTATTTTATTAATGATCTGAACAGGCTCTCAGAGTGGAGCTGGTGCCATACCTCCTGAAGCTACTGGAAGGAATCGGCCTGGAGACATTAGATAACCCTTCAGCTACAAAGGCCCAGATAGTAAAGGCTCTCAAGTCCATGACTCGCAGTCTGCTGTACGGAGAACAGGTATGATAGGAGCACACGACCAGCAGGATAATAAGTTAAACCCACTGAATGATTAGTACCATTAATTGTCAAAATGACATCATACTGTTCATTTATCTTATTTGAAACTCTTTGCAAATTGCTGTTTTGCAGGTGAATGAGATTCTAGCGAAGTCCTCAGTGTGGAGTGCCTTCAAAGACCAGAAACATGATCTTTTCATCTCAGAGACTCAGACTGCAGGCTACCTGACAGGTACAGTATATCTATACATCCGCTATAAAACACTTGGCATCACAAAACCTGACATTTTCTTAACAAGCAAAGCTGTTGAACTCATTTTTCTGTCAGTGTTTAAAAGGTAAGTCTTTCTCTGAGCTGTTGTTGAATCTTAATGCTTTTGCTTTATCCTAAAACAACACCTTGTGGCTGATTCCTCACTTGTGCTTAAACCCAGAGACCCTTTCTGTCTCCACATCCTATAACTTCCTGGCTCTGCCCTTCCCTTCCTCTTTGTCCTCCACGTTTCCTCCTCAGGGGTATCCACTCCTTCTCTCATGGCCGCCAGTAGCCCACTGCGAGGTGGGCTCTAGACTCCTAAGCTGGGCCCTCACAGCCCTCCTCTCTCTTGCTCTGATGCAGGTAGACTTTGACCTTGCTCCTACTGCCATTCCTCGCCTCTTTACCTCCATCTTTGACCCACACTTCATTTTCCATTCCCACCTCTCCCATCTTCACAGTGCTGACAGTAATGTCATACCATCTTCATCTCCATCCACCAACTACTAACAGAAATGGCCTTGAAAGCTGAAAATTAAAAGCTTAAAGGGAGAGTTTGGGTGTTTTGAAGTGGGTTGTATGAGGTACTTATCCATAGAGTTACCACACGGATTAAAAAGCAATGTACTGCTGTGGACAGCGGCAGCAGCAAAACATATTTTAGTCACCTAAAAGAAATGCCTAGCTAAAAAAAATCAATATCAGTCTCTTTGTAATCTATATTTAGAATATTTTCACCAGTTTAATTTGCCATCAGACAGCTATACAGTCTGTTTCTGACGGGGAACTGAAGCCGTTATCTGTGCTCTCGCCTAAGCAACCAGAGTCCATTGGAAAAAAAACTTTAATTTTACCTCGCAGAACACGGGAGTTTCTGGTCTACCGCTGCCTCAATCAGTTAGTTAGTGTTATTGTGTGACTTTGGTGTTTTACATGGTTAGTTCGGATTCACCAAAGTCACACAATAATGTAAACAAACTAACCAATCCAGGCAGGATTTTTTTTTAAGTGGCTAAAATACACAGCAGTACATTGCTTTGGAAACTCCTGTCTGCTTCTCCAAACTGGGGGCGTGCCGACTGCCATCTACTATAGTTAATATACTGACTATAGATAAGTACCTCATACAACCCTACTTCAAAACACCCAAACTATCCCTTTAAAATACTGCAGTCAATGTAGTGATCACTCCTCTATACATTCAGTAGTTGATGTCTTTACAGTAGTTTAGTACGTCATTGTAGCTCACCACTAGCGCTCCAGCTCTCCCACCTTTACTGAATCGTATCTATCTTCCTGTCACCTGTAGGTCCAGGAGTAGCAGGTTACCTTACAGCAGGAACTGGCACCACGGTAATTCCCAACGTCCCACCCCCTGTGGACAACGACATTGGAGACCAAGGCTGATGGACACACTCACAGTCACGCTCAGGCACCCAGACTGCCCTGCAGCTTCACGGCCGCAGCTCAGAGAGGGACTGTTCAGCTCCCAGACGAGGGGATGGAGAGCGAGAAAGACGGAGGAGAGCGGGCCGTCATTGACCGTCACCAAAATCTCTGCAACACCTCCTCCAGTATCACTCTCCTCTCCCCTTACAAAACGGCACTCAAGTCTTCATAAACACTTTGAAATTGTTTTAACGGATGACCACATTTGTTTTGTTTCTGTACTACATTTCTTGTTTCTTCCAATGACACACAGAGGAGTTTACTTTTTGTATGAATATATTTTTTACTCTAGATTTTTTTTCATGAGAAAGACATTGGAAGACTGAGGCGTATCATAGGTTAAAACTGTCTCTTCTCGATTATCTTATTATTCCTCTTTGTCATATCCTGATTGGCTATACTTACTGTACCCTAAATCCTGAACAGAGGATACTCAGTCTTGTTTGTGACACATTTGTGCACAGGACCTATCCACTTCTTACATAAACATGTCATTTACTAGTCTATAATGGATAATAATGGATTCTCATATGGAAAAGGAAAAATGTTAAAAAAGGAAATCTGAAAATATATGTTTATGATTTCTTCGCCCTTTTTCTCCATAAGAAAATGTCACTTGAACCCTCGGAGTGATGCTGACCTTTCGCTCGATCCACCCTTTCAAAGTTGACACAGATCTGCTCTCCAGCTGTCCAGCCTCTTATTCCTCTGATCTTAATTCACAGTTCAATCTGCTCTCTCTTTGAAGGCTACCCTTTCTGCCTCACATTTTTTAAAGTAATTCTCCTTCCCCCCCCCCAGAATGCAAAAAGCACTAGAATATTTATAAGTGAATAATAACCACCGGAAATGAGCTTCTGCTAAGACATGACGAATGACGTTGATTACGAATCTATGTGAAAGACTAGTGCAATTTGTGAAATGTTCAATGTAATATTACGTATATAAACTTTCTATATTGAATGTACATTAAAAAAAAAAAAAAATCAGTCGCACTTGTACATAAAATTTTAAGAATAAAAGGGAACCCACAGTGTTGTTCTTTTGTATTTACATTTGTGTTTGTCAAAGTAACAGATTTTTCAACAGAATGAGCAGATTATTGTTCCCTCGTGTTTGACAAGCAGGAGTCAAAAGTATTTTATTGTTTCCAAAGAAGAAAATGAACACATATTTTCTCATAGAGTGAAATGATCACAGTATTGGATGGATTTTCCCATGTCACGCCAAGTTATCTCATCTGATTTTCAGATAGATGTTCTTTATTAATCATAAATTGGGAAATTATTGTTTTTTATAAAAAAATATATTTTTTTATTTTTATTTTTATAAAAAAAATATTTTTAATTTTATTAAAAAATATATATATTTTTTATTGTTAAAAAATATATATATTTTTGTTTTTATAAAAAAATATATTTTTATTTTTAAACAAAATATATTTTTATTTTTAAACAAAATATATTTTTATTTTTTTTAATAGATGTATATATATATATATTTTTTATAAAAAAATATTTTTTTTTTTTTATTTTTATAAAAATAAAAATATTTTTTTTATTGTTAAAAAAAAGTTATTTTTATTTTTATTTTTATAAAAAAATATATTTTTATTTTTTTATAAAAAAAAAATATATATATTTTTATTTTTATTTTTATAAAAAATATTTTTTTATTTTTTTTATTTTTATTTTTATAAAAAAATATATTTTTATTTTTAAACAAAATATATTTTTATTTTTATAAAAAAAAAAAACATTTTTATTTTTATTTTTATAAAAAAATATATATATTTTTTATTGTTAAAAAAAAATATTTATTTTTATTTTTATAAAAATAATATATATATTTTATTAGGTAGTAGAGTTTCTTTTGCAAGAGAGACCTGGTCAAGACAGCAGCATTTAAATATTTGGATTCAGTCACGGTTACCATGGAGACCTTCAGTGCATCTGTCAAACCTGCAACTCTGAGAAGACTCAGTGAAGACTCCCATCATCACCTGCAGCAGTCAGTTCAACTTCATCAACACAAGGTAAGAACAGATCATCTTTGTGCAGCTGGTGTATACTTTTAGTCTTTAATGTTATACTGTACAAAAAAACTGCATAAGATTTTTAGCATTCAAAATAACTTTAGAAATCAGCTGATTTATAAGTTTGCTCTGTAAATTGTAACTGGTCCTCTTGTGAAGTTGAAGCTAAAGTAAAGACTGTTGTGTTGTGAAACACACTGTTGAATTCAACAGTGTGTTTCACAACACAAGAGTCTTATTTGATTTTTAATTTGAATATTCTCTATATAATGATGTGATTTAGCTACTGCCTTATTTATGTAGGATAACAAACTCAGTTAGCAAGATTTAGATTTAGCCACAGTTGGCCATGGCTTTCTCACCAGCTAGCTTTAAACAGACTTAATATAGCTAGCTCTCTTTTACTTTAGCTGTATGTACAGAAATTATACATTTCTATAGTATTTTCCTTTTTATGGTAAAAAATGTTTATGTCAAAACTCTGTTTAATATAAGTTGTTCATCATTTTCACAAATATTTATCAGACATTTCTAATTAAAGGGCAGTTATTTAAAAAATGCACATTGTGGGGAGGAAGGATGAATGTCTGTGTGTTATTATTCAAAGTTACACATGTCTGACTGGACTATACTTGCATATGGACACTTGTTTATTCATGTTTTTTCTCTTTGTTTTATGATGACAGTTTGACTCACAAATGGAGGGAGAATACCTGGTAGAAGTGGAGATAACCACCAGCAACGCAATGAGCTCATCAGAAGAAGAGGTAAACATAAAGAGTTGTTGTCTGTTTAGCTGAAGTAAAAGTCCCATTCCTTTTCCCTTAAACAATGTTACGTGACTGACAGAAAGCATCTCATTTTTTAATAAAAAGTCAAAGGTGTAAAACATTGTTTGTACATAAATACTTGAGATGTTAACTACAACACCCAAGGTGCATTTCTGCAAGAAACATCCAATCACAGAGCTTAAAATTATGTTACTGAAAACAACAATCTGCAGAAATTTATTTTTAAATTCAGTGAAGTGTTGTGAATTGTCTCTGTTCCATGGCAACGGTGGCTGAGGCTCATGGGTATTGTGGTATTTAAACTCGTCCGCCATGCCTAAATTACAGACAAAACATGATTTCTCAAGTTGAAATCATTAAAACTATAATATAAACCTGTAGGATCACCTGGGAGAGTTTCTATAACCGTGGTTTAATCTGTGTACAACAAACATACTTTATAACATTCAGGATGACTTAACACAGCACGTCTTAGTACCTCTCTAATGTTTTAATATGGAAAACTAGTTATTGAGAGGTCACCTCTTCTTATATTATTAGTGAGCTCCACCAATTAATATCCTCTTATGCTCTCTCTATCTTTCTCTGTCTACATATTTTTGCTTCATAGCAACAGACGGCCACAATTCCTGCCAGACCTTGTGGCGAGGGTGAGGAGAGATTCGTGGGAGAACAAATGGATCCACAGCAGCCTGCCGACACTGTGGAGGAACCACACCGCTGTGACTGGTCATTCCCAGGGCATCTGAAGGATCGTCAGAGTAGCAACCCTGGAAAAAAACCCCACACCTGCAACCAGTGTGGGAAGAGTTTCAGCCAGCCGGGAAATTTAACGCGTCATTGGCGTATCCACACTGGAGAGAAGCCCTACACCTGTGAGCTGTGTAAGAAGAGTTTCACACGCTCTGGTACTTTAAAGGTTCATCAGCGGACTCATACTGGAGAGAAGCACTACACCTGTGAGCAGTGCACGAAGAGTTACACTCGACGTGAAAATTTAAAGAATCATCAGCGGATTCATCGGTGGATTGATGCTGGAGAACAAAGTCCCACCTGTGAGAAGTGTGGGAAGGTTTTCTCATCCAAATCCTGTGCAGATTATGTACCTGAATTGTCTGAACCTGAAAAAATGACATAATCTGTAAAAGTTGTCACGAAAATATTTCAATAATATTGATACTGCATGCAACTTGAGTCGTCACCTGTTATTGTTGCTTTAATTCTTCCATCAAAGCACACACACACACACACACACACACACACACACAGTGGTGCTAGAAGTATTCAGATCTTATAAAAGTACTCATACCACAGCAAAAGTCCTGCATTCAAAATGTTACTTAAGTAAAAGTACAAAAGTATTAACATCAAAATAAAGTACCAAATGTAAAAGTACCCATCATGCAGAATGGTCAATTTCAGATTCATATATATTATATTATTGTATTATAATTAGGGCTGTTGATCGATTCAAATATTTAATCACGATTAATCCCATGATTGTCCATAGTTAATCTCGATTAATTGCAAATTAATCACACGTTTTTTATCTGTTCAAAATGAACCTTAAAGGGAGATTTGTCAAGTATTTAATACTCTTATTAACATGGGAGTGGGCAAATATGCTGCTTTATGCAAATGTATACATATATGTATATATATTTATTATTCAAAATCAATTAACATCACAAAACAATGACAAATGTTGTCCAGAAACCCTCACAGGTACTGCATTTAGCATAAGAAATATGCTCAAATCATAACATGGCAAACTCAAGCCCAACAGTCAAAAATCTTTATTTATATAACACCTTGAAAACGCAGTTACAAAGTGCTTTGCAATAAAAACAGAACACATTTAAAACAGGGATATCAAAAGGTACTAAAAAGCCAATAACTCATATATTTAAATAATAATAATTAAATAAATCCCTAAATGAAGTATTTCCCCACCAGAATGTTATTCCCGACAGTGTGGACAGGACCTTGAGAAATTATAGGTTGCTTAAGTTTTCTTTTAAGGATAAACAATAAAAAGTCATTTTTTTTACAGTAAAAATCAGCATCCTGACAGTTTGTATGAGTTTTAATCACACCATTAGGCTTTTAAATAGTTTTGATATGTTTGGCTTTATTTATTATTATGCTCATATTTTTAAAAAACATTGTATGATTGTATTACTTTAGTTTTAGGGCATTTTTTTACAATATCATCAAACATTGAATACTGTAGATGCTGCGGATGAAATGAAGAGCCTTATTAAACAGAGACTGAGGGAAAGGTGGGAAGCAATGGGAGGAAGAGAGAAAAGGACGGTGTTTTACAGAGTTCAATGGAAAGTGGGAGAAATGAGGTGTGTGGGAAGGAACAGGAGAGATGAGACAATATCAACACTTAGATTTGAACACACTGGACTAAACAGCACACTAATTAAAATAGGTAAACACGACACAGGTAGATGTAATTAGAGGAAAACAGTGGAGCATGTTGTGTTGCATTGTGAGAGATATGAGGAAGAAAGAAGGCATTTGATTCAAGGCCTCAAAAAGATTAAAGTACACTTTGATTTAATAGATATTCTACAAAAGAACTCACTAAATGAGTGTTATAGAACATTATTTCAGTATCTTAGACAACTTAATATGATTGGAAAAATATGAGGTTGTTTGTTTTCTTCTTTTTTTAATATAGTAATTATAAACCAGAATGATCCTTACTCCAGACCAGCTGGTGGCGGTAATGCACCAAATTGTTGTTTGCCAACTGCCAATAAACCTCAAAGAAGAAGAAGGAGATGCTGCGGATCTTCTCAACACCGGAAGTCCCTGAACTCCACACGGTCGTATTAGAAGGTAACACACCGGAAGTTACGCCGTTGGTTGGCGCGAATAAGGAACAATAACAACAACAAAGCGGATCTTCTTAATTTAATCAAGCTATTATCATTAAATTATTAGCTATATATGTATATTTATTTCTTTAAACGCTGTGGGAACATCTCGTTTATGATAATATGAACACTAATAATCTGAAATATTGTTTATCTTTATAACTTTGGCTTGTTTTAATGTTAGTTAGCTAGATAACCAGTGAGTCAGCTAACAGGCTCTCTCTGAAACTGACAGTAGCGTTAAATAAACTGCTTTATCTCAAGTAGTTTCTTATTGACAAGCCATACTAACGTTAAGATAGTTCCCAATGACTAGTTAGAGTTCATATTAATTACTGTCAGAGTAGAAAAAGCCTCTTTATTCTTCTGACAGTCCATCAAAGAGGAGGAAGGTAAGTCTCCATCAGTTTAACGTTTATTAACATTGACGCCACTATTTTCAAGTTAGTAGCTATTAGTATACCATTATATACCTATAACGTACCAATCTGTAGCCTGTTTAGTATTAAAAACACGTTTAGTCACATAGCATATTCTGCTGACTCAGAGGCTAACATTTACTGCTAAGGCCATCTAATGCCATTATAACTAACATTAAGTCTCTCCACTGGTCCTTATTCAAGGCAAGGCAGCTTTATTACAGCACATTTAAGCAACAGGGCAATTCAAAATGCTTTACATAAACATTCAAGAACATTGCGACAAAGTGCAAAAGAACATTAAGACATACTTAAAACAGTTATAAAAACATTAAAGATTAGAAGAAAAAAAAAAACAAGATAAAAATAAAACCTAGGATAGAGGCTAAAATAGAATATAACACAAGAGTTAAAGCTCTAGTGCAGTATCAGATCATTATCTGGTTTAATAAAAGGCAGCAGCAAACAGGAAAGTTTTAAGCTTTGATTTAAAAGAAAGGTTTCTGGGAGCTTGTTCCAAATATTTGGTTAATAAAAACTGAATGCTGCTTCTGCATGTTTAGTTCTGACTCTGGGGACACTAAGCAGACCTGATCCAGATGACCTGAGAGGTCTGGATGGTTCAGAACATAGCAGAAGATCAGAAATGTATTTTGGCCCTAAACCATTTAGTGCTTTGTAAACCAGCAGCAGTATTTTGAAATCAATTCTCTGGAAGAGACAGGGAGCCAGTGTAGAGACCTCAGAACTGGACTGATGTGATCCACTTTCTAGGTCTTAGTGAGGACTCTAGCAGGTTCTGAATCAGCTGCAGCTGTCTGATCGATTTTTTAGGAAGACCAGTAAAGACGCCGTTACAGTAGTCAAGTCGGCTGAAGATAAATGCATGGACTAGTTTTTCCAAATCCTGCTGAGACATCAGTCCTCTAATTCTTCTTATATTCTTCAGGTGATAGAAGGCTGTCTTTGTAATTGTCTTAATATGGCTGTTAAAGCTCAGGTCAGAGTCCATGACTACACCAAGCTTTCTGGCTTGGTCCGAGCTTTTTAACATTACAGATTGTAGGTGAGCACTAACCTTTAATCTTTCCTTTTTGGCTCCAAAAACTACAACCTCAGTTTTGTCTTTGTTCAGCTGAAGAAAATTCTGGCACATCCAATTATTGACATTCAGCATTGATATTCAGTTACAGGTTGAACATGTCCAAAGGAGACACGGAAGGCTTCATTGTGAAGTTTGTGGAAAGTAATGGACTAAAAACAGAGTATGCTGTCAAGGCTTATGAGGTAAAGTCCAATTATCAAATCTTGTATTGATATTTACATTTTTGCCACTGCTCTACTGTCAGTGGATGATGATGATTGTCTCATGTTTACACACACAGGCCATCTTGGAGCTGCAGTCTGACAAGTATTTGAAAACCATCGATGAAGATGCTGTTTTACAGATGGACCAGAAGGACAAGTCTCTGTTTGTCTTCAGCAGCTTCACCACCCCGGCCTTTTTGCACTGCAAAAAGGTCTAACTCAATATTTGATACAAACAACGAAACCTGGATCCTAAAATTCATAATCATGTAGAGTAATTCTTCTCTCTCTCACTCTTTGTTATTTGTCCTGTAGCTTGGCTGCCGAGTGGTGAGTCCACTGGTGGTGTTGTACTGCCTGCAGCAGCAGCATTGTGTCCCCAAAGCAGAGATGCCCGTCTATAACATGACCATGGCTGACATCACTATTTCTTGCACCAGCCTGGATAAAGCAACACGGGTTAGTTCACTGCGTCTGATGCTTTGCAGATTGTTGCTCCTTTTAGTCTGGTAAATGCCAATTACATAAGTGAAGATATGAATGAGTGAGACATTAAACATTCAGCAATGATCAGCCCAATTAAATTAAACAAAACATCAAGGATCAAGGAATCAGAGAATCACCCCTTTTTAAAGGCTCAGGCAGGTTGGTAATGTTAGCATATAGGTGTCTGTCTAAGCTGCCTGTTTTAGGGGATTAGAAGTACATGTATTAACAAATATAATTACATAATTTTAGGGAACACAGACTAGAGCTAGTTGAAAATAGGAAACCACAAATTACAACATGTTAACGAATGCAGCCTTTATCATTGTTATGAAATAGCAGGGCACAATCAAAGTACTATACAGTGTGTGCATAATATTGTTTGCACCTAATAGTGAAAGTCTGAAAAAGGCCAATTCATATGAAAGGAGCTCATCCTAATGGTTCATTGATGTACATCCCAAAATACATACAAAAACTGTGAGAGTGCACAGTTAATCTTCTCCATAAGAGTTGGGGAAGCACAGCAGAGTGTCTTCTAAAGTGTTCTATGTGTTTGTTTCTGTCTGTCTCTACAGACAGAGGTGATGGATCTGGTGCAACTCATGGGTGGACGGGTCTATCTTGATCTAAATGTCTCTGTCACACACTTGATAGCCGGAGAGGTGGGCAGCAAGAAATACCTGGTAGCTTCCAGCCTGGGTAAACCCATCCTGCTGCCCACATGGGTCAACACCTGCTGGGAGAAATCTCAGGACAGGTATGTACCCTCATTAAAACTGACATTTCTGTTCTAACATCTACAGTAGAAAGATACATACTGATTTTTTTATGATGTTGTCCAAATAAACTCCTTCATGCACTGTTTATTGAAAAAATCTTGAAGGTTCATCAAATTATACATTGTGAATATTTGATGATTATACTAATGATTATGACACACTTTAGATGAAATTAACACCTCGCTCTGCCTCCCACAGTCTTTTCAGATATACAGATCTACCCATTGAGGACTATGTGTGTCCTGTGCTGCGTGGCTGCACTGTTTGTGTGACCGGCCTCTCCAGCACAGAGCGTAAAGAGGTGCAGCGGCTCTGTGATCAGCATGGAGCCAACTACACTGGTCAGCTCAAAATGAATGAGTGCACACACCTCATTGTCAGTGAGCCAACCGGTAAGTCATCAGCAGTTTCAGCACAATGGGTTGCAAGATTCATTGTAGAACATTTACAAGAATCACTATAGCTATAGTCTTGGGTGTGCTACCGTTGTGGCTACCAGTATCATTTGTAAGTATTTGTATCTGTTTGCAGGTCAGAAGTACGAGTGTGCAAGGAAGTGGAATGTGTATTGCGTGTCTCTGCACTGGCTGTTTGACAGCATAGAAAAGGGCTTCTGTCAAGACGAGAGCAGGTACACTGTGGAGCGTAACTCAAAGACCAGTCGACCGCACACTTCCACCCCCACTGGCACCAACAAGAAGGAGGGTGAGCCACAGACTGAGTGCAGTTATTTGTTGTTTACTGTATTTAAAATGTGTTTTCAGAGTGTTAGTCTGTAATGTGTTATAATGAAGAATCATGTTTTTTTTTTTTACCTCCAGAGGGTCCATCTCTGTTGGGCTTGAGCCACATCTCTGTGAATGCTAGCATGACAATAAATGACACAGCTCTCACCAACGGCACCATCAGCCGCCTGGAAGCTCCAGACACCATAGATACTCTGGATCTCACCGTCTGCCCAGCTGATGATATACTGGATGGTTGTAAGGTAAACAAAAGAATATTTCTTTTCACTTAGATTGGAGATTTATTTTTCCACAATGTTGTTGTAATTTCTTGATAATGTGAAAGGCAAAGTTGAGGCTTTATTTTAAACTTTGTTAAATGTTGTGCAGCTGTATCTGTGTGGCCTGCCAGGGAAGAAACTGGAGAAGCTGCGGCGTCTCGTGAACGCTGCAGGAGGTCTGCGCTTCAACCAGCCCAGTGAGGAACTCACACATGTGGTCATGGGAGAGCTGGACCAGGACCTCAAGAACTTTCTCTTCAAAGCAACACACAGGTCTGAACAGCAAAGATTATTACTTTACATTGTATTTATTGCATCCTCACTTATTGTACATTTTCAACCCTTGTGCCACACTTTAAATGGTGTTATGTCTGTATTGTACTTCTCAGACCTCATGTAGTAACAGTGCAGTGGCTGCTGGACAGTTTCAACAAAGGCAGTCTCCTCCCAGAAGCGAGTTACCTCCACCCTGACTGTCTGCCTCCGGCTCCGGCTGCTGTATCTGTGGCTGCCCGTCACACACCCGCCTCCCGGCACTCAGCTGGTCCCCCTGTGGCCAGTCCCAGCACCCCCAGGCACACGAGAGCAGAGGAAGATCTGCTCTCTCAGTACATGGATGATGACCCTACTGTAGGTAAGTAACTGTTGTTGAAGAATTAGCTTTGTTTAATTGGACACCATTAAGAGATATTACAGGATATAGTTCTATATATTGCAGCTAATCTCATTTTCCTTTTACCCTCTAGTGGACATGCCCCCACCAGCAGAGGTCAACAGCAGGAAGTCCATCAGTACATTTGCTGAACCCTGGGCACCAAACCACACCAGAGGACCAAAGCCAGACTCAACCCTGCAGGAAGCCAGCAAGGCAGGCCTGTTTTCCGGGAAATGTTTCCTTCTTGTGGGCTTTGGCGCTGAGTCGGAGGCCCAGCTCTCGCTACTGGTGACAGAAAATGGAGGCAGGATGCTGATGGGCCGTACACGTGTGGTGGCAGACTATGCAGTGGTCCCACTGTTGGGCTGTTCAGTGGAGGCCACAGTGGATGAGGTGGTCACTGATACCTGGCTGGTAAGATCATTATATCTGTGTTGGGAGGAGGGTGTAGCATTGTTGGTGATTTCAGCACCATCTGTTGATTTGTCAGCTGGTCGGACAAAGGGGCAAATATTTAGTTTTTATTAATCGTCTTTTAATAAAGGGTTTCTGTGTGTTGCTTGTCTCTTTTTTGAGGCAGCACCCTCAATTTTTGAGCCGAAAACAATTAGTTAATTAATGGATTGACAGAAAATCAACAAGTTTTGATAATCAAATTAATTGTTTAGGTAAATTGTCAGGCAAAAATGCAAAACATTGTCTGGTTCCAGCTTCTCAAATATGAGGATTTGCTGTTTTTTATGCTGTCAAATTGAATAGAGCTGTAACAATTAATCGATTAATCAATCAAATAATCGACAGATTAACAGATAATGAAAATAATCGTTAGTTGCAGCCTTAAAATTGAATATCTTTGAGTTTAGGTTGGACAAAATAAGGCATTTTGAAGACTGTGATTGGCATTTTTCACAATTTTATTTACGTTTTATAGAATAAACAATTAATGAATCAATAAAATATTGTCAGATCTCTATCAGTTTAGTGTCGTATGAAAGTAATTTGTAAGTTTAATGCAGGTCTGCTTTGCTCTTGTTAATTTTCAGGCCATGTGTGTGGAGAAGGAGTGTGTTCTGCAGCTGTCCTCCAACCCTCTGTTCACACCAGTTCCTGTGATGGACGAACGTTTTCCTCTCAAAGATTGCGTTCTGTCTGTCAGCCAGTTCACCGGAGCAGAGAGGGAGTCTTTGGTGGAGCTGGCCAAGCACCTCGGAGCCAAGTACGGTTACATTGCAGTCTGACCACACATGCTGTTTTACTTTAGGCTGCACGGTATAAACATTAAGAGTTGCAGGAGTGTTTGGTGTTTACCTTTTCTAAATTGATTTGGATGATGTGTAGTTTGGTCTAAGGCAAAGGCAAATGTATTTATATAGCACAATTCATAGACTTAAAGGGAGAATGAGTAGGAGTTTCCTAAAAAGCAATGTATAGACTCATACAAAAATAATCCCTCTCAATCATCACTTATGACCCACTAGAAGTGAACGGCTGTGTCTGTATCTGCAGAGACTCTGCCCTCTGCCTGTATTTTCTTAGTTTGCTGTGTTCAGGACGTTTCTGGGCGTCAACATCTATAAAAACATACCTGTATATTGTACTTGTAGTGTAATAGCAGTTGTTTTGTGTTCAGGAAACAAATATCAAAAAGAGGAATTTCCATTGTTCATTTTTCTCGCTGTAGGAGGTCCTGGGCTGTGAGGTTATACCACAGCTAAATAAGTGTTCTCTCTCTCCTGCATACTTTTATTACCCTCATGTGTCCTGCCTGCTCATTGTGCGAACTACTTGTCTTAAATCCTCTCATCTCTCCCTCCTGCAGTGTCCAGGATTACTTTGTGCGCTTGGCCAACCAGAAGAAAGGGATGCTGGCCAGCTCTCATCTGGTGCTGCAGAGCCCCGACGGCACAAAGTACCAGGCGGCAAAGAAGTGGGGGCTTCCAGCCGTCACCATGCGCTGGATACTAGAGTCTGCTCGGACCGGCCAGAGGGCAGAGGAGGGACGCTTTCTAGTCGACCTGCCACCCTCGCCAGGTTAGATTAAAGCCTTTAAGTGGATGTAAATGCATGTTTTATTTGCATTGGCTGGGTGTAGAACATGATGGACGGCAAAATAATTATAGTAAATTACCAATGAGTGGTTTGTTTTATATTTATTTTTAAGTTATCTGAGAGATTATTTGAAAATTTAAATAAAATTGATCTCCAAGGGAATTCTGCGACGCATTTTTGACTGAATTAATGAATATTTTGGCTATATCCGTTGTTGTTGTTGGGTGTGATTCGGTAGTGCATTTTAGTTTGTGTCTGATTTTCATTGTTTCCTGTGACAATGACTTTATTTTCTTCTTCTACAGAGAGGGATGACGAGAGTTTTGTCGGCGGTTCCCAGAAGCCTTCCATGCCTCCACCAGCACGCTCATCTCCAGAGATCCCTCTGCTGGGTCTCCAGAGCGGTAAGGCCGTCACCCCGCTGGATTTGGGTCGCTTCCGGAGCAAAGTGTTCCGCTCCGTGTTGGACGAGAAGAAGCCCAAAGAGGGTTTCAGCACCCCCAAACAAAACCAGGAGGGCGGCAGAAGGAACCCCCTTCAGAAGGAAGCCTCCCTGCAGCTGGACACTCCCTCCCGTTTCCTCAACAGAGACCAGCTGTTCAGACCCTCCTTCAATGTTAAGGTTGGGATCCAACAGAATCTAGTGCTATGATTATGATTTTTTTGCTTTGCTTTTGTTTTTCATGCACTGGTCAATTTTGAGATTTTGGTCTATTTTGCTTCCATAACATGTTTTCATACAAAGACATCCAACATACACATTTAGGTTTTTATTTTACTACTTTGTCTTTTTGTGTCTGTAGATTTATTTTAAATTCACCCAAAGCATCAGATAGATAGATAGCATTAGATTTTGCCTTATTTACATATTTAAACATCTCTTGCAAAATGTATGTCATTTTACAATACATATCTTTAAAGGCCGTTTTCTCAAAATTAGTTTTTATGCCTCTGCGCCGGCGACAGTCGTGGCCGGAGGAAGGGTTTGTTCATATATCCTTCATAGCCTGATTTATAGAACATTTTTATTCCTAAAAAACGGCAAAAACGTGTCATTTGCATATTTAAACATAAAATTTCAGAAAACTTGTAATGCAAAAAATAATTGTCTTAATGTAAGTAATCAACGGGGGAAGTTTGGTGATGATAGCTATTAGTTAAAACTTTGACTCTATTCCCCTGTAGTGTATCCTTTTAATTGTGCACTGACATTTGATAGATCATCCTATTAACACATAGACTGTTACTTTTATTAAGGATGCACTAGGAGCACTGGAGACTCCAGGAGGAAGATCCAAACCAGGAGAGAGACCGGAGACTCCACTGACTGAAGTCATCAACAGGAACCTGAAGGTGGCTCTCGCCAATAGCGCCTCAGATATGCAAGCCATGTCTGCTAGCCCCCAATTTACCAAGACGACTGAGAAGGAGGTAAACTGAATTACATAAAAATACACTTTAATCTCAGAATCACTTAGTATGTCAAATACAATGATGCTAATGGAGGATCTCTTTTAATTCCAGAAACCTTTACTGTCATTTAGTACAGGAAAACCTCATTTATAGTACAAGGGAACATGTGATAGAGTAGTCTATATATCATGTCTATATCACTCGACATTTTAACAAAAATATTATCAAATTTGTTTTTAAGGTCCCAGAAAAAGAAGCCAGCCCTCTGACTGGTGTTGTCGTCTGTGTGGGAAAGAAACTGAGCAAAATGCAGAGTGAACTGAATGCCATCGCTGCCTCGCTTGGAGCTGACTTCAGGTATTCAACACATTTTAATTAAAGGATGGTTTATAACATTTTAACAGTCATAAAACAATCCCAGTGTGCCTGTATGTACAGTAAATGAGTTACCGGTTGCTGTAATCATTCTTTTACATTTTTATTGTAGTAAATATGGATGCAAATAGTACAAACATCTCTTTATCAACTTGTTTTTAGGTGGGCTTGTGACGATACAGTGACACACTACATCTACCAGGGCCGTGTCGGGGACAACACCCGGGAATACAGAGGAGTGAAGGAGAGAGGACTGCATGTGGTCTCCCAGTACTGGCTGCAGGCTGTACGTCTACCAGTAGCAAATATCAACTACTTGTTTTTTACTCTTAAATGCACAGGAATATATTAACACATCTTTGTAGAGTAGTTAATATCTTTGCACTTTTAAATGAATTGGGGCCGGAACTAATGATTTTTTTCAGTATTTCAATATTTGTGGTGACATTGGTTATACAAGCTTGAAAAGAAAGTATGTCTTCAGGAAGATGCATAAAGTGATATTAAGATGCACTTTGGGATCTTATTTTCATGGCTGCTTTGTACCTCCTGTTCCATTCAGCATTCACTTAGCACATTTCACTTGGGGGGAATAATTATCATCTCATCAACAGCAGCAGAATATTAAATCAAAAACAGCTTTGATATGGTTATTTTGAAGACTGACGGGAGTTCAGCTATGTTTCCCCTCATCATTCAATTACTTCTTGTGGCTAATAAACTTCTGTGTCGTCTTGTGCAGTGTGCTGAGGAGCAGAAGCATGTCTCCGAGTCTCTGTATCCTTTCACCTACAACCCCAAGATGAGTCTAACCCTCAGCCAGGTGCCCAACAGCACCCAGAGGTCTCCACCTTTTACACGAACCCAACTCAAAGACATCACTGAGGTAAAGGACGACAAGGTGTGTCTAAATATATAAATTCACCTCCAAGATTCAGGGAGACATTAGATACTGTTCTGCAGGAATCAGTATGTTATTATTGGTAACGTCTAATGAAGAGGTACCTCATAAATGCAGGCGGTGTCTCATGTTGTTGTCTTTCTGTTTGTCTGTTTAATTATTTGTCCCTCAGTGTGAACACACAGAGGAAGCCACAACATTACGCCGTGTTAGCGATGGAAGCGTAGATCAAGAAGAGATGAATGATAGAAGTGGTGGGTGTCTTTTTCCAGCTTTCATTTATGTCCACAAAGCTTCTGCACGTTTAATGAACTCGAGGATTCATGTGGGTGTTTATGTCTCGTCTCCAGGTATTTCAGAGACTCTAGAAATGAGAGAGAACCTGCAAAGACAACTCCAGGAGATCATGTCGGCCACCAAGCTGACGACAGGGAGGCGTACCTCAGTCAGGCTCAGCAGGATGGGATCGGGAGGGGCCGACTCGAGCCCCCACACACCTGACGGGAGCCGGGTCGGACGCTGCGGGAGCAGACGTACTCTGGAAGCTCTGAGGTAAGGAAGCCATGTGGTGAGAAGAGGGGTAAGTTATGGGGTTCACACACATCCTCATCCAAATAAATTCCCCTCATTCTGTCCTGATTTCAGGGTTCCCAGAGAAGCGGCTCTGGACATAAACACAGAGCCGTCTCAGAGTGAACAGATAGTTTGGGATGACCCTACAGCCAGAGAGGAGAGGGCCAAGCTGGCTGATAATTTACAGTGGCCTGGTAGCCCCTCACAATACTCTGAGCCCCTCGCACCTCCTCCTCCTGCAGAAAACGGCGCTCAGTTCAGGGACTCCATGACGGACTCTGAGCTGGTGGAGATGGGTAAGAGTTCAATTAAAAATAGCTGGTGCAACCCAATTCTATAGAGAACTCTAAAGTTAGTCAGATGTTTATTTACCTGTATCCGAAAAGAGTAATTTCACCATAAACATATCCAACTGGAAAGATGTGGTTTCTGACATACCGTAAGCTCAGTTTTAACTAATGAATTTGACTTTCACTGTAATCACTGTATCCTCTCCCAGCTGCTTGTGACGTCATCGACCAGCACATGGGCCAGAGAGTCACAACGGCTCCAACAGAGGAGCGAGAAAACGACATCCTCACTCCTAAAGCCCCCAGCATCGCCTTCCCTCTGGCCAACCCCCCGGTAGCACCGGAGCCACAGGTGAAGATTCATACTTACATTAACAACAGGAAGTTTTAATGTAACTGTAAAACACACTCTATAGCTTCTCTTTCAAACAAGCTACTGGTGCTAAAAGGTTCTTTCTTCCTCTCAGGAGGAGCGTGAGGAAGAAAAGCAGCCACCCAGATTCCAGCTGTCCTCCCTCAGCCCTCAGGAACGCATTGATTACAGTCACCTCATAGAGGAGCTTGGTGAGTCTTCCACCTAATTAGGGCTCTAAACAGTATTTCATCACGCTGCAGTAAAAAAATAACCACAACACATCACAGGCCTGAAGTCAGAGGAGCTAATCCCTGATGACTAAACAGGAGGATCTGCCTCCAGGGTCTGGAAATATTTCCTCCTGCAGATGTTTCCTGTTGTGAGCTCAGCAGTATTCTCAAATAAACCACCACGACTACCATCAGAAGTTGAACCATTAGTGGAAATTATACGGTATATTCAACTAAGATGCAGCATTTACAAGACAAACATTAAGTATAAAGGGACAGATTGATGCATAAAACAGTCCATGAGATTAAATTCTTTCTTCAAAATTGTGTTTAATTCTGCCTCTAAAGGTGAAAGTGATGTTTCACTCACAACAGCTCATAGTGAGTCAGCAGGTAGGGATGAATGTCTTGCTTAAGGGCACTTTGACAGCTGTTCATACATTTATATAATGCTCTTTTATTATCAGGTCTGTAAATATAACTCCTGATTAGGTACAGAATATTTTATCTTTATCTTTATTTAGTTCTTTCTTTCCTTTCTGTTTCTGTATTGTAGGCGGTGTCGTCCTGGACAAGCAGTCTTTTGACCCCAGCTGCTCCCACATCATCGTAGGGACTCCTCTGCGCAACGAGAAGTACCTGGCAGCGATGGCGGCGGGCAAATGGATCCTGCACCGCTCGTACCTGGAGGCCTGTCGCTCTGTGGATCGCTTCATCCAGGTCAGGGTCTGAAGGTTTCTGTTTTACAGTCTCTGAACCCCAGGCAGTTTCAGGGTGTTTTTTGCTCACGTTTTTCACTGCAAGATATACTGTAAGTCCTGCACCTTTATGGAAACATCACAATCATGTTGAGAAGTAGAGAGAACAGTTATAATGCCATAAATCATTAAAAAATTGCGAGTTGAATTTCTTTGATAATTTATTTTACGAAAAAATTAATCTATATATATACAAGCTCTGTGTAAACAGCCCGCAGTTCAGTTAAAGTTTCACTAAATCTTTATCATGTGACTGTTGGTCTCAGCCAAATCAGTCATGGCTTCCCAGTTGCGCTGAGGAGCACAGAATTTAATGATTTTCACAGGATCTAATTAGTGCTAACGGTTTATTTTTGGCAACATTTTAAATGAAACATGTAGAATAAGCAACACCAGCCAACTACATTTTTAGCATATAGAATAGACATACAGTTTTGCCATTGGCTACAAAACCATATTTTATTAGTTCACTCAGAGGATTTTAAAGATTTCTAAAGTTCATTCTCATATCTTTCGATCACAAAATGGTCCATTGTTATTTTTTTATGCTGAAAATATTTAATATTTCATTATGTGTGTGTTCCAGGAGGATGAGTACGAGTGGGGCAGTAGCTCCATTCTGGATGCGTTGCCCTCCATCACCTCCCAGCAGAGGAGACTGGCGTTGGCGGCCATGCGCTGGAGAAAAACCCTGCAGCGACGCTCTGAGCAAGAGGTACTTACAGGCACACATACACACAGTTAACAGAACAGTCCTAATTACTGCCATTTGTATTGTATTATCTACTACTTGAGTGTTCAAGTATGCTAAATATTCTTTTTGTGTTTGTCAGGGAGCCTTCAGTGGATGGACGGTGATGCTGAACATCGACCAGAACAGAGAATCAGGCTTCAGGCGGTTACTGCAGTCTGGCAGAGCCAAGGTTGCTGCTTGTTTATTTGTTGTGTTAAATCCAACTTAATTTGTCCTTTTACTCAACACTAATGCAGCTTTCAAATCAGACAAACAGCACTTTCTATAATGAATTATAAACATACTAATAATGCGTTACAATCTGCTTCTAGCACTGTATAACTGCTGGTCACTGGACATTTTGCTTGCGTTGTTCTTGCATAGATTTAATGGTATTTTAAAACTCATTACAAACTAAATCTAATTACACACTCATTACTTGAAGCCTGACAAGATGGGTTTTCATGTGACATGTCGTCCCGTGATTCTCGCTTGATTTCGTGAGAATCCAGCTGCTGTGCGAGGTAACAGTGGCCCTGTAGAGATTCTCTGTCCAACAAATACATTGCAAATTGGGGAGCGTCTCTCCTAGTATGCTCACAGGGTGTCCCCCAGGGACGGGTTTAGCCTCGGTGGTAAGCCACCCAATTCTTGACAGATCTCGCCTTGTGATTTGTTTAGTTGTTAATTAGGAGATGACTCCTAAACCACAATCATTAAATATGACATTTGCTGACCTTTGATTCAGACGAGGTGACTCACCTCCGCTATAAAACCCTGAAACAACTACTGTAGTACTTTGCCAGTTCCCCTACCTCTCAGCCATATTTTCCACAAAAGGTTGACATGTTTTTTTCTGTGAACATATTGAAGTCATTAGTTCTCACCTGTAATTTCTGTCTCTCTCCAGGTGCTGCCGAGTCCCTCCCCGTCCTTGTACAAGGAGGCAACTCACCTTTTTGCAGACTTCAGCCGGCTGAAGCCCGGAGACTTCAGAGTCGACGTGTCGGCGGCTTCCTCCCAAGGAGTCACATGCTTGAAGCCAGAGTACATCGCAGACTACCTCATGCAGGTTAGTGGAGCTTTTGATATCACTGGACAAACCTCATATTGTCGTGAATAACAAAATCTTAGATCAATTTGTGGTAATGTTTATGTAAATGTATTGTGTCCACAAAGTGAAGCAGGGTAATGGCTTTGTAAAAATGGACCCCAACAAACGTTAAAAATATGCACGGTAGTCAAAAGCGAGAGACAAATGCTTTTTTATCCCGTTTGAATTGAGCCACATTTGATGTTTGTTAATTTAAATCATAATTTTGCAAGTCATGAAAGTCTAGACAGAGAGACTTCGCCTCTCTATTAAGTTAAACTCAGTATATTCAGTGTTAAAGGTGTGCTTTTTTTCTCACTGACACAGGAGCCGACCCCGCCTATCGAGCTGTACTACCTGGCTGAAGCTCCCTCTGAAGAAGCTCCAGGCACTCCGTCACGTAAGCGCAAAGCAGCAGCCGAGACCTCCAGGCTGAAGAAAACACGTCTCAACTGAAATGTCACCCCCTACCTAAATATTATCACTAAAACATTCCCATATCTGTGAAAATGATTGTAAATAAGATTTGTTTTGTATCTATGATATTAAAAAATAAAGTGTAGCATTTGTTTTGGTCACTCTTGCATCTTAAATCAAGTGCATTGCAGTCTGTGCAGTGCACCGGGGGACTGTAGCTGTGATGGATGACTCAATGAAGGGCTGGAGAAAGTGTCGAGTCACGTTTTGTAATTGGGTGCAATGATGTTCTCTGGCCTGTGGAGGGCAGTAGATCTACACTGTATGACTCAAGCCTGCTTTACAAGTGACTTCTCAGCAGCAGAATGAGAAAGCGAGTTTCTAATGTGCCACTTTATTTCATGAAAAACTATTATTACCTGGTATATTTAATAACTTTATTCATGTTTTTAGTTGGATCATAGTTACGTTGCATTCAAAGCAAAAGTACTCACACTGTGGCTGTTTCCAGAATCTCTTTCCTTGTTAAAAGTGAATACAGTTAATCACTTTTTGATTGTTTCTTCAAAATAAAATCCACCTCTGCATCTATATATACAATGTTAAACTGATAGACAGCATCCTTTGTGTGTCTGCTCTTGTTCACTTAGTAACAAGACGTCAAAGAGGCTGATAAAAGCAGTTGAAACACTTTAAATCACCCGGGCGTACTCTTCCCCACCCATGTGATTATAGGCCCACTTGTATCTGTCGTTGATCTCCCCGTGCAGTAAACACCAGATTTTGTTTACCCGCTGACGATTTAGGCTTTTTGGTAGAGCGATGTGCTGTTTTCATACCAGGGTGCCAGCTGAGGTTAGATGCCCCTGTTTCCTCCCATATGGACGGATAAGTGGTTTAACCTCATAATAGATGGACCAGCTGACGGCCTCACGACAGATTCAGCGTTGAGCTGCTGTTTGAGAGGTGTGGGATTAGAGGAGAGAGAGCTGAACATGACTCAGGCTGCTGGGTCCAAGAGCCTCTAAGGGCCTCCAACAAAGGACGGTACAGCCAGTAGAGGTTTGCAACAAAATAGCAGGCAAAATTTCACTTCTTACCACCAATAGCACTCTTAGTTATTCTGTTATAGCAGTGCTTCCCAAGCTTTTTCACTTACGTTCAGTGTTGCCAGATTGGGCTGAATTTGGGCTGCTTTTGTCAACAGTTTTGCAAATATTGTGAAAGCAATATTACCAAACAAGGTGTTATATTATGGTCAAAAACACTTCCTTCATTGTGTTCACTCACTCATATTATTGACTCATTTAATTTGAGAAATATTTGTGTTGTATTCAATCGTTGTTAGGGATAACAGAGGAGCTTCTTACCTTGACGTCATCATCATTGACATGGGAAGTTGTGTATTTGGTTGTCTGACTGCACTCTTAGTGGGTTGCGATTGCCAAGTTTTCCAACATTATATCTTTGGTGATTTGATGCAGATATGAAGCTTTGTATGCTCATGATATGTTTGCTATTGCGCATGTAATGATTACACAGTTTTTAGTTTTAGTTTTATTTGTCATATGTAGGTTAACACAGGGTCAATGAAATGTATAGGATGATAGAACGGGTCAGCTCAGCAATAAAAGACAAGATAAAATGACAATAATAATATATAATAACAACATTAATAAGATAGATAGACAAAGGTAAGATAACGTGACAATAACTTGTAAGAAAAAAAAGTGACGATATAAATAGAATAAAAATATAGTAATATATACATGTGAAAATGAGGATTGTATGTAAAGGTTTCTGGCAAGGTTATGATTTGGGCTGTTTATTGAATTGGGCAGGTTTTAACTTATGAGTGGGCTGGAAACTGTCAATCTGATCTGGCAACGCTGCTTATGGTCCATTGGAATGAAGCAATTGCTGTTCCACCAGTGCTTTTCGGATTGAAGAGGTAAAACTATCCATCATTTCACAAGAAAAAAACAAAGAAAGAAAGAAGTCTTGTCACCTTCCCTGCCCTGATAATCTTCTTTCAACCCCTTTGATACATCATGTGACCCCTTCAATGGGTCCCCTCCCCCAGGTTGAGAACCACTGAGCTTTAGCACTCTACACTATACTGATCAGAAGTCTTATGAAATGGTCTAATGTGAGTCTATTTTAGTATAACTCGAGCTAAAAGGGTTAGAAAACCCCAGATTAAAAAAGATTAAACCTATTTGGGTAAAGAAGAAGCCCGCTGTCGCCTGCAGGACGTGTGAAGAAATTTTAAATTTTTTCGTATCATACTATATTTAGTATTTGGGCACATGATGGGACTACTGTTTTTGCAATAAACTCCATTATATTTTATTTATACTGGTATGATAAGAAAATGGCTGAATCTCAGAAACTACAAGGAGCACAAATCAAGTATTTGGTGTCTATGAACTCATAAGAAGTTGAATATCATATGCAGTGTGAAAATAAGTATTTCAAATGGAAAACGTTTAATAAACACAATGTTAGCAACGTTTTCCTCAAAAATCAAGATTTTGACTATTAATAAAAGTGTGATTTTTCACATGGTATAAAAATGTCAAAGTTGTACTGTTAGATACTTGCCCAAAGTATATCTGTACCAAATTTCAAGACTTTTGACCAATCAGAACTAGAGCTGTGTATTGGCAAGAATCTGGCGATACGATGACTATCATGATACAGGGGTTACGATTCAATATATTGCGATACTGTTAGGAAGGTGATGTATTGAGATTTTTTTAATCTAATTTTAGGAAAATTGTCATAGAATAAAGAACACACCTCCATGAGAATAAAATTTGAGTAAAAAGAAGTTTTTAAGCATTCAGATTAGTGGGCTCTGCATTTGCATTTATCACAGTCACTGTAACGTCCAGCATCATAGCACTACCTGAAGGGGCACATCCACTTAGATGGTGCAACTCTTTGCAAATTAAAGCTGAAGTAGGCGAAATTGGGGAAATATGATTAAAAAAAGTTATTTTTATAAAACGTTCGCTATATAGTGACAGTAGTACATGAAACAGGTAACCAGAAAAAAATCATTTGCCTCTGTGTCCTCCGGTGCTCCTAACGGCATCTGCAAGATTTCACAGACCGGAGGAAAACAAGCAGTAAGAGCTGATCTGAGGTCCGCTGTCCATCTGCCGTCTATGAGAGCCGGCTGTCAATCACTCACGAACTCCAACCAAACGGTCAAACTATTCAGCGCTGATCAAATATGAATCAATGTTATGTTACGTTAATGCCTATTTCTCACCTCAAATGTTTTCAGAATCATCTTGTAGTGTACTGTTTAGCTGTAAAATTAGGAAGTTTGTGACGCCGCCGACATCTTTGAATCTGGTGAAGGAACGCCAAGTTCTGGTCACATGACCGGCGCAAAGCCAATAGGAACGCTCTCTCAATGAAATGACCTGTGATTGGTTAAAGTCTCCCGTCACAGCTAGATTTCTTAAAGCCTGAAAACAGAGCCATGAGGAGGAGCAGAAGTCTAGTTATCTCTCAGAACACTTGAGCTACAATATGCTGAAAGGTTATTATGGAATTGTTGCCCAATGATGCCAAAAATATACTGCCTACTGCCACTTTAAATAAGTATTGACTGAGTTAATCTTTGCATGTAAACTATTAATTAAAAATCGATACAGTGTTTTTGAGAATCAATACAGTATCACAAAACATAATACTGCAATATTTTCAATATGTTCTTACACAAATGTTGTGGCATTTTTTCTTATCATACCAAATATAGTCTTTGGGCACAAATGGGTTAATGACTTACTAATTAATCAATTAAGCAACTCTGACATCTTGTTTATCAAAGATCCTGCAGCTTTAATGTGAGCCTACAGTCTCTGCAGCATTGCACCAAGAGAGATAAACTGTGTAGAGGCTCTGTAGAGATGAAAATATCAACCTCAGGTCTCTTGCTCAGTTGTCTCTGGTTGGTTTTGAGTCAACAGGTGTCTCCTGGGCTAATCTCCCACTCTGCTGACTGGCTGCTGGCCAACAGGTGAGTTTCATTGATGCTTTATTCCGTCATCCCTCCTCCTCTTCCTCCTCTCTCCTCCTCCTCCTTCTTCTTCTTCTTGTTCTTCTTATTGTTCTTGTTCTTCTTCTTCTTCTTCTTCTTCTTCTCCTCCTCCTCCTCTCTCCTCCTGCTCTTCCTCCTCCTTTTCCTCCTGGAAGATAACTTTACTCTCCTCCTCTTCCTCCTCCTTCTCTTCCACCTCCCTCTCCTCCTCCTCCTCCTCCTCCTCCTTCTCTCTCCTCCTCTTCCTCCTCCTCCTCCTCCTGGAAGGTAACTTTACTCTCCTCCTCCTCTCTCCTCCTGTCAGCTCCTCTCTCCTCCTCCTCCTCCTCCTGGAAGGTAACTTTACTCTCCTCCTTTTCCTCCTCCTCCTCCTCTCTCCACCTCCTCCTCCTCCTCCTCCCTCTCTTCCTCCTCCTCTCTCCTCCTCCTCCTCCTCCTTGAAGGTAACTTTACTCTCCTCCTCCTCCTCCTGGAAGGTAACTTTACTCTCGTCCTCCTCCTCTCTCCTCCTCCTCGTCTCTTTTCCTCCTCCTCCTCCTCCTCCTCCTCCTTCTCTCTCCTCCTCTTCCTCCTCCTCCTCCTCCTGGAAGGTAACTTTACTCTCCTCCTCCTCTCTCCTCCTGTCAGCTCCTCTCTCCTCCTCCTCCTGGAAGGTAACTTTACTCTCCTCCTTTTCCTCCTCCTCCTCCTCTCTCCACCTCCTCCTCCTCCTCCTCCTCCTCCTCCCTCTCTTCCTCCTCCTCTCTCCTCCTCCTCCTCCTCCTTGAAGGTAACTTTACTCTCCTCCTCCTCCTCTCTCCTCCTCCTCCTCCTCCTCCTCCTGGAAGATAACTTTACTCTCCTCCTCTTCCTCCTCCTTCTCTTCCACCTCACTCTCCTCCTCCTCCTCCTCCTCCTCCTCCTCCTCCTCCTTCTCTCTCCTCCTCTTCCTCCTCCTCTCTCCTCCTCCTCCTCCTCCTCCTGGAAGGTAACTTTACTCTCGTCCTCCTCCTCTCTCCTCCTCCTCGTCTCTCTTCCTCCTCCTCCTTCTCTCTCCTCCTCTTCCTCCTCCTCTCTCCTCCTCCTCTTCCTCCTCCTCCTCCTCCTGGAAGGTAACTTTACTCTCCTCCTCCTCTCTCCTCCTGTCAGCTCCTCTCTCCTCCTCCTCCTCCTCTCTTCTCCTCCTCCTCCTCCTGGAAGGTAACTTTACTCTCCTCCTTTTCCTCCTCCTCCTCCTCTCTCCACCTCCTCCTCCTCCTCCTCCTCCCTCTCTTCCTCCTCCTCTCTCCTCCTCCTCCTCCTCCTGGAAGGTAACTTTACTCTCGTCCTCCTCCTCTCTCCTCCTCCTCGTCTCTCTTCCTCCTCTCTCCTCCTCCTCCTCCTCCTTCTCTCTCCTCCTCTTCCTCCTCCTCTCTCCTCCTCCTCTTCCTCCTCCTCCTCCTCCTGGAAGGTAACTTTACTCTCCTCCTCCTCTCTCCTCCTGTCAGCTCCTCTCTCCTCCTCCTCCTGGAAGGTAACTTTACTCTCCTCCTTTTCCTCCTCCTCCTCCTCTCTCCACCTCCTCCTCCTCCTCCCTCTCTTCCTCCTCCTCTCTCCTCCTCCTCCTCCTCCTTGAAGGTAACTTTACTCTCCTCCTCCTCCTCTCTCCTCCTCCTCCTCCTCCTGGAAGGTAACTTTACTCTCGTCCTCCTCCTCTCTCCTCCTCCTCGTCTCTCTTCCTCCTCCTCCTCCTCCTCCTCTCTCCTCCTCCTCCTCTCTCCTCCTCCTCTCTCCTCCTCCTGGAAGGTAACTTTACTCTCCTCCTTTTCCTCCTCCTCCTCCTCCTCCTCTCTCCACCTCCTCCTCCTCCTCCCTCTCTTCCTCCTCCTCTCTCCTCCTCCTCCTCCTCCTTGAAGGTAACTTTACTCTCCTCCTCATCCTCTCTCCTCCTCCTCCTCCTCCTCCTCCTGGAAGGTAACTTTACTCTCATCCTCCTCCTCTCCTCTCCTCCTCGTCTCTCTTCCTCCTCCTCCTCCTCCTCCTCGTCTCTCTTCCTCCTCCTCTTCCTCCTCCTCCTCTTCCTCCTCCTCCTCCTCCTTCTCTTCCTCCTGGAAGGTAACTTTACTCTCCTCCTCTTTCCTCCTCTCTCCTCCTCTCTCTCCTCCTCCTCTCTCTCCTCTTCCTCCTCTCTCCTCTTCCTCCTCCTCCTCCTCCTCCTCTCTCCTCCTCCTCCTCTCTCCTCTTCCTCCTCCTCCTCCTCCTCCTCTCTCCTCCTCCTCCTCCTCCTCCTGTAGTGTAACTTTCCTAGTCGGGACAGTGTGATTTGAGCACAGGGACACTCCTCCTGAACTAAGGGAGGTGAACTCTGCAGCAGTCCTCATTAAGATTCCCTCTCCGTACACAACTCAACCACGAAAAACCCTCCTCTAGTGGGTGGCACCCGCGTCCTGCGCGCATCTTTAATTGCGCACCACCAACCACCACCTCCATGCATTACCACGGATCATCATCATCAGCAGCAGTGATCACGCTGCCTTGACGGGTTTGCTTCATGTCCTGCTGTTTACAAGGCTGAAGGTGGAGGTGGAGGCAGAGGAGTCTCCAGAGCTCCAGCAAAGGGTGGTGCCCTGTATGCATCTCATCCAAGCTGCTGGACACGCTGTGCATGCGGACAGAGACGCGCTCTCCAGCTCCTGCAGTGTGCATTGAGCAGCTCCACTTCTTGTTTGCAGCTCCCATGATTGTGACATTTGCTCGGTGATGACTGCTGCAGGCAACATGTGCGCTCGGATGGTGTGAAGAGAGAGAGAGAGAGAGAGAGAGTGACACAGCATTGCTTTTGGAGGGGCTTCATTTCTCTCATATCTATCTATCATAGGTGAGTACATCAGGTTTATTTCTCCTACTGTACACCTGCTGTTCTGTGTGTTTTATTGGCTGCTCTCACTGTGCAAAATGCGTATTGATTCATGTTGAGCATCCGATTTGTTGAAGGTTTCCATGCAGTGACTGTCACACAGCATCAAATCACTGTCAGTGCTGCAATCACTGCAACAGATCCCCAATATATGGTGTCCTATTGGTGTAGACAGAGCATCATTTAATGCATTGCATGATACAGGAAGGTGTTGCTGCTGCTGGGCTCTGGAAATTTTCTGGAAAATCCTAATTTCACTGCATGGAAAATGCATTTTTTTGTTTGATGGATTCATGTTTTGTCTCTCTAAAAAAAAAAAGAAAGTAATAATTATAATAATAATACATTTATTTATATAGCACTTCTCAAAACAGATGTTACAAAGTGCTTCACAAGACAATAAAAGCAGGTAAATAAAGTAAAAGATATGGTAACTGCTAAAACAGAACATCACAGAACATATCAATAATAATAGAAGTGGTACAAATATACAGTATATATATACATAAATGTGTATAAATGTACACATGCGTCTAGAAACGGATGTGTACATATATATATTTATACCCTTCTACTTATAGAAATCCTAAAAAAATGTGTTTTCAAAAGTTTCTTTAAAAGTGGATACAGAGTTAGATGATCTTATCTCTATAGGAAGTGCATTCCAGAGTGTCATGGTCAATTAAGAAAATGTACTCTCTCAAGTGTTTCATTAGACTTTGGGTGTGCACTTAATTCCTGGACAGATTGATGGTTAAGATTCCTTTCTTGCAGTATAGCTGGCTGTAGTCCCAGTTTATTTACAGCACTGGTATAGGCTTGTTTACTTCCAAAAACAAAAGTTTCTGGTGAGCCATCAATCTTTGCAACTTGAGTATCTTCTGCCCTAAGTGCCCTTCAAGTGGTTTATTTCTCAATGCAACACGGCAGCAACAAAGCAGACAATAGGAGAAACTCTGTTAAGACCACCAGCGTCAACCACAAACACCCCATTTCAGCGTGGAGCTCCAGCTTTGTTTCCAAGCACAGTGGGATCGTATGGAGTATAGAGTAAAGTGTGTACTAATTGAACCTGCCGGCCACTCTCTCCATTGTGCCAGGAATGTTTGGTTGCCTGTTCTCCACAGAACCCCCCCCCCCCCCCCTCGTTCCCTTTGTTCTGGGGGACAATCCTCCAGTGCCATGTGTGTCTAGTGGTGGTGGGGGGAGGGCGAGGGAGAGGGGTCAGCGGGGGTATTGACATCTGTAGCTGACAGCTTCTTCGGGGCGAGCTGACATGCTGTGATACCATGAATGGGTATTAGGGGAACATATGAGCGAAGCACTTAACAATAATGAGGATATTTATTCCTTGTGCACGATGCTCAGGGACCAGAGATGTCATGCAGTGCTGCAAAACTCTGTCAACATTTATTGAATGTAACTTGATATATATAAAGACGAAATTTAGTTGGTTTGACATATTTTGAAGATAAAGGTGCAGTGTGTGCGATTTGACGGTATCTAGTGGTGAGGTTGTAGATTGCAGCCAACTGAAACTTCTCCCGTGTGCCAAGCGTGTAGGAGAACTACGGTGGCAGATGCAAAAACGTGAAATGCTCTCTCTAGAGCCAGTGTTTGGTTCTTCCGTTCTGGGCTACTGTAGAAACATGGCGGTGCAACATTGCGGACTCCGTTTCAGTTGATTATACACTAAAGAAAACATACTTATATTATATTCAATTACTTTCAATAGATCCCCGTAAATGCTCCACACAGGCCCTTTTAAGTCACGTTTATTTACAGTATATAATCCCAAATACTGGCAGAAACAAGTAGTCGATTAGTTGACTGTCAGAAAATGAATCACCAACTATTTTGTTAATCAATTAGTTTTCGAAATCATTAGTAAGCAACAAGATTTAGAGTCTACAGTCGTGCTATAGCAGCTCTACTGTAGGCTGTACTTGCTAATATCCTCACTATGAGAAATAGGGCTGCAACTAACGATTATTTTCTCGATTAATCGATTAGTTGTTTGGTCTATAAAATGTCAGAAAATGGTGAAAAAGGTTGATCAATGTTTCCCAAAGCCCAAGAAGACATCCTCAAATGTGTTGTTTTGTCCACAACTCAAAGATATTCAGTTTACTGTCATAGAGGATTAATCGATTATCAAAACAGTTGGTGATTAATTTAATAGTTGACATCTAATCAATTAATTGTTGCAGCTCTCATGACAATGCAAACATGCCGATGTTAAATATAGTGTTTACCGTGTTCACAATTTAGCATGCTAACATTTGCTAATTAGCACTAAACGTAAAGCAAAACTGAGGCTGCTGAGAATGTCATTAGTCCACCAATGATGGTGCAGTAGAGGTAAAATTAATGGATCACCAAAGATGTGAGAATTCATCCTCTGGGGAACACGAATGTCTTTGTCACATTTCATGGCAATCCATCCAGTAGTTGTGAAGACATTTTACATAAAACGACATAATGTGAAACTCAAGTTTGCCAAATTCATAAGTGTTCATCCTCTTGAGACCATGAATATCCATTCAATATTTGTTGAGATATTTCAGTCTGGAGTTAAAGTGGTGGACCAGTGCATGTTGCTATCATAAAACACCAACGGTTCTCTGGTTTCAACTTTTAGATTGTGTGGATTTGCTTCATTTTAAATTTGATATTTTCAGGTTTTTGTATATTGATCAGAAAAACAAGGGATTGGAAGATGTCACCTTGGGCTCTGGGAATATGTGATGGGTATTGTTCCATATTTCACTTCATTGTTGAGTTGATTAATTGAAAAAATACCCAAATCACAACTCCAATGGGCTTCGCAGTCTGTATAGCACATGATACCCTCTATAATTTGACCCTTTGATTTAATGACTGAAAAACTCCCCAAAAAACACCATGAAAGCTATTAAAGTCAAGACTAGATGAATGACATAAAGAGGACAGTTGCCATTTGATTTAGAGGATTTTGCCTGTCATCACTGACAAATCCTGCCAATTCTTTCTGATGTTGTCCTGTATGAAGGAGGCCAAAGTGTCATTCATTTCAACACCTTCCTATTTGGTGTGATATCTACTGTCAACATTAGCAAGAATTTTTAGAGGGCAACAATCTCCACAGCTGCTCTGTTATCGCCAAAGGCAGGAAAACTCTACATTAACACTGAAAAACACCCGGAAATTATCAGCTTTCGCTTAAACAAACGTATCAGGGGAAGTTCCAGGAAAAGGAAAAATCTGGTTACTGACTCTTGCAGCAGAAAGTCCCAGCTGATGGGAAACTGTTGGGGGACGTGGCTATGCCGGCGGTGTGTGAGCGGGTTCCATGATTGTAAGTAAGCGTCCCTGCTGACTGGTAGAGAGTGGTACACCATGAGGAGGAATGCGGCCCCCAATGGGCCCCTCATGTATGTGCTCAGGATGGACTCCGCTCCGACAAAACAGGATTTCACCGAAGCAAAGGGAGGAAAAAGCCAGCCTGTGCCTGCGCCGTTTCTTTTTCCTGTGTTTTGTAAATGCCACGCAGTATTAACGAAGGCCCTCAGCTGCTTTTGAAATGACTTTTCATTTAAGCTGAGAGGGGGGGGCTCGTATACAGGAACCACAGGGGGAGGTGCAACGCTGAAAAGCAAGCGAAAGCTCTATTCAACCAAGACGGAGAATAAATTCCCCCCCTCAGCCACTTATGATCCTATCAGCTAAAGAGCGTTCCCATAGGACCAGAGGGAGCCTCGGCTAGTCGTGCCTCAAAAAAAGAAAGAGAAAAAAAAGCCTTTATACTGTATATAGTATCAGAGCCGGCTCTGTTTGCCTATTGGGGGTATCGGTGAATAAATATGGCGCCTCAGGTAAACAAAAGACTTGAGTAGCAGCAGCCCCCACCTGCCCCGACCAAGCAGATAGCTGGTAATGAATAACTAACCATTATGATGATGAAAGGGGGCGATGGGCACGGGGAGATAAGAGCGTGGTGGCGACCGTCGGAGCATGAGGTGTTTACAAGGGGAATTCCTCACATTCCTCTGCTGCAGCCATGCCACTCCAATCTGCACCTCCACCCACTGATGGTCACCCTCTGTGCCAAGAGGGACCCAAGGGGCGTCAAACAGGTCCCTCCTCAGGATATAGCCGCTGTTAACGTGAGTTATGTAAGGAGATTTTTGCTTTAGAGATTTTTGGGGGTTATTTGATAGAGCTAATACAGCAGGCGGAGGAACACGTGCAGTAGATCCCCAGAGAGTTCAAATCCACACAAAGGCTTGTTTTTAGATTTGAAGGGGGGGGGGGAAGGAGGTTTTGGCTGGAATCTGTACCTCAAGCTGATGCAAAATGATGGAGCTTTTAGCATACGTTTCACTCGATGTTGGTATCGTCATCACAAATTTGTTGAAGTGATAAAAATGAGATGTCATTGGTGATGTGAGACGAAAAAGTGTGATACAACAAATCTGATAAACATTTAGCCGCGTTAGCAGCCTGGCTCTAGTCTGTCAGCTGGTCCACCGCTTTGGTCCCGACTGAAAAATCATTTTGTACAGACATTCATGGTGCCCAGAGGATGAACCCTAGTGACTTTGGTGATCTGCTGCCTTTTCATAGAGCCACCAGCAGGTCACTTATCCAGTGAAATATCTCAACATCTTCTCGATGGACTGATAGAAATAGTAAATACAAACACTCATGGTTCCCAGATGATGATCCCTAATGACTTTGGTATTCCTCTGACTTTACCTATTGTGCCACCATGAGGTTCACATTTGTGGTTTTAAGTTAAATTTATCAACTACTGTTGGATAAATTGGTATGCAATTTGTTACAGGCGTTCTTGTTCCCCTCAGGATGAATTATAACAACTTTAGGGATCCCCTGACTTTTCATGTGGCGCCACAAATACCAAAGTATTTGTCCAATACATTGGTTTATTACCAAACAAATTCCCATCAGCCTCAGCTGTACTTTGTGTTTAGTGTTAATTTGTAAATGTTAGCATACAAACTAAACAGTGGGCAACCTCCGGGTCTTAAAAGTGAAGCCAATGCCGAAGTACCTTAAACTTGCATTCTTTATAATAACCAGCAGGGGGCGACTCCTCTGGTTGCAAAAGGAAGTCTGATTGTATAGAAGTCTATGAGAAAATGACTCTACTTCTCACTTGATTTATTTCCTCAGTAAACATTGTAAACATGAGTTTATGGTCTCAATCGCTAGTTTCAAGTCTTCTTCAATACAGCATGATGTTCATTTAGTAAATTATGGTCCCATTTAGAGTCAAATAGACCATAAAGCAGGGGATGCTTTAGGGCGTGGCTACCTTGTGATTGACAGGTCGCTACCACGGCGTTGTCCGGTCTGGGCGTTGTCCGTGTTTTCGTCTTACAACTTTAACTCTTTCACAATGTGCTTTCAGTTCATGAACATTTTGGTCGTCTAAAAATGTCTAATTCAGCATTCGGTTGTACTTAGGTCCACCCTCTTGAGTCACTTCTGGTTGCAAAAAAACAATATGGTGCCGGCCAAAAATGCCAAACTTGAAGCTTCAAAACCGTAGTCCACAAATCAACAGGTGGTGTCACGGTGACTACATCCACTTCATATTTACAGTCTATGAAACTAAACTAAAATGTGGAACATATAAACATCAGCATGCTGACGTTAGCATTCAGCTGAAAGCAACGCTGTACCTCAGTACAGCCTCACAGAGCCGCAAGAGAGACTAGTCTTGTTTGACTTGCCTTATGTAATAAAGGTTTGTTCAGAAGTATTATAATCTGAAATATTTAACCTGCTTATGTCAAACTACAGGATGATCTCTCAGTGCTGCATCATAATTCTCAGTGGATTTCTCAGTGTTTTTAATGGTTAACATAGCTCACACACATTAAGTCTATAACTCTCTGAGGAATGGCAGAATAGCTAGAGGACATATGAAGTCTGTTGCAGTACTATTTTATAATCAGGCAATAAATCAACCTAAATATGTACATATATTTAAAGGTTATTTTTTAAATTAAGTGCAAATATTTTAAAAATCTCTGGTGCCTTTTTGTATAAAGACGTCATGAGGCTGGACTTAACTCAGCTATTTTTTCCGCAGGCAAGACCTTTAAGCTTAACAGTCGCTAATCACACAACTCTTTTCATTCTCAGAGGAGTGTTTGTGTTGTTAACATCCCTTTAAACAGAAAAGATCCTGAAGAAAGATAAAATGTGGGTCACATTTTGTGGTGTGTGAGGTGTTTAATATGTGGAAAGTGAAACACAGGAACTCCTCTGTAGGCGACCTCGGGACACAGAGGGTTTGTGTTTTAGGATCAATCATCACATTTTTTTAATGCAGCGCAGATGACCGGGGCTAGTAGGATTATGAAAAGGCCTGGTGGAATAGAGAAGTCCAGGGGGTGGGAGGGGGGGACGCGTTCCCCCTGCAAACCCAGCCTCGGCCGGCCTCTGGGGAGGGAGAGGGTCATGTGATGAAGGGGGACAATATTCGCAGGTGTCAGCCCGATGATTACGAGGTCTGAGGCTGGGCTCACCTATGGGGATTACTCAGAGCCTCTAATGGATGGCAGGTTGTGACCCCGGCCAGCAAGGAAGCAAATCGCCACCCTCTCACCCAGAAAAGTGCTATTCTGTATAAAAAAAAAAAAAAGAGAGAGAGAGTTTCTCGTCTCTGGTTTCCTTGGCAACTTCTTCTATTTGGACATTTGTTCTTGCATCACCAAAAAGCATTGTGAATACTTGTCAGCCCTGCTTTTTGGATGCAGCATTCACAGTCCTTTATATTTATCCAGGCTTTTGAGCATGCACTCAGTTAAAATCAAACCTTGTCTGCTGTCCAGACTCATCTGATAGAGGCTGCAGATTAAAGTAGCACCATATGCCGGGCACCCCTCCCCATGGCGGGGCTTATTATTGCACTCTATGTCACTGTCAGCGGCTAATTGTTGTGGAGGATTGAGGTGACGGAGGGGGGGAACAACTCCCTTATCTTGACTTAAATGCTTGGTCATCTCTACTTTGCCTCCTAAATCGAAGCATTTCCTTTTCGTGCAAACACTCTGCATTTGTAATCACCTTGCCAAAGCCAACATTTTTTTTTTTTGTGACTTACACTGTCCTTTTTTCACGCTGTTTGAGTCCAAGTTGAGGGAGTCTGAATGCCAGGAAAGGAAGCTCTCGAGAATATAAAACCATTGTTTTCCTTCTCTGTGCCCTGCCCATGCCGCATATGGCTCATTTCATGGCTGCTGGAGAGGCTGATTGATGGGCTGAAGAGCAGCGGGGCTGGTGTTCCTCGTGTGCAGTACTTGGCAAGGCGAGAGCCAAGTCCTCGTCGAGGTCACACGAGGTAAAAGTAAATGGAAGATTCGTCAGACTGCGATAAAAAAACGCTCTTCCTAAGAAAAGCCACAGGAAAGGTGGTTTTCCTAGGAACTCTTGGGCTACATGACAGCCAGCATGTACTACAGTATGTCTGTGATGTCTTCCTTGCCAAAGGTGTCATGGGAGCTGACATTTCATTGTAATCATTGCACTAACCACCTCTGGGAGAACTCCTCAAATATCGGCACTTGTCACCCCCAATTAGAGAGCAGTTTATAGGGTTTTTCTCCTCCTCCTCCTCCTCCTCCTCCTCCTCCTCCGTCTTGCTCTCCAGCCTAAGAGATCCGTGGCCCCCGGGGGGCTGGAAAGCTGTCTAGTAATCTGAGACAGCATTAAGATGGAGCTAGGCGTTGGTCCCGCAAATTAATTTCTATACACAGAGCGGCGTTTTAAAAAAAGCCCTGCAAAATGACTCAGTGGGATTTCGCCTGGCATGTGTGTGTGTGAATGTGTTTGTGGTGCTGGTTGTGGTGGTGGCGGTGGTTTGTGGTAGCTACATCACCATGGAGACTGTGGCATTATCGTGTAGGGAGGACGTTGATGCTGGAGAGAGTACAGCGTTGGCAGCAGAGAGGAGCAACAACAAAATCAGGGAGGACAGCCGCTGGGCAGACAGCTGGCTTTATGTCAAACAAGGAACATGGAAATATTTCCTCTTTAAAGTGTCCTTTACTACTAACTTCACAGTTGTACTTTCACATGGTTCTGCTGCCCCTGATCCACTGAACCACAAGATGTTCACACCCAGATTATCCCATATGCAGTGAGGATGGCACGACAGGCAGCTCCCTCCTCCCTCCTCGTAGAGAGGACAGCATCCTCTGGGGAGAAGAGATGACTTGACGTTTTGGGTTTGTAAGAAGCTGCAAATAAATTGGACACTGTGGTCGCTGCGCCGGCTGTTTGTGCTGTAAAAACACCGCAGCTCGCTGTGGTGTACGATATTTCAAACATGCTGTAGTAACTGCAATGATTTTTCTCTCCCTCTCAACACTGTAATGATAGTTTATGTATCTGAGGCTGTTGGTTTTATTCCACATCTTTCTTGTTTCCTTTGCACACATAGTCACAGGTTTTGCAAAATGGTTGGCTGTGATTTGTAGTAAATAACTTACATGCTAAACCACTGGAATGGACCTTTTAAGTTATGACTCTCTGGTATAGAAGTCATCTTCTGCAGAAACTGTCACCACAGCAACTCTTATAATAATGTCAGTGAGGTCTGGTCCGCTCCTCAGCTTTCCCCTGGGCATTCGCTCCATTCTTCACTCTTCCACTAATAGTAGATCTGCTGCTGCTCATCCCCGACGTATTGTCCCATGCCTAACATCACACAGAAGAGCGAGGCAGCAGAGTGATGGAGGGAGCGACACCTGCAAATTCTCTCCCGGCCAGCTCCGTCTCCCCCGCGGGGACCAAGCATTTGACATTTAACTACGACAGCCGTAAACAGGCCACTGGAATGCCATTGACATTCATTTTGTCTGGCACAGTTTTATCTCTTTGCAACTCCGTGGCGGTGTAAACTCAGGACTGGATCCCACAACGCAGTGAGGAAGCTTGTCTCTCCAGCCTAAAGCTAAATGAAAAGAGTTTAATCAATAAAGATTAAATCTAGTGCTGAAATTTATTAATGCCCAAGATTTGCTGGTTCCTGCTTCTCAAACGTGACAATTTGCTGCTAATTCAGGCTGTTCTCATACATTGTTCGTAGCTATACATAAGGAATGTAATGCACTGTAATTTGTATACATCCCACTAAATCATTTTGTATGTATTACACATAATCATGAGCTAGGAAGTATAAAGAGCGACAAATGCCGCGTAGGGAGGAGGTCGGCATGGGTGGGTGGGTCCAAAAACACCAAACTTTTGCCCAGGAAGACCGTTGTTCATACCACGTGTGAAACCGGAGGTCAATATTGATTTATTTGTCACGTAACTTCCATACGTATTGTGCCTTCAAATGAAACTCATAAGCTTGTGTTTACAACATGGGAAGTCGTGCACATATGCTTGGCGTTCAAGTGTTTAAGTTGTGAGAACACCGCTGCTAAACAACGGCAATATTACTGTTACTGTTGGCATCAAGATGCCAGAGGCTAACTATTTAGCAAGCTAGCAAGCGGGTAAATGCAGGAAATGCAAAGGCATAATGACAGAGGAGAAAGATAAGGCCGTTGAGCATACCAATATTTACCTCAGACATATTAAATTATGAAGAAAAACAATATGCGACTAAAATTACAATATATTCACTTATTATATACCGAAAAATGAACTTCCATGGCCTCCGCCATTTCTGACAACGTCGACAAACACGTCACAACTCGTGAACTCTGAGCTTTCAGAAACTTTCCACTTACGAGGTTGTGAATACCACAAGAGGGGGGAGTTCATATGGACGACCCCATTTGAATGCACCATTAAGTAACATTACTTCTGTAGTTATTTTAACCCAAACCACAATCTTTTCCTAAACCTAACCGAGTAGTTTTGTTGCCCAAACCTAACCGAGTTGTTTCCTGTGAAGACGGAAGTTTATTTTGAAGCGACAGTAGGCATGTAACAAGCGGAAATTGACACGAGTTGCTAGGCATTCGTAGGAGAACGCATGAAAAATGAGGAATAACTTTTCATAAGATGTCATACGAACCGTTGTATGAGGATTCGCTTAATAATTGTTAAATTAATATATTAAGGGTTGAGACTGATGGTCACACAAAACAAGCAATTTCAAGACATCTTCTGCCCTCACTCTGTGACACATTTTGTTTGTGTTTCTGTTAATCTGTCCCTCAATGGGTGGAGACCAAAACTCCATGAACTTCCCTGATGAAATACAGCAATCATCATCTTCTTGTTGTTCATTATTTTACCTGCTTGATGTCGGAACAAAAGGGCGTGTATCATCCGTGGTTTAGCACTTAATCATAGACTCCGGTGTGAAGCACCAAACAAATCACCCGCAAGCTCTCGGCTCCATCTCCACCTCCACCTCCACCCTACCATAGCATAGGACCACCACTTCATCCATAATATTAAACACTGCTGACTCTGTGTGTGTGTGTGAAAGAGCGTGTGTGGTATCACCGATCTCATCCAAACCATGCTGAGTCTGGCTTGTTGCTCTGCTGTTTACCTATTCATTAATTCAGCAGTGAGTGATGGCACGGGCAAACCAAAGCGCTCCATCCTCTGGTAATTAAACGTCTGTTGGTGAGACATTTTCTCTTGGAATGCATTTTTAAAAAACGGACACACACACACACACACACAGACTCTGAGATGATGCCGGTGGGCGTCCCGGGCTCGCGTCTGTAATTAGCGTGCTGAGTGGTTGCACTGATTGCTTCATTATTTCTCTGATATGCATCTGTGAGAGATATTTGATGGATATTGCATGTTTGAAAGTCCATACTAAAGCTCCTCACATGAACATCACACTCTTCCCCACACACCTATAGCAACAATGTTATTTACTACATGCATGTTTTTGGCGTTACACCCTCATCTATCCTGGTCCTCTTGCGTCAGACTTGCACAACGGGACACCAAAGCTCAATGCAATTAAGCGCTACCCTGCAGTTACTCAACATAAACACATGAATCCTCTTATATTCCTCTTGCGTGCTCCTGTTTGTGTTTGAGTTGTGAAAGAGAGGTTTCTAAATGTAGCTACATCACAAGAAGACTTCTAAACTGATTCAGAATAATTGGCTTGTTTGCTCACAGCGGTTCAGCACAACGCTGCGAGCTAGAGAGCAATTATCAACTGCGTGTCCCAGTTTCACAGACGAGGATTATTTTTGTATGCGACAAGATATTGATGGCTGTTTCCCGTTGAAGGTTTCAGTCATCAACAACAATGATTAATCAATGTCTTTGGAGATGTTTCCAAGATGATAGATGTTTTTCATAGTTTGAAGACAAAATGAAACATGGTAACCTGACCCACTAAGATGGTTTGTTACACAGAACCATCTGACAAGCCGTCATTAGAAACTGTTTGGAAAAGGGCAGGAACTTTCTAAAAATACTTGGCAGGTGATTGGATGAACCATCTGTCAATCAAACTCTTGCCGAAGCCAGTCGGGAGAAGAGCGAAAACATGTTTTCCATCGAGAAAAGCCTTCAGTGCCGTTCTTTGCTCTTCTTTCAATGAAGAAATACTCGCCAGTTCTGATATAACTGATGCTATTGTAGCTACGCTAACCTCTTCAAGAGTCGCCATTGTTGTTTAGAACATTCGCCTCTCAGCGTCGTTGCGTCACGCACATAAAAAACGCCCGTAGCTGACAGTAGCTCCTCACAAGACGCTGATTGGTCCGTGATCTGGCTTGCTGGACACAAATGCATTATTTGAAGCCTGACAAGATGGATTTTCGTGTGACATTTGATCCCGCGATTCTAGTGTGATCGAAGGAGTATAAATGATACGATATTACAAGGACATTCTGCGTGTTTTAGGCTTTTCGCGTGTCATTTGTACGCCACGCAACAAAACTATTGTAATGTCCGCAGTTAGGCAACAAAACCACTTAGTTAGGTTAAGGAAAAACGTCATGGTTGGGCGTACCGTGTTCTTATTGCACTCTTTTGCCTTGCTCATTATCGTGTCATTCCTACACCTTTTCGTGCGACCGGGCCATAAACTAAGATGGTGAAGATGGAATACGTTACACGTGCTAAACAGCATGTTAGCATTGTCATTGTGAGCTATAGCATGCTGTTCAAAAGCACCGTTGTACCTATAAGTACAGACACACATAGTCGCTACAACGGCTGTAGACTCTTAGTCTTGTTTCAAGATAAACATTTAGTGTTTCCAGCTCCTCAAATGTGAACATTTGCTGCTTTCTCTTTCTCTTTTATATATTTATTAAGTGAGTCTCTTTGGATTTTGGACTGTTGCTTAAACAAAACAAGCAATTACGTGTTTTGAGAAATAGTGATGGCCATTTTCCCACTATTTGGTGAATGAATAATATAATTCAGATATATTTCTTTTACTTCAAAGTCCTGGAACCTCAGAAAGACTCGTAAACAACAACAAAAAAATCCCCACAGTGTTCTCACCTACTGTTAAAACATTATTTGTTTGGCTCTTTGTTCTTTCAGAGATATTTCATCACAGTTACTGCTCGTCTCCTTGCTTCTTTGTCATTCCAGTCTATAGACATGCAAAATTGTTCTACCAATTCTAATCTCATTCGTGATTTGCTGCTTCTTTGGTAACAATACTTGCACCACGGGGTGCTGTGTGCACCGTGATATTAATCCAAATAATGTGTCACAACTGTAACCCTCTGATAACTCCTCCGCTGTAACTGGCCTCCCACTGGACTGGCCTCAGTAGGGTCTCACTTTAAAATGTCAACGCTGTCAGGTCCCCACGCCGTCATATCTGCTGTCATCTCCAGGTAAACATCAGTCCCAGAGCCGCGGGGAGCGCCGGCTCAAGTCATTACAGCTGCGACTGCCACCGCTCCCTTTCCATCAAGTTTTACACTGCCAACTCCAAACCAAATACCACTTATTTAATCATTGCCCTCTCCTGTGGTGGCTCAAGAAGAAAGGTCACCCCTGTCCTGATGGAAGACTCCAGGCTCCATCACTCTGAAACTGATTCACCTCCGGAGTCTGCCGGCATTTCATGCATTGTTGTGTGTGTTTTGCACCACATGCAATTTAGCTTTGGTGTAATTGGCTGATTAGGCCTTTAGTGTGTTTGGAGAATTGAGCAACTGGGCGGCTCATCCATGAGTAAATTCTCCACTTTCAGGCCAATTGTCCCTGTCATGTTTTAGTCGAGTGCATCTGCCTTCATCCGTCAGCCTGAATCACATGGAGAAGGCGTAATTGATGCGATGTGTGTGTGTGTGTGTGTGTACTCGTACAGCGAGCCAGACACACTCTCAGGACTCGCAGCTCTTGGAGTTAATCCGTCTCACTAATAGCGGGGGGTTGGAGCAGAGGAGGAGGGGAGGGGGGAGGAAGAGGAGAGAGGAGAACAATACAACATCTCTCCCTCCGTCTCCGGACACGTGGTCATCGCCCGGCGGGAAATCTCTGGACCTTGGACGTTCTCTACGGATGTTGCTCCTCTCGTTCACTCGTCCCAGCTGACTCTCAGCAGTCTCTGCTGCGCCGCTCAAGGAAACGAGGTACAATCCACTCCCCCCACCCCTCCTCTCCGAAAAACATCCTCCTCCAGTGCTTTTCGTTCCTGCCATTGTCACCAGACAAGAGGCTGCGTCATGGGGGAAATTAGGAATGTGTGTGTAGAGTTAGGAACTTCCTGGATTTTCTGAGGTGTGTGATTTACAGTTTCTGCAGAAAGTATGTTTTATAGGTCGTGAGCTACGACAGGAAGTGTAGGGAGACAGTGGAAACAATATGTATTTCCTCCTTCGCAATGCAAACTCTTGTGTACAGCGCAGGATTGCTGTGTCTACCTCATGGGCATTCCTGAATGCACCAATGGGCCTTGTTTCCTGTCCTGCTCCTGTGTGGTTCATAGATACTCTTAGTACAATAATCAGATCGTACGTTTACAGGAAACGGTGAATTCCACTGCCTACTGTCACATTTTTCTCCCCTTACATCTTGAAATACATACAATGGCATTGTTCTGGAGTTATTTCCCTGTGGTTACATCAGTTTCTTTAGTTTCCTTTGTTGCGTTTGAGTCTCAATTGTATAAGACCCTCAGCACATTATAAGTCCCAACAGTTAACAAGCGGCAACCTCCGGGTCTGAGAAGGGAAGCCAATACTGAAGTGCCTTAAACTTGAATTCTTTCTAACAGCCAGCAGGGGGCGACTCCTCTGGTTGCAAAAAGAAGTCTGATTGTATAGAAGTCTATGAGGAAAATGAGCCTACTTCTCACTTGATTTATTACCTCAGTAAACATTGTAAACATGATTTTATGGTCTCCGTCGCTAGTTTCAAGTCTTCTTCAATACAGCATGATGTACATTTAGTAAATTATGGTCACATTTAGAGTCAAATAGACCATAAAGCAGGGGATGCTTTGTCCACTTCTTATATACAGTCTAGGGTTGTTACTCTTGAAAGACCAGAAATATCTACATAGACTACTAGCAGTTTGCATGAATCTGTGAGTTGTTGTTCACCCAAAGAGTGATGTCTTTGTCTTCTCACGTTGTTTTATTTGAAATGTTTTTAGAGGCCTGAAGAGGTAAAACTGTACAGCATTTGAGCAAGTTCATTCTTGGACTTGGGATCAATATGTTTGACAAAAATAATCTCAAACCTCAATAGCATTTTTTGGTCCTCATCAGCAATTAAGATAGTAAATTAAACTGAGATTATTTGGTCAAATGTCCAGTATTTCACTATTCAAAATAATATTTTTTTCATAAATTCGTAAATCATCCCATAACCCCTCTGATTCATCTTGCGACCCCACAGGAGGTCCTGATCTGTAGGGTGGAACCATTAAATTTCACAGCTTCTTTAATAATAATAACTTGAGTCCCGTCAGACTTCAAACCGCTCTGCCTCTGACACAACTCAGGGTTTGTTTTTGCCCTCAACACTCAGCATGTTGAAATAAGCACAATGTCCCACCCTGTTAAAATCTGTTATGCTGATTTGAAGGGATTAAGCTTGTTTATGGTATTATGCCCTCTATGTTGGTGGCAACCCGGGGCGTCTTACTTTGCGTGGTGTAAAACCTACTAGAGTAGGGCTGGGTTTTCACGCCCAGAGGGTGCAACCTCCTGGTTTGTCATCTTACACCACTACATTTTTAATCTCTCCCCCTCGAGGCAAATAAAATTGCTTTCATGTTCATGCGTGATACTTTGTTAGGTGACATGAATCATTTAGACATGCAACTCAACTGCGTCCTTCTCTCATATGAGAGTATCCATCCTTTTCATCAGAGCTGGGCTGTGTGAGGGCAGCTCAGTTAACCTTTATCGATGTATGAGTCATCGTTTCTTCGGTCTTAAGACCACTAACTCTCAGAAACGGCTTCACATAGGGGACTTCTGGTGGGGAGCACTTTGACAAATGGTCCTTCTCAGTTTAATGTTGCAGCAGTTGTGCTGCAGTGCACTAATAGTGCTTCCTCTCTCACTGGGCTCAAAGTTTTAACTCGCCTGCACTCATGTTCTCACTTTCTGTGATGAAGCATCGCTTGCTTTGTTTAACGATTCACCTGCTTGGTATGAGAGGGTAAAGTGCGTTCAGGGAGGCCTTGCGTTAACTGTGATGCCCGCTGGGAGGCTGGAGGATAGATGGTGGCTGACAGCACCGTTGGTGTTGCAGTGCTGCTGCTGTGTCATGCTATTTTGCTGTGGTGTTGTCTGTTTGTCTCAATTTAAAACCTCTGGAGAAGTGTCTGCTTTTATTGAATATCTGGAGCTAAAAATACCTGCAGCTCCACCAATCAGAGCAGAGAACAGGTGAACGGTGAGATGTGATTGGACAGGATGTCCCGTGGATGTTGCTAACTGTTTTCCAAATCTTGACGAATATAAAAGAGCATATATCGAATTTAGACATCAAAGATGCACCAAGCAAATTCACATTCTAGTGACAGCCTTATCTTACAGATTCATTATTTAATGATCAGCGCTTCATTCAGAGATCAGTCTGCATATTTCTCCCTCTTTGTAGCTGGTGGAGATGCAGAAAATCTTTCATGTTGTCCATCTTTCTTGCTATTCATTCTGTGCTGAAATTATTCTGCAAGGCCGACCATAATTTGAAAATAATTTGGTCAAAATAAGGCAAATATGCAGGGTCTTAATCAAGAAGTTGTCTCTTCTCGCTTACAGTTCCAGTCTGTATTTTTACAGTGATTTTTACACTCTCAAATAAGCGGTTGTGACGGCAACTAACGCTTATTTTCATGGATTAATCTGCTATTATTTTCTAGATTGGTCTATAAAATGTCAGAAAATAGTGAAAAATGTCCATCCCAGTTCCTCAAAGTCCAAGGTCTTTAAATATCTTATTTTGTCAGTCAGTCCAAAACCCAAAGACATTAAGTTTAATATGACATAAAACAGAGAAATGCAGGAAATCTCCATATTTGTGATGCTGAAAACAGCATTTTCTGCCATTTTTGCATGAAAAGTACTTAAATCAATTATCAAAATAGCAATAGTAAATTATTTTTCTGTCAATACTAATGGATTAGTCGACTAATTGTTGCAGCTCTATTGTATACTCACACACAAATTTCCCCTGATGCAGTTTGAATAAATACATATCAATGCCCTACTCAGATGTCAAACCAGAATTGAACAAATTAGTCATTCAACCTTAGAAAAAAATAAAGAAATGTTGCTTGACTCATTTTGAAAAGCTTCTCTTGCTGAGTCATTCTGTTTTGGCCGCTGGCTCCTCTCAAACCGTGTCAGCTCGCCCTGAAGGGCAGTTTGGCCACCAGCAGGTCGACCGCCACCTTCGCTGGCAGAAAGTGAGGTGTGACAGGTGTTGGACCTGCTGCAGACGTGCTGTCAGCTGGAGGACACCAGCGTCACGGGAAATCTGATATAGTGCTAACCTCCACCTCTCCTGTTCACACTAGCAGATTTATCTGCCAATCAGAAGTTTTGGACATCATATATTTTAACTTTTCTTTTGTCAGTTGTTAAAAATGATACCTTAAAATTAGACAATAATAAGGAATATTTATAAGTTAATGATGAAAATCTCCAAAGGACCACACATATTGACTCATTATAACCCTTTGTAATGATGAATATTCTTCTGATTCTGTCGTCAATCTTCTGTAATTCTACTAATCTTTATTAGTCAGAGTTCTTCCCAGTGCTAAGTACAGCTTACCTCCGTTTTGACAATTTCTCAATTATGAAAATGTCACTCTTTAGTCATAATAGCAGCTTGCCCTTTTCTGTTGTGAGCTGACATTTGCATGATGACTGCTAAGTATCAAGTAGCACAAATTAAGACACTTAAACTGTGTCCTAATTCTCACTGTGTTTTAAAAGTGTATTCACACTGGAGAAATGACAAATGAAATTATGTTTTTTTAACTACATTAATTGCTTTTTTGTGGTTGGTTGTATTTTTTTAAGCCACTTGGAGACAACAGAAAAATTTACATATCATCACCATATAAAGTTGTTATGGTGAATCTCATTCAGGAGACACGGAGTAACATCAGCATTCATTTGCAGTTATGTTTCTGGCAACCCAATGAAGAAATATGTGGCTGTTTAGCTGCTAAATGTTCCCCGATAGCTAGCTGTGCACTAGCAGGTTGATCATTGTGTCAGCTTTTTTAGTTTTTAGAGCTTTTTCACTGAAAACATCTGCCTGCTGCTGATGATGAGAGCAGTCAGACTGAACCAAAACAGTAAAGTTAAAGGCCATAAAATCAAAACAATGAGCTGGAAGATGCTAAAATGCTCCGCAGATCTGAAGGAAACTGCAGAGTTGGGTGATAATGAGCAGCCCCTTTTCACCTTAAAGGTGCTCTATACGATATCCAGAGCATCAATATAGCAGTAAACAACTATTTGCTATAAAGAAGTCTCTCTCCCTCTGTGTGTGTTGTAACCTGAGCTTCTCCGTGCTTTGTTGACATCGCCGAGCCAGTCGCGCGTTCTTTTAGTGCATGTTAGTGCATGTTAGCGTGCCCCTACTGGCTAGCTCACGGCCGCCGCTCTGCACTGCTCTCATACGGCGGTTACAGCTGATAACGCCGTCCCGACCGATGGTGCTGTTGCGGATCTGAGCTCCCACCCACCAGTTCCCCCCCGAGATTAACGCTGTTATCTCTGTCAGCAGTGTTGCTTTTGCAAGCCGGTCGTGTCTAGAAGATAACCCCCAAATTACATCTGTACTCGCTATCCTAACCGTAACCATGCGAGGTCAATGCCTAACCTCAACCATCTTGCGAAAGTTTCGCAATTTGTGCTTTACCTTCTAGATACAACACTGCCAGCCGCCAGCTCAGCCGTTGCCATGTTGGGAGCCATGTGGAGGCAATATAAATGCTAGTAATTTTGCATTTAGCACCTTAAATATAATCCGTGTTAACATAAAAATATTGATTTAATGCAGCTTTAAATACCAGAATTTAATTAGTATGCTGACTGCCAAAGTGTTTCTGTGCTGTCACTTAAAATGTGCACAGAGATACACAACATAGCTATCATAAAGGTTAAGATGTCTTGTTTACTTGTTGGTTCTTCATTTTTTTTTTTTTTTAATGTCCCTTTTGCCAGCTTCTGGCAGCTTCAAAACGCCCCCTTTGGTTCAAGGGACTGAAGCATGAAGACCAAGCGTGAAGTAAAGATGAGAGAAGAGGAAGAGGAGGATACTTATTCGGATGAAAGCATGACATGACATTAAAGAAGTGGGGAGCAAAGAGAGATGGGAGATGAAGGAGAAGAGAGGCCCTGCAGCTCAGGGCCTTTCTACAACATCAAGCCCCGTGTTAGAACCGCTGAGATGACTTTGCCGAGCGGTAACAGCCTCTCCGTGTGTCGTCTCCCGACTTCTGGGAGTTAGACATGCAGCCGTGCACTTATGCAAAGTTAGTCTGTCATCCCCAGCCTGCCAGGGATCCATGCCTGGAGAACACACAGCTATGAAAGTTATCACTCAACAAACCGGTTGTCTCAACGCCTGCAAAGTTAAATCAAGATCTGTAGTCAAAACCACATTAGTTGAGTCGAAATCAATACTGAAAATAGTCTCTCTACAAGGAAAACTAATGCTTTTGAAGTTAGAAAGAGAAGGAGAGGCGTTTTTATCTAGCGGTGATAAAATCTTTGATGGATGAGGTCAAATACTTCATCAAAGGTCCCCCAGCCTATTTTCCTGGTGTAAATTTAGATCTTTGACAGCCATTACGTGGAGGATTATGTGCTTGTTAAACCGTTACTGTGGCCACATCGAGCGGCGCTGGTCCGATAATCAATGTGGCCGAGCTAGAGAGGCAGACTTTACATATCAATCTGTTCGTCGGCCTGACGGAGAGATGTAATGGTCTGGAGATCTGGCTGTGAGACAGAAGCCAAAGATGAGGCTTTGATCAAATGTTTTTCTCCGGGTGGTTTAGATATGAAAGAGAAAAAGGGCAAAGAAAGGGTTGCGTTCGTTCTAGCAAACACATTTTTTAGGTCTACATGCAGTCTGATTATTCCCTTATTCTCAAAGCTGCAGAAATCTTGTAAAAGATCATTTCTTTACATTATTCATTCTGCCTTCTGACCTGTTCTGCCTCCCATACTGTTCTTCTTTCTGCAGCAGTGCTTCGTACACACAGTTCCTCATTTTCACTTCATTAGCGCAGAATCACAAAGGGAAAGAAAACAAATCAAATATCCCCTTTTGAAAACAGCACATTCTGAAACAAATGCAGCTAGAAATCTCTTATACCATTTTATTTAGATCTGTTTTTATGTAGGTTTGCATGCATATGAGCTTGATTAGTCAGATAACCTCTGAATGATCACATATTTATATTCAAGGAGGTGTGTTAGGATTGAAAACACAACATTATTATTATTATTTCTAATAGGGACATGTTATAGATTTGCTCTATCTTGACCTTTGCAGAGCTGGGATGTAGACCTGACATGATAATTACATTATCGACTTATCATACGATGTATGGACATGACCTTGATCATTTTTGCATCAAGATGATGCCAGAATAAACAGCAGGGTTTTCCGGACCATTTTAAGACTTGGGCATTGCGCAGACATTGTGCATTTTTGTTAACAGAGCCCGAGAATCAATTTTATTGAATGTTTTGGGTGTGCTATTTTATTCATTCTTTATTATTTTATTTTTTGTAATTTTATTTGTGTTTTATTTATTTATTTAGGATATACATTTGTATTTATGTTGTATTTAATTAGGATATTTTATTTAGGATATTTTAATTTTTTTTAAATTATCATTTATATTTTATTTATTTAGAATATTTACATTTTTTAATTATTATTTATGTTTTATTTATTAAGGATATTTCATTTTTTTAATTATTAATTATGTTTTATTTATTCAGGATATTTTAATATTTTTTTCATGTTCCAATTCCAAAGTCTGAATATTATTAAGAATTAAAGGTTCATTGCTCTTTGAAAGGGTGAACTTGCATTATTATTATGCTATCATATCATCATTATATCAGTGGCATAAAATAGTCTTAAAATGACAGCAGTAGTAGTTATCATGACAGACCTACTGGGATGCTTTAAAACATGCATTTCCACAAGTGTCTGGATTGTGTTCAGACTGATGCACCAAAAGAGCGAATGTCTCTGGCGGGTGTCATTATGCATCCAGTAAGTGTGGTGAATTTAACTGTCACGCTCAGCCCCCTTTCACCTATTTTGCAGCGATGTTATTTTCTTTGATTGTGTTACCGGTTGTGACAAGCGTAGCGGGGACGTGACACGCTGTAGTGTCACGTTACTCTTCATCACCCGGCAGCGAGTCGTTCGCAGTAGCAGTCAGTCACTCACTCAGTCAGTCAGTCAGTCAGGGGTCACATAAGGACGGTAAGAAGAGAGAGAGAGGGAGGTAGACAGGAGGGGAGGATATTTACGACTCAGACAGTGGCGAGGGTGAGCTGCATCCCAATGTCTGCTCCTTTACTACCTGGCTCAAGACCTCTTAAGGAATAAGCTGGTGCAGAGCATTTGCAGGTAATACAGGTGTGTGAGTGTCTGTGCACCGTCTGTAGCAAAAAACTCATCCACTAGGGAGGTCTTATAGGAGAAATCCATCAAATCGGATTCAGTGTTGAACATCATCTAAGTGATGTTCAGTGCATTGAGGTGCTTCGTGATGAAGCACTCTAATTTTCTCTCTTTCTCTCAACGTCTTTCTTCTATTTTTGTTTTAGATGAATTTGTACCATAGCCGCCCACTTCCTGAAATGTGTCAAATGAGGTTTTTGTTAGTTGACAAATGCGTGTCTTCTTTAATGAATTTCACTGTGGGTGATTGTTAAAACACAGGGGACATCACCGATAAAGTTTTTCCTGTGTGTCTGACGTCAACGCTATAATCAAATGTGTCCACTGACGGCGCTCCTCCCTCAATCATTCCAAGTGCTTGATATTCAGTCTGTGGTGTCGTCTTTCCGGTGATATAACAAAGTCTGTCACAGGTTCTTCCCCCCAGGGCTCTGTTACCTGTCTCGCTCTTTGTTCCACTGATTCAATCCCCTGCTGACAGTCTGGCCTTCTCTTGGTTTTAATGACTGTCCAGTGAGACACAGTGAGTCTGGCACCTCTTACAGTGTAAAAAATATACCGGCGCTCCACTGGACTCCCTAAAGAGTTGACTTGAGAGATTTGAGACTTCGTAATTGAGTCTGATGATTTATGTCATAAAACGGAGGGCTTGAACTTGACTGCTATGAGGCTTGACTTACTCCAAACTTGACTCAATAAAGACAAGAAAATAAGGACTTGAGACTGCACTTGATTGTTGAGAGATTTGACTCCCTAAAGACTCAAGACTTCCACTCAGCTTGACCTTAACCCACAAAAATTACTTGACTTACTTGAAACTCGGCTCCCTGAAGACTTGACCTGAGATATAACTTGACTATCTGAGACTTGACTCAATAAAGAAGAAACTTGGACTCAGGCCAGACTTGAAGTGAATAAAATGAGGACATGAGACTTGACTTGCGTTTCACTGCTTTGGAACTTGACTTAATTGAGACATGACTCTCTAAAGACTTGAAGCTCATGTCACAAAAAGGATGTCTTCAGACATTAGACTTGAATGCCGTGAGACCTGAGACTTAAGACTTGGACTCAAGTGGGACTTAAGTCACAAAAATGACTTGACTTGGACTGGACCACTGTAAGACTTGATTTACTTGAGACTCGACTCCTTAAAGACTTGACTTCAGACTAGAGACTTGGGTTGGAATCGACTTCTTGGAGACCTGGATTAAAACTTGACTACTTCAGACTTGACTTCTTAAAGACTGGACTTGAGACTTGGGTCGGACTTAAGTCAACAAAATGAGGATTTGAGACTTGACTTGCTTGAAGACTTGACCTCAGACTTTACATTTGGACTCGGGTTGGACTTCACTCATGAAAATAAAGACTTTAACCCTAACTTGGACTTCACTTTTGTGAGATTTGACTCAATAAAGACTTAAGACTTTGATAAATTCGGGTCAGACTGAAGCCACAACATTTAGGACTCAAGACCTGATTTGAACTTGACTTACTTGAGACTTGACTCATCGAGGACATGCCCTGAGACTTCGACTTGAGTTGAACTTAAATCATAAAAAATAAGACTTGAAACCTGACTTGGACTTGACGGCTGTGAAGTCTGACTCAATAAAGACTTAAAACTTAGATAGATTCGGGTTGGACTGAAGTCTTGACAGCTGTCAGACTCACTTGACCTGAAACTTGAAAGCAAAAGCCTCAGTTTCTGACTTGGTAAGATGTTGACATGCACTTTGCTCATAACTTGCCTTGAGATGTGACCTGAGACTCGTTCTGACAGAGTTGACACTTGACTTGGACTTGCTCCAAAAGATGTAGAACAGCTCCGAAGTGCAGGAGGCTCACGCTGTAAAACGTTCTTGCTGTAAATGGACTCTGCTGCAGCTGTACAAATGGGCAGGGATTGTAGCTGGCCACCATTTATCTCTCTGTCTGTGTCTCACATGTGTTCACACACCCACAGATAGGGCTTCGGCCCATGATTCCTCTGATGAATTGCTTTAGTCATTGGTCTTGGCTGTGTGTGTGCGCGCTGAGTAATGAAGAGGCCGGTGATGCTGGTCTCCTCCTCCTCGGTTGCCCCTGAGCACAGGTGCTGTGCTCTTCCTGAGTGGGAGTTCTCCACTGAACCAGTCAGAGATTCATTCATCCTGCGACTGCGACAGCTACAGCACGGTTCTTCATCGCTGATGTGATGTGAGAGTGAAGCTTAGATTCTGTGTTTTGTGTGAATGTAAATGTAAATTTATAATTAGGGCTGTCAAAGATAACAACATAATAACGCGTTAACGCAATCGATCTTTCGGAGGTCGTAGCGGGCTCAGTTTAAAAGCTAGTGAAGCTACTGCTATCAACTAAAACTAGAAAACCTAAGGAATCCATTGGTACCAACCATGTCATACCAGCTTGTCGGGAAGGAGGCTAAATAACGCTCAAAACTTACGCTAAATTTTGGCGAGGAAAAACTGTCGTGGCCATTTTCAAAGAGGTCCCTTGACCTCTGACCTCAAGATATGTGAATGAAAATGGGTTCTATGGGTACCCACGAGTCTCCCCTTTACAGACATGCCCACTTTATGATAATCACATGCAGTTTGGGGCAAGTCATAGTCAAGTCAGCAATCTGACACATTGACAGCTGTTGTTGCCTGTTGGGCTTCAGTTTGCCATGTCATGATTTGAGCATATTTATTGATGTTAAATGCAGTACCTGTGAGGGTTTCTGGACAATATTTGTCATTGTTTTGTGTTGTTAATTGATTTCCTATAATAAATAAATACATATATTTGCATAAAGCAGCATAAGAGTATTAAATAGTTGATAAATATCCCTTTAAGGTAGATTTTGAGCAGATAAAAATGTGCGATTAATTTGCAGTTAATCGCGATTAACTTTGGACAATCATGTGATTAATCGCCTTAGATATTTTAATCGATTGACAGACGTATTTATAGTGCATATGTGATTACTGTAAAACTGTAAACTGAGCATTATTATTATTTAAAAATATATGTTGTGAAAATTATCGACATCAATCAATATAACAAAACATATCATGATAACCTTTTTGGCCATATTGTCCAGCCTTATGTATGACGATGATGATAAAGGGCTTCAAAGTAAGCTAAAGAAACAAAAATAACAATCCTGTGACTAACACACTCAGAAAAGTATGTTCCAGTCCTGTTCTGTTCTCTGTGGTCTCCGTGTTTTCTACATTAATGACTATTGACAGGTGCCGCATCTTTACAGCTACACTGCCCTGCTTCCTCAGTACTGACATGAAATATGTGAACTTGGGGACTATAGCCAAGAAGACATGGATGTGAGCTGACAGCTTGCTCACTGAGCACATTAAATCTATCTGTATAAGCATGATGCTGCATCGTGAGATATATGAACATAAACCTGGAGGCGTTTGTCTTGTTGAAGTTAACTGTTTCATACCTGGAGGTTTATTTGTAGAGACTCTATGTGCATATAGCAGTTGTTGGTTACCTGAACTCTGCTTTTTGATAACATTTGGTCTGAATTGAATTGAACATTTTTCATGCGGGTCAAAGAAATTTGCAGATTTAAGATTATATATTTCTGTTAGTCACTTTACAACAACCTGTACTGCATTGGTCTCAACCGCACTGGTCACACCTTTCGTGGCAATTTTCTATCTCTATTTTTTCTAGTAGTAGGCATCCTGAAGTCCTGTGGTAGTTGTTGCCCACTGTGTTGCTGGAGCAGCACCTCTTGTGACGGTGAAGTCCCACGCGTGAGTGGCAGTCTTTATGACACTGTTCGCAGGTGTAGGGGGTTCAAATTGGCTCGGTCCTCGTCTCGTCCCAGTGAAGCAGCTGTTGTTTTTCGAAGCTCTGCAGACCCCTCTGGATTTCAAACCTCCAGGTGTCTCTGTGTCAGTGTTGATGGCTTTCAGGTCACGTTTACATATGTCTTTGTAGCATGATGTTCATTTAGTAAATTATGGTCCCATTTAGAGTCAAATAGACCATAAAGCAGGGGATGCTTTAGGGCGTGGCTACCTGGTGATTGACAGGTCGCTACCACAGCGTTGTCCGGTCTGGGAGTTGTCCGTGTTTTCGTCTTAGAACTTTAACTCTTTCACAGTGTGTTTTCAATTCATGAAGGTTAAATATAACATTTTGGTCGCCTAAAAATGTCTTGTTCAGCGTTCGGTTGTATTTAGCTCCACCGTCTCGTGTCACTTCTGGTTGCAAAAAAAACTAAACCAACATAGCGACAACCAAAATGTCAAACTCAAGGCTTCAAAACGACAGTCCACAAACCGATGCGTGACGTCACAGTGACTACGTCCACTTCTTATATACAGTCTATACCAGGGAAACAGCCGTCAATGGGAGCAACACCAGACCTATTTGATTAGCTGAAAACTTTGGCCCAGAGGTCTGGAACCAGGCTACTTTAGCTCTTTACTCTACCGAAACATATTTTTGACACTCTCATCCTGTAAGCTAAAAAGATGGCTTTGAAAAGTTTGCGTCTTGCTCCTTCATGTAGGACAGCATCTCTATAGTCAGCTTGGATTTACAACATTTGCAAAAGATTCACATCGAAAATTAAATAAAATAGTCAGAAATATGGGACAAAATCTTAGGGATTATACAACGTAACGTATGGAGAAATAAAGTAAGAGTTGTGGCCCTACAGCTCACTTTGGTCCACTTGTTCCACGTGCACACTTCAAGGTTTTTTACTCTTCAATGTATTTTGAAGCTAATAATATGTTGACTTACATGCACAATGTAACAGTGTTTTCCACATGTTTCCTGCTTTTGTGTAACCATGAAGTATAGTAGTGACGGTGACAGGGAGGGTGACGTGTTTCCTCCGGTGGTACTTCACAGTGAACGGCATGCTGGGAGCCTAATGTTCTTTTAATGGCTGGTGTGTTGCTGTACCGCGGGCAGAGCCCGGAGCGGAGTGATGCCGCTGATTGATAACCTGCACATCCTCTGCCAGCCTTCATGACGCAGCACCTAGCAACTCATCCTGCCAGGTTTACCATCCACGGCCACGACTGACAGCGCTCACGCATATACAGCTCACTACAGTGACTCAGCAATATGGCCGCCTTCGGGGATGGAGGGATTAGAAAGCCCTCTGGAAATCTGCTTTGTAGTTCTTGCTGCTTGCATTTAATTTAGGCCGGTTGTTGGATGGAATCGATACTCGTAATCATTCAGTTGTTGTTGTGTATCCTGGCTGCACAATTAAGTTATCAAAGCCCCAGACTCTCTCCTGACTCACTGGTTTTTAACCCTCCCATCGACGGAAAATGATTTCATAACAGAATTGTTCACAGCTGTAATCAGTAATCAGCTTCCCTGTTGCACAATAAGCCACAGTCTCACATGATTGGTGCCAACTTGTTTTTGCAAGGTCACCAAGATGGCGCCCCAGAGGTAAAGCCTGAATTACAGCCGTAATCTCCGGCCGGTTTGGGAAGAAACACGTGGACAAGGCAGAAACTGCAGAGCTATCAGAGGACTGTTTGCTGATTTCCATCAAAGGGTAAAACAGCATCAAAGGGAAAACGGACGCCCTCTGTGTGAGCATATCCCCTGGGTCGCTGTGGAAGGGCAGGGCTGAAGGAAGTTGGTTTCACACAAGTTGAAATGGAGCTGAGATCACATGAAGCTTTGATGCAATGAATTCAGCGTTGATGTAACCAGACTTTTAAATGATCCACTGTGATCCTACTGTAAATGCTGCAGGATGTTTTCCTTCTTCTTTATACATCAGTAACATCTATGAGCTAGTTATGATGGTATAGCCAAATGTCTGCTGTAACTGGTGGGTTGTAGCATCACTTTCTATCTGTATGGTGCTCTGGTAGGATTGTGCACCCGACATGTTGCACAAATGGACTGTAATACCTTTTTCTGTGTATTGGGGGATGTAGTGATGGCTAATTTAGCTTGATTTACAAGTCATATAAATGTAAGTAAGCGTAAAACACAATTAATGACTTTAAAATTAAACTTTTACAGTTTTTATAACATGAAACGCACTTATTTAACAATCAAATCTTTAAATTTACACTGATGTAGTGATAAAGGGGAAGTCAAAATCTGTTAAAATGCAGTTTTTAACTGTCTCATAGGATAGTTAATACCTGTGTTTTTTCAGTTTATGTATATAAAGTATTGGTTAAGTTATACAAAAATGATTAAATATTTATTTCTTTAGGCATTTTCTTGCAATTATACACTTTTAAATTTATTAATTTAAAAGTTACAATATTTTTTATGTATTTGAAAGTGATATATCGGCATAGCAAAAGTATTTTTTTATAATTACAGAGAATCCTGCTTCTTTTATCAATATCAACACGTCACCTCTCTTTATTCTTTATGCCTCTGTCCTCAGACAGAAGCTCACTCCAGTTCATAACGAGATAAACTGAAGCGTGAGAGCCGGAGGAAGAAAAAGCATCAGTTAGAGCAGTCGTGATTGGAGGTCCAGTTATCAGTTGACTGTGAGAGCACAACACTGTAGTTCACACCGTCGTCGTCGCCTCCCACACTCCCCTCCTCCTCCTCTTCCTCCTCTCTCGTTATGGAAAAGCTCTCAGGCTGCAGACGCTGTGGGCAAGCAGCCAGCCTGCTGCCACGGCTCCTATACATAACCGCAGAATAGAGGGAAGTCCAAAATTAAAAGCATTGTTATCCCTGCGGCCGGTGGCCGCGGAGAGTCGGAGTGACAGGCTTATTTAATTGTGACGTCTCGGGTGACCTTGGCTTTGGCCTCTATAGTCTGCACCCCCCTCCAGACACACTATTCAGAGCTGCAGTCTGGGACCTTCTGGGACCAGGTCCTGTCAGCAGGACCGGAAACACAAAGCCTGTACCGAGTCCTAGAGAAAAGCAGATTGTTACAGGATTTCTTACTCATGGTGAGCGAGAATTTCTGTAATTCCAAATCCCCTCCTTTTTTCCCCCCCTGATTCAGTTTGGGCCCCAAAATGTCCTTGTGAATGAATTTGAATATAATGTACTATTAGGGTTGCCATGGTGACGGCTGCCGTCTGTGTGCATGTCAGTTGCCATGCAACTTTTTTTCCCCCCTCTCTAGTAGGAAGCTAGGCTGCTATGTGCAAAGTGCTACGCTCACGATGTAAATCAGAAGAAGAGCTGTGTCTGTATGATGCATGTTAACATCTGATCTATTATTGATGAAGCCGGTGTTGATGTCTGATGTATGTTGTGTGCAATAGAAGGCTTTTAGGAGGATCTATTGGCAGAAATGGAATACAATATTAATAAGTATGTTTTCTTTAGTGTATAATCACCTGAAAATATGAATCATTGTGTTTTGGTTACCTTAGAATGAGTTTATATCTACATACGGAGCGGGTCCTCTTCATGGAGCTGGCCGCCATGTTTCTACAGTATCCAAGAACGGACAAAGCAAACACTGACTCTAGATAAGGCAATTCACATTTTTACGTTTTTGCATCGCCTCCGACACGCTTGGAAGAAGCTTCAGTTGGCTACAATCTGCAACCTCAACACCAGATGCCACCAGATCCTACACACTGCTCCTTTAAGAGTAAAAAATTTACATAATTTTCTATTTTTTTTTGAGAGGCTGGCGGGGGAGTGGATTTAAAATCACCCCCTATTTCCTTCCTATTTTGGAATAAACATTTCCTTGCACTGCAGTTCTCGTCACCGCTGACACTATGTTAGCTTGGCGAGGATATAGACATCCATCTGCCTTTTCAGATACACAGGAAGTTGCCTTCTTTTCACTTTCCAGCGAGAACACATGCTGTTCACAAAGTTCCTCGTCTCCAGGTTCAGACCTTAAAACAGCATTGCATTAAAAAAAAAAAAGCACAGGCGGCTGCACTGGGGATAGCGTGTTCTTTCAGGTACCTTTGAGAGGATAAAATATGATCCTGGAAGTCAGGTCTGAGTAATACACCCCTGAGGTTGAAAGCTTATCAGAGAGGTTGATCAAAGTAAGCTTAATATTTTTTGCCAGGAGACTCTGCATTTATTAATCTGAGCTCTTTGTGTGTTGGCACCCCGCTGCGTCCACACAGTGGTCTCATTGAAATGACTGAGGGGGCTGAATTTTGTAATGTAGTAGCGATGTCTGTGTGAACAGACTTAGGGGCTGATCACACCGATACGCATCTCTACAGGCATGGCCGCTTCAAAAACACATTGGCAAAGCGTGTCGGGCAAAACGGCGTGGTGCGCCTGTGGAGCGGGGCTACGGACGATCAAATGTGATTAATAGAAAAATGGGGTCTCTCTTCCTCTCTCTCTCAAAGACAGTAGCCTACATGAAACTATCACAACATGAGATATGATTCCCTCTCACATACTCTGTAGCTCTCTCACAGTCCAGCAGCATAACTAGCTGGTTAGCCCTACCACATCATCAGCCATCAAAACAGAAAGGAAGTGGTAAAGTAGTAAAGCCCGCCTCTTGCTTGATTTGATTGGCTGCCTGGGCCAAGTGTGACATCGACAAGCGCTGCGATTATGCACCTGGCGCTGAAAAGTTGAGAATATTTGAACTTTTATGCACCTTTAAAAACGCTAGAGAAACGCGCCGTACCATAGGAAAACATTTTTTTTGCTGGCGACGTATTTCTAGCGACGCATCTCGGTATGATCAGCCCCTTCACAACAAATCAGACGAGGCAAAAACGCTGGTTCTTCCATTCATTTCAATGTGGGTTGTGCGTTTAAGCTGTGGCAGTGGGGACCGCAGGGGGTGCCGGAAAAAAAAAACGCAGTGACCTACAGCGAAAAGTTGAAACAGGATCAACGCAACTAGCCAATCATGTAACCGGCGATCCAGAGCTGAACAAAGATGTTAATCGTCGTGCATTCGCTTGGAGTAAGGCTGCATTCACCCGAGATCATGCGGTGCGGCGAAAAAACTAGTTTTTTCATTCATTTTGAATTGGGGTAATGCGTTTGGGCTGCGGTTGCCACAGGTGGTGCCGAAAAAAACAATGCTGCTCCCTACGGTGGAAAAGTAGAAACAGAATCAACTTTTGGAGAAAAGCAACCTGACGTCACGCTGCAGTGGCCAGTCACGTAACGGGCGATCCAGAGCCGTTGAACCCATCAGCCATGAGGGAATAAAAGATGTTAATCGTTGCAGTTAATGGGCCATTAAAATGACTCGCCCAGACCTCGCAGCAGCGCCTGATCTTGTGTTGACGCAGCCTAAATGGGCCATTAAAAGTGACAGTGCCACACCGCCGCACAACCCTACGGCGAATCTCCGCAATGCCAGATTTGGTGTGAATGCAGCCTTACACCGCCTCCACGCAGGGGCTCCATCCACCCAGTAGGAATCCCTTCAGTCTGAGGTACTGAAATTGAATCCAGGTTTCTGTGTTGGTGTTAAGCGTTGCAGCAACAAAACTGCCAGCAGCTGCCAGTGAACCTGTCATCCTATCTGAGGTTTTGGTAGTGCCGCTACCCTGACTGTCACCTCGTATTATCTTTTACCTGCACGTGTGCACAGAGCTGAACTATGATTCAGCTCCCCTCCAGGAGGCCTGAGCAGCCTGTCTTTTGTCCATGCAGCTTGTCCTCCTTTCTCAACAAAAACCTTGCTCCGCTCTGTCGTAACAAATATCAAATACTCCCTGCTACTATCTCTTCTCCCCCAACACCCACCTTCTCCTAACCTCACCCCTTGTGCCCTGCAAATTAAAGAGCGTGTCTATGAGGCTGAGCTGGCCTGGCAGCGCTGATGAGGTGTAATCACCATGGAGAGGCTCAGCTGCTCTCTTCGCACCCTGCCATTGAGCTCATTAGACCAGGAACATGACGCTAAAAGAAAAATTAAAGCACAGGGAAAGGTGTAAAGCTGCAATGGTACGGAGCTGCTATCACTGCAGCATTATGGTGTGGCTATATGAGTGGACACGATGATGGGTTTGGGACGGTTGCAGCTAGTGTCATTTCTTCAGCGGTGAAGCTGGGAAAAACTCATTTTCTGCTGCTACTACTGCATTCTTGCAGCCTCGACTCTTTTGCAATTACTCGCACTATATTGCGTCTGAACCCACGCCATTATAGTCAAAGCTGTGTGAGTTAAGAGCGCCAAAGCAGTGAGCAGCTCTGTTTTCATTTTCCGAAACACTCGGAACAAGAACAAAATTGTGTGCATTTGTCATTTAAAAGTGCGCCTTGATAACCAATTTAGTTGCCTTATTTTACATTTTCATTCATTTTATTCTTCATTTCTCTGTTTGTAATAGTAGAGTGGAGCCAGGAGGAGGCATGGAGAAGTGCTTTACTAAATTGTCATTTGTTACAATGCTGTGCCCATTAATTCATGCTTTTGATTTTCTCTCAGTAAGAGGCAAACACACCAGAAATCCATTTAAATATCCGACCATTTTGTGTTGTACAATCCGCATTACTCATAAGCAAGGATGGATAGATAGATAGATAGATAGATAGATAGATAGATAGATAGATAGATAAATACTCTTAATGTACCCTCCTGAGTTGTATTATTAACAAGGTTAGCAAAACTTGGTAGACAACATCCAGATCATAGACTGTATATAAGACGTAGTCACCGTAACGTTACCTATTGGTTTGTGGACTGCCGTTTTGAAGCTTTGAGTTTGGCATTTTGGCCATGACCATCTTGGTATTTTGCAACCAGAAGTGACACGAGGAATAAGACATTTTCAGGCCACCAAAAATGCGTCGATGTCCCATCTACTAACATGGAGGAGGCGGGATTTATGACCTATACTGCAGCCAGCCAGCAGGGGGCAATCAAGATTTGTTGGCTTCACTTTTGGAGACCTGTCATGTCGTCCATCTCTATATACAGCCTATGTTTCCACTATTAGCGCCAAAGAGAAGCAAAATAGAAGCAAAGAGTCAAAACTCGGATGATTTTTTTTTCACAACTTCCGCTGCCGCCATTTTGGACTGAAAACGCTTATTAGATTTAAAACATTTTATTGTTCAACACAGGCCATTTCAGTAGAATATGACAATAGATTAGCAATAATTTAGTTTTACTTTTGTACAGCACTTTTTAGGCGGACGTTTTACTGGCGTCGTTTTCAGTCTTAAATGGCGGAAGCGTAGCTTTCCTGCTGGGCGTTGATGTTGCAATGGAACGATCAATTGACTTTCACTTCTTGGCAATATATGTTCTTTATTAGCGTTATTTAACCTCCTTTGCAACAAGCTACTATGACATGGTTGGTACCAATGGATTCCTTAGGTTTTCTAGTTTCATATGATACCGTTAGCTGCGAGCCACTGGCTCAGCCTACGCCATGTTGAGAGCCGTGCAGAGGCAATACAAATGCTCCCAATCTCGCAATCTTTTGCACCTTTAATATATGTTGCTCAACATTTTCATCCTCATGCTTGGGCGCGTTACCTCCTCCCTTATTCAACAATTTTTTACAAAATATCTCTAGATATTCTGTGCTCACATTGTTCAGATTTACAGCTCCAATTGGTTTACGAGCATTGAAAGGTTGCCACAACGGCAGCAATATAAACAGGATGACTCAGATGTTGTGTTGTTGCCTCCTCAGTCTCCAGAGCGGGGCTCCATTTATGAGAAATAAAGCCTTATGAAAGGATCAGCACCCTACTACCCTGTGCTTTTGTTGTCTGTCCCTCCTCATCTCACACATCTCCCACAGAAACACAGGTTGCCTGATACCAGACCTCTCATCCTGGGGGGGCGCAAATCCAATTTCACATGTCACATTCACAACAGATTATTCATGCAGGTAGGGTGAAGGGTACTTAGGTGTGTGTGTGTGTGTTTGTCGAATACACTTCTTTAGAAGTATGTGTCTGTTTATGTGGACTGTGTGAGTGAGTGGTGTGGGCACGTTTGTTGCCCAAGGGCACTTCCACAAAGGGAGGCGAACACACACACACACACATGCACACTCTCCTCTGGGGGTGAAAGTAGATGTTTGTATGTGTGTGGTCTTTCATTTAATAGAAGGCCATCAGTGAGTCATTCTCCTAAAAACCACCCTTGGGTACTCGTCCGGCTGACACACGCGCAGTGGCTGTCTCAGAACAAGGCTTACTGGTCAATGTTTAATGCTCCATAATTGGTTTTACTGACCAGCACCGCCTGCAGGATGCCAGCGCTGATTTGAAGCCCAGCAGCTGAGGGCTGACCACCACAGCTCTCCTAGCTGCTCTTTTATTGTGACATTTGAGTTGGGTGTAATTCATAATATCCTCTGTGACTGTTTTCTGGCAGTCATTACAAGGATTAAACTGTCAAGGTTAAGCCGCACAATCTTATCTGCAATCCCTTTCTATGTCTACTCTACTTAAAGACACATAATCACAGTATATCACACTGAAACTTGACCATGACGGGTGAACGTGATTTTGATACCTGAGTTTCTTCTCTCTGTCTTTACTAGAGAACCATGAGCACTGTGGAGGAGGAACCGGATCACATGATACCATGAAGACAAGCCTGCAGGTCCTGCGCTGCCAGCTGCTGAGTGAGTAAACCAAAGGGGGGTGGGGAGGACAAGGGCATCAACAGGGTATCCTGGATGATGCTTTTTCTAACCACAAGTCTCGCTGCATTCTCTCGCTGGTCCGTCGTGCGCATAGTTGCCAACCTTGAAACCTTCAGAGACTTTGTTTCCTGCATTCTGGTGACTTTTAAAGGATGAAAATTGCAAAATAATTATAATTATAAAGTTCACTGCAAACAGCAGTTTTATGTTAAATAGCCTACTTTTAATTTTACTTTTAATTCTCAGGAAGGAATACAGAGTAGTGTGAACTTGGTTTTCATTCATTCACTCATTCATTCATTTTTTGCCCCTGCTTGAGTGGGCCTATTTCTTTCTCCTACTCTGCATTTCTCTCTCCGTCTCTCACTCACTGAAGGTCCTTTCAGATACAACGTAAAAATGGCACCATTGCGCTCTGAAACCCGTTATTATTTCTGATGGCTTGCGCCACACCACACCGGCTTTTCGCTGCATCGAGCAAAGCCCAACTTTGGGTGCAGCGCCAATGTGCGCAGCTCAAACCGCGAGCAGCTTTCTTCCCCGAGGAAACAACATCAGGTGTAGCTGTAATGTTGTCCAGGAGGAGGAAACAGTAGGGCTTTTTACACGCTGCACAGAGCCAGAAACAGGTTGAGATAATGAAAAGGAAAAAAAAGCGTGAAAATTTGTCATAACTCAGGAGAAATGCGGAAGAATTGTGACCCCGAGAGGAAACCGGGAGAGGGCATCTCCCGGGAAATTTAGGAGGGTTGGCAAGTATGGTCGTGCATGAATGAAAAAATATCCCTTTATTGCTGGAGACCCTGATGAATGTCTTCAGGGGAACCTGTAGATATCAGATACTGTATACACAGTGCTATAGTTCTTCTTATAGTTTGAGTCTGTGCTGCTTTAAATTCAGAGGACAGGATCAAGGCTCTGTACAGAGCTCTGGCAGGCTACCAGCGAAGAATGTCACATGAATATGGAGCATTGAGGTCAGACTGGGACCCACCAGGCTCCTGGACAGTTAGCCAAACAGGCTGATGATATCTGGTATGCACCCCTGAGCTCCACCTCAGGCCAGCGGAGCCAAAGGCTGTCTGACAAATCTGCCCTAATCCCTCAGAAGTGATAAACTTGGACTGGACTGCTGTGAGTGAAGTGCTTTAAGCTGCAGCAGAGGTGGAGCGAGGTCACATTGCAGATCTAAAGAAGGGGAATCAAAACTGCGGTCTAGCTTTGTATAGAGTTTATATTAAAAGTGCAGCGTGTAGGATCTGGTGGCATCTAGCGGTGAGGTTGCAGATTGCAACCACCTGAAGCCTCTCCCGTGTGTCAAAATTGAGTGTATGGTTGGAGCGTTATTTAACCTCCTTTGCAACAAGCTACTATGACATGGTTGGTACCAATGGATTCTTTAGGTTTATACCAGTATCTTCACTCTAGATCCGGTCTTTGAAAGACTCTCTTTTGCTTTCAGTTGGAAGCCTGAGTTTCCTCGGGCACATTACACTTCCATCAGGGTTGCCTCTTTACAGTGTGCAGAGCTGAAAGGCCCACCTGAGATCTCTGTCTCCCTGCTATACAGAGACATTTCTTATTTCTCTCTCTGTACCAGCCATCTGCAGGAGACAGATGTGCCTTAACATCCTTATAGGCTGCAGGCAAGAGAAGAGATGCTGCAGATAGAGGAGAACTAAGACGGATGATCCCGCATCGTGACAGGTGACAGATCAGGAAGAGTTTTCCTCTGTGTTTTTCTGTCTTTTGCCCCCCGTGTACTTATACGAGCATATTGTGATGACATAATACACCCGAAACAATGCAGAGAACTTGCTTGTTATTAGCAAATTAGGTTGTGTCTGGCAGCTCAGTCTTTGACGCAAAGCCTGACAAGTGAGGCTCGCAAATGGTGTTTTGAAGTTAGCTCCTTGAAAGACCAGTTTGTGTGAAGTGTAAATGAGTACACAAGGCTTGAGTGATCCTCCCAATCTGACTTTGTCTTGTCTCGTATGATTAAAGTGTGTTGTTGCAACAGTTTGTGGTCTTTTTAGAGCTGCCAGCCACATGTTGAAATGCTCTGTAAGGGGAAAACATTGGCGGTGTCTGTGACTTTAATGGAGGACTGCAATTCCGTGTTCTCCCCAGATTCCAGACAACTTCCTGTTTAACGTTTCTCTTTCCTGTTAGATCCTTTGTCGCTGTCACAGTCGCGGTCACTAAATCATCATCCCAGTAAACAGCACATGCAGTCTTTGTTGTTCTTGTTTTTGAATTCTCCCTTCGCCTGATTCTCAGATAAACGCGTCTCTGTTCAAAGCCGCCGTAACCCCGACAAACAATTTGCGGAGCATTCAAACAGGAAGCCATTATCCTGTTACGAAAGCTTGTCCCTCTTATCTCGGGGCGCACATCTGTAGCGCCCTCCCCGCTCCGCCTCTCCACCACTCCGCCCAGTCCAGTCCTCCTCCACTAGTACGGTTCCAGCGGGTCAGAGGATGTGCCCTATCTGTCTGTTTCCCCCCACGGGACCGACACTCTCCCCAGAATGGCAGACGAACACACCCAGGAGCAAACCAGAGGAATGTGTCTGTTTGTGCTACTGTAAAGAGATGACACTATATTCATACACCCAGGACACGTATACGCCTCTGCATGAGGATGAACTCCAGATGGTTCTGTCTTTGTGTTTGTGAGGTGTTAAATGAAGAAAACTTGGTATTGTCAATTGAGAAGGGATACATTCATGGAAGATGAGTGTGCTCATACAACGTCACCGAACAGGAAGGAAAAGCATTTGTTTCCTTTTAGGGTGAAATGGATGAGAACACCTGACTCATCCAGTCTTTATAGCCTTACACTTCTACGTATTGAGTTTTTTCTTTACAACCTTAACCTTAACCTTAACTGAAAAGTCTTGTGTTCAAATATGTGTGTACTGAGAATGACACATCCTACTTATTGTTTCAGTAACAGTGACAGGATGAAGAGGAGGAGGATTAGTAGTTGTAGTAGTAAGAACAGCGCCTACGCAGACGTTTACGGGGGCTCAAGCCCCAGCAGTGGTGGAAAGTACATTTACTCAAGTACTATAATTAAAGGGTATCTGTGGTATTTTTAACCTGGAACCTATTCTCCCACGAGCTGCGAGGGCAAGTGAGCAGCGTCAATGTAACGTTACGTCCACTAAAAGTGTTTGTTTTCGCCACTGACGTGCTCAGATTGCTATTATAAGTGTCTGACAACATTATAGAAATGACCCCACATAGAAATAAAACGTTTTATACCTTTCACTTGATCCGGTTCTGTTTGTTATTGTGTCCAAGTCCCGCTCAAGGAGAAGTCTCGTTGTGAAATCTGATTATCCGTATATTCTGGCTCAAATAAATACGGGCGGTCATCAAATTCAAAGACCTCCTCCACGTTGTCGAAATCATCTAAATATTCAGCCGTGACATTAAAAATCTTTTAGATAACACTAAGCTGCGCTTTCTGTACTCCAACACAACAAACTACCCGGTTGGCACTCACGTTTCCACCATGGATGTATTCCACTATTCCACCGTTGTCTTCCAGTATTGCTATTAGTTGTGTAATTATGGCACAGGTAGTAGTAGTGCTATAGTACTGTAGTAGTACTGTTGGTCTATTGAAGTGAGTCAGGCCGATAGTGCTCTGTCCAGGCGTGATAATCCAATCTTACCAGCAGTTAGTCAGACAGCTCACCGGCTGATAAAAGGTTTTGTCCGCCTGAAGCTGATGGATCTGATCGGTTTCCGTGGCTCCGTCTGACGGCACGTCAAAGCTTTAAATTAAAGGTTTGGACTTTACCTCCAACAAAACTCCCCATTTAAGGCTTATGATGGCTTTGATTTGGGTCTGTCAGCCTTTATCCTGGAAAGTGAGATATGAATTCATTTAGTATGAGGGAGCGGAGCCGCGGTGTGTGTGTGTGTGTGCCGGTATGATGTGATAAAAGCTCATTGGTATTCTGATGAGCGCCGTAGATAAAGCCTTCTCCATTTGCCCCGAGGGATTTGGGGGGAATCCCATGGAGGTTTGTCCACCGTTGAGGAGTGGTTGTGATTAACATAAACGAGGCTAAATGTGATCCACGGAGGGCCGGCTGGGTGGTGAGGAGGACATCTTTAATTATTGGTTGTGGTTCGATGCCCTAGGGCCTCCAAACTAGCAGTAATGTATGTTTATCCTATTAGATAATGAGATGGACTACAGCGATTCCCTTTAGTTGTTGTGCATTTACGTCTCAGGCGATCATGGTTTTATTATAGTGATAGTGTAGTTTTGCTCAAGGACACGTTGACATAGTTGTTGATAGACACTTACTGGTTATATTTATTATTCAAACACCTTCGATCTAGTTTCATAGATCTAGTCAAGCAGATCCTAAATAAACCTTTGCAGATGCTGGAAAAGCTGACAAAAGTTTGTAGTACATTTTAGAAAGAAGTGGTTTGATCGCATGAAGGTCTTCATGCAGGCTTTGTTAGATACCTTTTGATGAGGACCATAGGTATCATTGAGGAGGTTGTAGCGACCTTGAGGCGGTTAATATTCTACAATTAAAAACCTACTTTTAGGTCAGCAAAACATTAAATATACAAAAGATTCAGTATTTCTCTACTAGTATTTTATTCCTGGTTGTGGACAGAGTTCTTTTAATCATTTACACCTTCATGCTGGGAAATAAATTTGTAGAAACTATAAATGAACTGTTAACTCGGATTAATTCATAGTAATACTGTAGATCTTTAGTCTGTTTCTGCTTTCAGGTTAGAAAAATGTTATCAAATAAGAGACCACTGAAAATGATGGTGCTAAAATGGAGCTATTAAGTGGTAAAACCTCCACCTACACGGGATGACAAGTTACCAAAACGGTCCATTAATCAAGATACTAAGCTAAAATAAGCTCCGTGGCAAACACACGTTTATGATACTTACACATTTTGTTCAGCAAGATAATCCCCACAAATGAACACCATTTTATGATTTTTGAAGCGTAAATGTAATCGCCAAAAGTAGAAAGCTAACGTTAGGCTATAAACGAATTAGGGATGTGCATTCCAAGCAAAAATACTATTCGAAAAATCACTGGGAATTAGTCAATTATTATTAGAAAATTGCCGCATAATCCCCAACCAATGGACATTACCCCCTAAAACAACTACAATCTATTTTTTTTTTTACTATTTACTTCATTTAACAGGGACAGTGCACATGAATAAACATTAACAAACAACTGTACATATGCCAGAACTAGCTACAAGGCTATTTGTTATCTGTAGTCCCTGGACTACAGGAATATAATTAAATTAAAATGAAACCAGCTCTGTAAATATTTTATAAGCGTTCAGAGCAATAAAACAAAGAGAGCATTAATGATAGTAAAGATATAAGACAGGACATCATTATGATATACAGTATTTTCAGGTATTTAATCACACATGTGACCTTGCCTGCATTTGGTTCCCTATGCATACAGTTCTTCCTTTATTCCCCGTCATGCTGCCTGAGCAGGGAGATGACGGAGCAGTAACAGTTCAGAAGTGCCGCCTGACGAACCGTCACGAGCCTCATTGATGGATGATTTTGCAGCTCCTATTTTTGGCTTCCTGTCGAGCCTCCAATTCAAATAGTGCCACCGCCAGCTGTCCGCTGATGATGCGACACAACCAGCCTGCCGGTCACTGCACATTCGAGCCACATCGTTCTCCATTGCATTTAGCATGAGGTGACCCCTGGAAAGAAAGATAAATATCCTACTGTCCACGGCGAGCAGCTCCCCCAACTCCCTTCAGGATTGATCATGCAGCCAGGCTAGTGCATAAGCACTGATAGCCTGCATACCACACACTAAGTGCTCCGGTATGATTGATTAGAGCGCCTCAACAATGTGGTTCTTCTGGAACGGAGTCTTAACATACAAGTCCAAAAGTTTCATGCAGAATTTCATCAGCGGGAGTAAATGTTGTTTTTTATTTCACCAGTGTAACTTTAGATCCAGTGACAGCCGCTCTAGCCTCTGTCCCCTGACATTGAGTCTAACAATGAGTGATTGGTGGGACAAAGCCTGCGTTGGATCAGTGCGCAGGATCCTGCTTTGCAACATGATTTATTGATGTCCCCGATGGCATCAATGGCGGACTCCAACGAATGTCACCAGCTTCCTGTGCATTCAACAGAGCCCTAATTCAGCAGGTTTTCCTGCATAAATTGCCCCTCCCTCCAGCTTAGGTAATGGAAAACAGGCGGCATTAGTCACATAAATGATGGCATAATCTCATAGTAATTTCACCTGGGCGTTGTTTGTCTCCATGATATTAGCATGTGCTATTCTGAGGTGATCGGCTGGGTGATATAGATAGTGAGGGCAACAGGTTGTTGTGAGTGATAACAGTGTGTCGCTCGACAAGGACAAAGACTTTTAATTCAATGTCACCAGTGAGATTTAACGCACCACGTTTGCTGTTTTTTGTTTAGTTTATTTATTTATTTTTTCACAACACAACAATTTGACCACACAGTTATGAAAGTACTAAATCATTATATCAAAAATAAAACAAAATATTCCGACCGAAAAGGTTTAGGCTGAAGCCCTACACTACCCTAAATCTACCCAAAAAGCAGTGAAATAAAATAGAATAAAAAAACATCATAAATCAGAAGCAAATAAACAAAACAAAACCAGATCAATTGTCAGTCCTTTCTCTGTGTTGATCAAAAATAAAGTATAATAAAGAAACTATGACTGCCAATCGATTAACATGTTTAATCGTGATTAATCGCACATTTTTTTCTGTTCAAAATGTACCTTAAAGGGAGATTTGGCAATACTCTTGCTTTATTCAAATGTATGTATATATTTATTATAGAAAATCAATTAACGGCACAAAACAATTACACATATTGTCCAGAAACCCTCACAGGTACTGCATTTAGCATCAAATAAATATGCTCAAATCATAACATGACAAACTGCAGCTCAACAGGCAACAACAGCTGTCAGTGTGTCAGTGTGCTGACTTGACTATGACACGCCCCAAACTGCATGTGATTATCATAAAGTGGGCATGTCTGTAAAGGGGAGACTCGTGGGTACCCATAGAACCCATTTTCATTCACATATCTTGAGGTCAGAGGTCAAGGGACCCCTTTGAAAATGGCCATGAAAGTTTTTTCTCGCCAAAATTTAGCGTAAGTTTGGAGCGTTATTTAACCTCCTTCGCGACAAACTAGTATGACATGGTTGGTACCGATGGATTCCTTAAGTTTTATAGTTTAATATGAGTTACAGAAGTTAGTGGCATTAAAACAAATTTGCGTCAACACGTTATTACGTTAACTTTGACAGCCCTAAAAGAAACCCAAATATAATCAAGAAACAGCGTCATGAATGAGTCATTTCTCACTTTGTTCCTTTCAATTAAAATGTTTTTTGTCTTTTCGTGAGCAAAGATTCTGAGAGTTCTTGTTATTCGCCTCCTCTTTTGCGTCATCACTCCTGAAAATGGACTCTTTTTGTGGGTGTTTTTTGTGCTTGTGAGAAAATATCATGTCAGGCCAAAAACAGCCAACAGGCACAATGGTGAAAGCAAAAACCTTGCTGAGTAGACGAGTGCTGCTGAACAAGAAAAATGTTTTTTTAAAAAGTGTCTCCTATATTCTTCTATCTCTCATAGATATTTTCCTTTGAGTGTCCTTTCTGGTCCTTGGTCTAATGTGTCTAATCCAACCTTTTTGCTTTTGTTCATGTCTTATCACTGATGAAACACCCACACGTCTTCCGCTCTTACTCCCCACTACACCTCCGGCCTCCTCGTTGCACATATTCCCACCCCGTCCGACCTCGCTATTCTTCCCCTTTTCCATCCAATTTTCTCATGTTCTTCCCGGTGCTTCAACTCAATAATGGATGTTCATAAAGCTCAATTCACTTCTCGGGCCTTTTCAATCATTTCTCTAGTTAATTCACTGGCGGTGCCTGCTTCCCCGCTGCATGTCTTTGTGGAGGCCGGGCTCTCTGTCTGCGTTCACCCTGCTTACGCTCTCACTCCATCAGCCAGACACACAACCGGGGTGACAAATTACACCCATTTGCGTCAGTGTGCAACACGCAGATACTTATGTAATCCCTGCGCACACAGAAATTCAGCAATATAACACACTGTTATGGATTTCCTGTTTACAAACAATTTAGGTGGAAAACACGTTACAATGTCATGATAGCTTATATATGGATATTTTCAGTATTTAAACAGACCTATCTGTTGCCTCTGGGCTGCTGTAAGGCAGGTTTTGTTGGCTGACTTCCACTTTTAGCACGTTTTAGAGAAAAATTAAGAAGCTGTTATTGCTGGACATGCTATTCCTCATGCATCTGCAAGTCCCATTTATTGTTTTGGTTTTAAACATGCCCATTAAGGCTAACCCAGGATGCCCGGTTACATTGGTGGCCGTCAGTGGGCTACTTCTGGTTCTGAGAAGTGAAGCCAATGCTGAAGTGCTTTAAACTTGCATTCTTTCTGTTTGCAAAAAGACGTCTGATTGTATAGAAGTCTATGAGAAAATGACCCTGCTTCTCACTTGATTTATTACCTCAGTAAACATTGTAAACATGAGTTTATGGTCTCAATCGCACAAAACGCATGTTTTATATTGTGATATTTACTGGAAATTACTTTCAGACGATCTTCTAGTGATCTCCCTCCAGCCAGCTGCCACCTTATTTAGGTGTTGGACGAATATATCAGCCAATATATATGTATATATAGATATTAGATATTCAAATAGTTTGTTTGAATTTAAGTTTTTACAAATATTCTAATGTTAATTTCACTTCGGCCAACGTAGTTCTCTTACACGCTTGGCACATGGGAGAAGTTTCAGTTGGTTGCAATCTGCAACCTCACCGCTAGATGGCACCAGATCCTACACACTGCACCTTTAAAATTTTGTGTTTAATCGTGGAGCAGTGGTTAGCACTGTTGCCTCACAGCAAGAGGGTCGCCAGGTTCAAACCCTGCTTGGGGCCCTTCTGTGTGGAGTTTGTATGTTCTCCCCGTGTTAGCGTGGGTTTTCTCCGGGTTCTCCAGTTCCCTCCCACAGTCCAAAGACATGCAGGTTAGGTTCATTGTTGACTCTAAATTGCCCGTAGGTGTGAATGTGAGTGTGAATGGTTGTCTGTCTCTATGTGTCCGCCCTGTGATAGTCTGGCGACCTGTCCAGGGTGTACCCCGCCTTCGCCCAATGTCAGCTGGGATCGTCTCCGGCCCTTTGCGACCCTGAATATGATATGCAGTTACATATAATGGATTGATGGATATTTATCATATGATTTTGTCATAATAATGCTTTTATTAATTATATAGATTTAGTCTTTTCTCTTGTCTCTTTCTTTGTGTTTTTGTTCATGCACTGTGTTCAGTATAGCATCTCAAATGGCCGCCGCCTTATCCTCTAAATGTGTCCTGATGTGACCACTATTCACATTACAGACGATCAACAACAGCCCAAATGCTTAAGCTTTGATAGCTCGGGTTTGTCTGTGTTCCATTTCGCTGCCTAAAGGATCATCTTAGGAGAGACAAGCAGTCATAAATCAAGGATGGCCATGTGTGTTATCTCCTCAGATATGAGTCTGGAGTGGGCTCCGTGGATTAGAGACGTGACAGGCTTGGTTAATGGAAGACGGGGCCTGGACCCTCTATGCCGGTAGTCTGCGTGATTGAGGATGGAGGAATATGATTAATGATTCAGAGGCTCAGTTTAAATAGTCAGTGCTTTGGGGTTTGCCGGTGAACAAAGAGGAAAGAGGATGGAGAAGCTTTTTATGTCCTAGAAATTTAAGATTACTATTATTGACAGTTTCCTGGGCTGTTGTTTTTTTTTTTTTAAATCCAAATTTTCTAAAATATTCTGTCCCTTTCTACTCCTTTTCTTTTTATATCTTCAACAGATTTATTTTCTCACCTTTTCTCCCATCTCCTCCTTCTCTGCCCCTCTTGGTAATGGAAACTCGGTTTCCATAGTTACTGAGCACCATAGTTAAACGATGGCCACGACATCTGGGTCACATTGGTGGCTTTAGACTCTGTATGTTTTCTATGATTCTTGCTTTTTGGGGAGTTTTATGAGCGCCAAAACAATGCAGTCTAAATTATTATCCTTAATTGTCTCCCTCCAAAGCCCTCTAATGCAGAGACCTCATGAATCCCACCTCGGCATGTCAATATAGTTTACATTTTCGTCGTCTATTTCATGTCGTTGCCATTTTTTGCCAACCTCTCAGAGGCTTTTCTTTGTCACAAGTAAGATACTCATCCGTAAGACCGATTAAATGTGTGGTAGAGTTGGGTGTTTGTGTTACAAAAAATAAGGTTTTAACAATATACATATTATATCGTAGCATTTATGCATTCTCTTAAATCGCTGGTAACACTTTATAATAACCATCATTTATAAATAATACATTTATAGTTAATTAAACTTAGTTGCTAGTTATTTTACTGTTAACAAACAATGAAATGATAATTAATCAAGTTTACTAATTATTAGAAATGCTATAATTTGTTATTTTAACAGTTTATTGTTGCACACACCTAACATTTTATATACTATATACATAAGTATTTGTTAAGATATTATTTGTAAACCTTAAAGATGATAGAATATAAATTGTTATAAACTGTTAATAAATAATTTAGCTTACTAATGTAATCAGAATGCAATTGATGTTGTCTCTTATCAGCTATGATATAATATATAAAATATAAAATAATTATTTCCTAAAACAAAATGATAAGATAACATGAATAATAGCCTTGCTAATAATTAGTAAACAGTATTAATTATCATTTCATTGTTTGCTAACAGTAAAATAACTATTAACTAAGTTTAATTAACTGGTGATGGTTATTATAAAGTGCCCCCAGCCACACTGTTGCTGCGGCTGCTGTCCTGCAGCCATAAACACTCAGCGGCAAACCAGTAAAGTTTGCTAAAAACCACAGAGCCCAGCTGTTTTAGGAAATTACTGAGCTCTTTAACTTTACATCTTCAGTAAGAATGAGTACCACAGAAAGGTTTGGAAGATGGAAAGTGCTGAGACAACCTAATGGATGTTGCTTTTGTGTTTTTTCATGGGATTTGTTAAAAATCAGAAACACACAGAATATTACCAGCCTAATAACGGCTTATACAAAATAAAAATAAAATAAAAATGTGTCAAAATGACCGAGAAACACCGTCTTTACACCGCTCAGCATCCTGTTGCAAAATTATGCTGCATGACTTCATTCAGACAGGAATTTAGATGATGTTGGCTCTGTGTTCCTGCATGTTCTGTTCTCAGCTGAATGCATAGAAACCGCCCGCTGGGAGCTCCTGCTAATGTGTCACATTAGCTGTGTTTAACACTGTCAATAAGGGATGGAGGGGAGCAGAGGGGAGATTAATAAGCCTTTGCACGTCCCTCTCTCTATGACTTTCTTGCTGTCTGGATAACATAATAGGACCAATATTCCCCAGAGACACCTGCTAATGGCTTGTCGCTACACAGCCTCAGTGTGGGATCGAGCTTGAGGAAGTGAATCCGTCAGGGTCTCTGAGATGGTTTTAGCATGTTAAGTGGGCTATTTTGACGATATGGCTGTCATGAATCTCTTCACTGTAAAAATATGTCTTTCTGTCTATTATTGAACATGAAGCAAGTGACGATTTCACTAGCTGCAAATGCATTTTTACTTGGAAATGTTCAGACAATCTATCAAGACATCTTGTTTCACAGTCATTATCAAAACGATTAAAATTGGAAATGAGTGAACTGTGCTACTAAATTACCCTTTTTTCAGTGTTATCTTGAGATTGGAATCAAATAATTGCTTGTTATTTTATGACATCTGCAAAGAGTGAGCTGTTCTGCAGAGTAATAAAGCCAGCAGATCGTCCCAGTCTTATACATGCATGGGTACACACAGTGGAACTAGTGAATAATGCAATTAAAGTTGAAGTAGGCGAGACTGGAGCAAATATGATTAAAAAAAAGTTATTTTTATAAAACGGTCTCTATATCCAGTGCATGAGACAGCTAATATGAACGAAATCATGTGCCTCTGTGTCCTCCGGTGCTCCTAAAGGCATCCGCAAGATTTCACAGACCGAAAGAAAACAACCAATCAGAGCTGATCTGGAGCCTTGCCGTCTCTGAGCAGCTGTCAATCACTCACAAACTCCGATCAAACGGTCAAACTAGGCAGCGCTGATCAAATATGAATCAATATTCTGTTACTCTAATGCCTATTTCTCGCCTCAAATGCTTTCAGAAACATCTTGTAGTGTACTGTTTAGCTGTACATGAGAAAGTTTGTGACCCGGCAGTCATGTTGAGATCAGATGAGGAAATACCAAGCACCGCCCACCAGCTGCAGCAAACTTTCTCATTTTACAACTAAACAGTACACTACAAGATGTTTCTGAAAACATTTGAGGCGAGAAATAGGCATTACAGTAACAGAATATTGATTCACATTTGATCAGCGCTGCCTAGTTTGACCGTTTGATCGGAGTTTGAGAGTGATTGACAGTTGCCTCCGTTGAATGAACAGCCAATAGGAACGCTCTCTCTCTGAAATTACCTGTGATTGGTCAAAGTCTCCCGTCAAAGGCTAGATGTTTTAAAGCCTGAAAACAGAGCCATGAGGAGGTGCAGAAGTCTTTTTTTACTCAGAACACTTGAATTACAATATGCTGAAAGGTTATTATGGAATTTTTGCCCAATGATGCCAAAAATAGTCTACCTACTGCAGGTTTAATATGTGACAAACACAGCGGTTCAGCAGATTAAAGGCTGAGGAGTTTAATGAATGCGAGACAAGACTACACGTCTCCTCTGAACACCAGAGCAGTCAGTATTCGGGTTGCACTCTCGTCTAGCTTTGCGTGACAAGATCCTCCAGAGAAATTATGTAAAAACAGACAGACATGAAAACACAACTACAGGGAAATATTCCAATAATTCATGAAGCTAAACAGATATTCTACATCATCCTGTGCTAATCACCAGCTTCCTCTCTCTCTCTCTCTCTACAGGTGTTCTAGCATTCCTAGCACTGCCAGTAGGACTGGTGTCATCCGCACAGGAGCTGTACCTCAGCCAGACATCCCAGGACTCTGTATCCATGGCAGCCGCCCACAGCAGCCCCCTTTCTGCCCCCGAACCCGCCTCTTTCGACTATCATCAGGACGGCTCCAGTAGCGGGGAATGGTCATCCAAAGGAGGAACTCAGCCCTCAAACATCATCTTCCCTACAGTCACCCTCCACCCTCTGGCCTTGCTCCACACAACCCAGACTTCCAGCCTGGCTCATGACGACCCTCCCGTTCATGACGCAAACACTGTGAGCACTGAGAGTCGTGTGAATCAGCCCACGGAGCCCAGCTCTGATATTGTAATGCACAAATTGGTCAGCGAACCTCAAGTCCGTAACCCAGTTACTGTCAGCACTAACCAGGCCAGCAGCACAGCGCTCCCAAATATAGATGTGGAGTCGACTACCAGAGGAGCTCCAAACCCCCCGGCTCCTCTGTCCAGCTCTGGATCAGACAGAGGCGATGCGCTCGCTGCACACCACGTAGAGCCTCAGAAGCTGAGTGTGGAGGAAGCTACCGCCCCCGGACGGCAGCGCGTTCCAGATCTGGGGCGCCCCTCCCTTTCTTCTACATCAATGAATGCTGACCTTGCATCAGGCCTGAAACTCAGGGAGCATGCTCGGGGCGCCCCAGAGCTGGCCGCGCACCACGCCATCACCCTGAGGGAGGTGCATGGAGTGAGCGAGCCCCCCACTGATGGACTGGTGGTCGAGACAAAGGAAGGGTCTGTGACTCCAGTCCAGAGCCCAACTGAGAAGATAACCTCCACCGCGTCCACTCCAGCGCTGTCCACTGAGCCTCCAACAATCACCCCAAACACCAACACTTCACCCAACGAGACCAGCACTGAGGAGGTTGTTACAGGTAACGGCACAGACAATGCCCCTCTGGGACACAATGTGACTGCATACGGAGGGCTGCTCTCTAACAGCAGCTCGGTCGAGGAGGCGCCCGCTCAGGGGAACAGCTCGGAGCCCGCCTCCACAGCCAGCGAGAAGTTCCTGAACAGGCAGGTGCCCGCCACCACCCAGGACCCCTGGACACCCGGAAACAGCTCAGGCCCCACCGTTGACTCCCCGCCCTCCCGCATGACCATCTGCTTGAGCAGGATGGACATTGTGTGGATCGTGCTGGCCATCAGTGTGCCTGTGTCCTCATGCTGTAAGTAATGTTGAAAACGGTGAAATTAATGATTGTAAAAAAGTGACAGATTACGTTCGAGTTTGGCCGACCTTGACTTAAAATCTATTAATGTTACTATCATAAAAAAAATATCTATTTAAAGGAATAGTTTAAGAAGTTGGCTCATTTGCTTTATTGCAGAGATTTAGATGAGAAAATCAATACCACTCCCTCGTGTGTTATCAATCTACTTATCTAACTCTCTGAAAGAAAGCAAAGTGTTTGACAAAAACTTTCACCCCGATGTCACCGTAGAGTTAATTTTGTAATAAAATGTTGTGATTTATTCATTTCACACACTCACTTTTCTTCAATTTTCAGGGTTTACATTTGCTTCAGTAAGTCACCTCTCTCATTTTTTAGAATGCCTTTTGATAGCCCTCACTCAATGGAGGACGGAAACTGCCAAAATAAAAAAAAATTATAAATAAATAAATTACTCGATAAATAAATAAATATGTCATTACATGTACCAAAAATAATATTCAAAATAAATGTAAGCATTAATTAATTGATAAAATGTGACATAAATTGATATTTCTGTTTTAATTAATTTTTTTTTATTTTCCTTTGTATTAATTCCCATATCTATCTACTTTTCTATTTAATTTTCCCTTTTATGTATTTATTTATTTTTGCATGTATTTTTTATTTATTTTAAATTGATTTATTATTATTATTATTATTATTATTATTATTATTATTATTATTATTATCATTATTATTATTATTAATAATGATAATAAAAATAATAATAATAAATTCTATTTATTTACTTATTATTTTCCATTGGATTTTCCCCCCTATTTATTTCCCCAAACTTATTTATTTCTGTATTCTTTTCCTTATACTTTTTTTTTTATACATTTCTTTATGCATTTTTTGGTACATTTAATGTCCTATATTTCTTTATTTATAAAGTAATTTATGCATTTATTTATTCATTTTTTACTTTGGCAGGTTCTGTCCTCCATACCAGACACTCCTCAGGACTTGATCTTGTTGAATTAAATTGGAGAGAGTGCAATAGCTTAATAACAGCAAGGACGGGAGAGTATTTTTCATCGAGCAGTGAGCTGCTCCTTAGGCAAAACACTGTTTCTTTTCTTTTTTTCATTTTAGTGTGTTGGAGATGGAGAAATAAGGATTTCTTCCCCTTTGATAATAAATTATTTTCCTGGAAATGTCTTACTGAGAGACTGACAGCTGCGTTGTTTTAGATAGCTCAAAATTACTACAAGGCACTCCCACCAGTACCCATTTCAAACAGTATTTTAGGGCGGTATTTTTCCTTTCAACCACTACTTGTAACAGTGGCATGTTGTCGTGAAACATGACAGCCTCTACCTGAGCCTCCAGTGTGGGCGCTTTCAGAGGCTATTTGAAGCAGCAGCTCTTTCAGTTTCTGTAGCTACTAACCCCTCGTTTTCCTTTCCTGTTTCTGCCCGCTCTAGCTGTGCTTTTGACTGTGTGCTGTATGAAGAGGAAGAAGAAGTCATCAAGTCAGGAGAACAACCTCAGCTACTGGAACAACGCCATCACCATGGACTACTTCAGCAGGCACGCTGTGGAGCTGCCCAGAGAGATACACACTCTGGAGAGTGAGGTACAAACTACTGGCACTCTGATACTCTATTAGTGCACACACAGAGGTGGAGGCACATTTACTTGACTATCAGTCAGCAGAATGGTTTTTAATGAGTATGGAGACAATAAGAGGATCTATGTTCAATCTCCCCTGTCAGCAAGCCTCGAGGCAGCTGAAGCATGACACTGTATCACTAAGATTTACAGAGATGCCATTTGGAACAAGCAAGTAAATGAATTTCCCTGCAGGGAATCTATTTAGATTACTGGATAGTTAGTTTTTCACATCTAGTAGATAGATTTTTATTGTTATTATGAATGCATACTGTTGCTGAGTTCAAAAATATGGCAAAACTATTTAATTTAATTTACAAGTACGGTTTTTAAACTTCAACTAAACATCTTGTGACAAGCTGGTAAAACATCTTAATGTGTTGAACATGGCTGCAGCAGCCAATCAGGACACTGAGGTTGGGTCTTTCATGACATGAGGAGGTGTTGACATGAAATGATTAAACACATAGCATTGGATTTTTAGACTACATATCAAGAATCATCTGCTGAGGGTGTTTTAGAAACAGCCTTTACATACAGGAGTTATATAGAACAGTGGTTCCAAAACTATTTTCCTTGAAGCCCCCTCTATTTGTATCTAAAAAAAAAAAAGCTGAGCACCCCTATATTTGCTGACATCATGCTAAAAAAAATTTACAAATCTTCGAACAAAATAACCAATTTGAATAAAGTGATTCATCGTAATAAATGAGTTAGTCTTTCTTTTAATAAATCTTTAATGAACATAACTTGTCAGTGCGTGCCTCTCTTTGTGTGCAGCAGGCCGTAAAAGCAAACAGTTTTTTGACCGCAGTGAAAATGTTGTTTTTGTAAAGGCCAAACGGCAACAAATATGGATTGAAGCAGAATATTTCATTAGATAAAAACATGTTGTGAATCTTTTTTTTAATACATTTTGACTTTTGAACTTTACAACGCTCTGGAGTTATTGGAAATGTTTGGATCACACGAGTCAGAAACAATCCTACAGAGGCACCACTGGAATCTAATTCAATAAATAGTATAATACTAATAATATTAGTGGAGCCTGTTCTTTATCTGCAACTGTGCACAAATAGTAAATATGTTTAAATATGTGTTTTTTAATAGTTTTACCTACAGACTTTTGTATTAATTATCCAGTACGTGTGTTAATATGATTTTAGTTATACATGTGCAAATCTATTTTGACATGTTGGGAACCACTGACATAGAAAATAACATACTGAACAACACTTAATGCATGCTAATCAAATATATTTGTGTTTTTCTGTGTTTGGTATGCGGTTTATCGTTATGATTTTTCAGAACATATTTAATTATTCAACATGTAGTTAGACCACAGAACTCATGTTATGTCTCATGTTTTTTTGTTGAAAACTCACATATAAATATTTTGAGATGCTGCTAATTGGCTGTTTTGGTAGTTGAGAATGTGAATATGCTGCCTCCGTTCTTTTCAATGATTTTGTTAGTTTATTTCTGCCAATCTTCAAATGTTATTTGATCTCTATTATACTGAGAAAAAATATCCAGATAAGATTTGGATCAAGTGCATCAGCTTAGTTTTTAGTGCATTTACAGCGCCATCTGGTGGAAAAGGGTAGTATATAACACTGGTATCATTGTTAGATCTACCTCCTCCTCTTTTACACATCATTTTGTTCTGTTTCTGTTTGCATGTTTTATTTATCACCCATCTCTCCAGTGACCATTTCACTGTGTGTCTGCTTTCTTTTACTCCTCATCCGTTGCTCAATTTGCCTTCCTCTGCCGGCACGTCAGGAGAGAAAAGCTGAGGTTGGATCATGTGTAGGATGCCCCTGGTGACCCCCAGGTGTTGTTTCCCCCTCGCTCCCTGCTTTACCTGTCTCTGTAGAGCCTCATAGCTTCTCCTGGTGCTTTAAGTAAATGACAGCGCTCCAGGAGACGTGATCATAAAAAAAACTAAATTACAGTTTGATTTAATTGGATCTTGCTGATAAAATGGCCTCGTTCCTGCTGTAATAGAAATCATTTAGTGTTTAACACCTACCTCCATCCTCCAGCTTATTACTGCTGACTCACCATCAACAACCATCCCCCCCCTCTACATTAAGTCCCTCTATTTCTTCTGAGTCATCCCTCCCTTTTACATCTTCCCTCATTGTCAGAGATATCCTTAAAAGCCCCGGGGTGCACCAAACCCATCTTTATGTGTCCGCTTCCACACTAGACTGTCTGCTCGTTGCCTGTAGAGTGACTTAGATACAGTAGACTGCAGCGTGTGCCCTAGTGAGCAAACATGAATCACAGCTATTGTTTTAACAGTTAGTCACCTGTGATAATTTATTTTTTGCATGTGCATTTGCAGGATCAAGACTCCTGTTTACCCCCTAATGGAGACTACAGCGGCAGCAGCGTGGTCCTGGTTAACCCTTTCTGCCAGGAGACCCTCTTCATCAACAGAGACAAAGCTTCTGCCATCTAGAGACAGAAAAGAAAAGAGAGACACTCTCCTCTTCTACTCCCCCTGCTGTCTATTTTATAAATGTGGTAAATATTCAGAGACTTTATATACTGTATATGACAAACACAAACCTGAAAGAGGAGTGATCTTAAACAGACACTATTTACTATGAGGATGCACCTGCATATTTTTCTGATGTACATTTTCTACAAAAGGCTTAATTGTGATAAAAGGTTTTTATTGTCTTTATAAAATTACAGAGTATATGTGGTTTTGTTTCATTACAGTGGCTTGATGGTGGGTGCACTGTGGATGTCGCCACATGAAATCTGCTTTAGAGAGACGTGCTATGGAAACATTAAAGCTGTTGTCATTTTATTTTTTCCTTTAAAATCAATCCCAAAATACTTAGAGCCTGTTGAACTTGAATATAGCACCTATACGTTCTTGGGGGGGAACAGAGATACCGTATGTGGGATCAGGGCCCAAATTCATCAAACTGAGAAACACACTTAAAGGAACAGTGTGTCAAATTTTGGAGGATCTATTAGCAGAAATGGAATATAATATTCATAACTATGTTTTCATTAGTGTATAATCACCTGAAACTAAGAATCGTGTTTTCGTTAACTCAGAATGAGTCCTTCGTATCCACGTAGGGAGCGGGTCCTCTTCACAGAGTCCGCCATGTTGCACCACCATGTTTCTACAGCGGCCAAGAATGGACAAACCAAACACTGGCTCTAGAGAGAGACTTTCAAGTTTTTTTGTTACCTGAAGGCCACCGTAGTTCTCCGACATGCTTGTGAGGAAACCGTCGTACCACCAGCCGTCGTCTGACTTCCGTTGCTCCTAAAGTAGTGTTACATGGGGCATCTCTTGTTGGGAGTATGGTCTAGACCTGCTCAATATGAAAAGCTTCTTGAGATAACTTCTGTTGTGATTTGACGCTATATAAAAATAAATTTAATTGAATGTGGTAAGAATGGCGTCTGAGCAAGGTGAACGGCGTTACCACGGTTTTGCACTCGGCGGCTCGCGTTACCGCAGTCTTGGAAAGGGAGGAGTGAGCGTAGGGGTACTCAGTTGGTTGCAATTTGCAACCACACCTCTAGATGCTGCAAAATCATACACACTGTCCCTTTAAGTTAGCATGAGTGAAGGATTTTACATACCTTCATGTCTAAAATTCAACTTATTTGATGAATACGGGTCCAGATTTTGATGGTTAATTTGAGCAGAATATTTGGGTGATTTGGGGTGTGTATCTCGTGAAATGTCAATCAAATGAAACTGACATTAAATGGCTTTCCCCCTCATGTGTCACCAGCTTCTCTTAAGAGGGACCACATAGATGTCTTAATTCCTTACGTTGGCCCTTTATATATATATATAAATATCAGTATGTGTGTGTGTGAATGCCCTGTTTGTGCATGTAAGCATACTGTGTGAGAGTGGATGGAGGAGTTGAAATGTGCTGCCCCCCCTTAACCAAATATCACTGTTACTTTTAGTCAAACAAGACTTTGTATCACTTTCAGCTCAGTTTTATTTGTTTGTGTGTGTGTCTGTTTGTCTCTTGTCTGTATCGTGGAGTGGCTACTGGTTTTAGCCCAGTTTGAGAAAGAGTTTCTCAGCGCTGTAGGAAACAATTAGACCAACCCTGCTACTGTAAATGTCTCCCTCCATAAATAATGTGTTTGTCCATCAATGCAAACTGTGTTTGTTGAAATGTTGAATGATTGTGAGTTAGTTGCTGGACCACATATTATGTGTCAAAAACCTTGACCAATAAAAACACTGAGATAAATAATGTATGCTGAATATTTACTGTGAGCACATACAGAGGCAGTTTAATTAATACGAGTGTTTAATTATTGAACCTGTGGTCCTTCTATCATTTTTATTTTGCATCGCTGCAGTTTTATTCAATAATCAATGCTGCCTGCCTCTATCGTCGCTAAAGATTTTCTGCATTGTGAGATGTTGTTCTGAAATCACTGATTCAAAAGGTGACGGTGAATAACACGGTTAAACATATTGGTATTTCCTGCATTGGATGCTCACAGCTGGGCTTCTTGTTTTGCACGCTCAAAAGTGGATATTTTACAAAATGTTCAGTGGCACGGTGGAGCAGTGTTCAACATTATGTATTTTTTGTACTGTAGTATACACTGTACTTTTTACTGCTGAGCAATAAAACAAAGAAAAAACTGAATGATTTGTTTGTCTGATTTATCCTTAAATTAATTTAATCAACAGACATTTCCTCCTATTGCCATGGCCGATGGATTTTGGACACATGTTTTGTCAAGTATAAGACCTAATTATGGAGGAACCTAGCCAAACTGAAAAAAATAAATAAATTAATGAATGAATGACTTGATAAATACATAAATAAGCCATTTAATAAATGTACAATGAAATCTATAAAGAAAAGGAATAGATAAATAAATGAATTCAATTAAATAAATAAAAAAAACAATAAATTAAAGATAAAATTAAATAGAAGAGTGGTTAGATAGGATAATTATAGCAAAGATAAATAAAAAAAAGAAGCAAATTAAAAGAAATATCACTTTACTTCACATTTTATCAATTCATTTATGCCTACATTTATTTTTAATATTATTTTTAGTACATTTAATGGCATATTTATTTAGTCATTTATGTATTAATTTTTTATTTTGGCTGGTTCCATCCTCCATACTGTATTATATGTGTTAGTTATATCATACTTGCTGGTTTACTATATAACAAAGCAGCGTAAACAGTCGTGCCGACCACAGCACATCCATTGATGTAGTGGGCTTCACTTTTCTCTTTGTGCACCAGTGCTGCATGTGGTCAAGTGACCTCCAGCTCTGGGAATATGACGTCAGTTCAATAATCTGTTTACAAGCCTGCTTTACTGCTGAGGAGAGGCTTAATTCCATGTGTGAGTATTATTAACAGATTTGTAGGCCTGTTCAAATCTAGCAAAACATGACAATGTCTTTTTTGTGCCCATATTTGAAAATCTTTATGCATGACGGACCTCATACTGTTTGGCAAGTTTGGTCAAAATACATGAAGGAGTCTAAAGTTTCTTCTATTAAAAAAAAATGTGTTGATGTTATATTCAGTCCAAATAAGATGTGTAATTGCCTGACTCATATTTTAAACTTCATATATTTAGAGTTCCTGATTAAGCCTCAACAACAACAACAACAACAACAACAATAATAAACAAAATCCCGGAAGAATTCTTCTTAGATCCATGTGATAGTTTTAAAGCTTACAAAAAATTAAATATTATGTTCAAAATAATAAAAGAAATACTACAACCAAATACAACATATGCACTTTAATATGGAAGCCCAATTCTGCCAAGAAAAAAAAGATAAAATGTTAGGATTACAAATAAAAGTACTCATGGTAACTTCAAATGATTACATATCAAGTCATGTTTAAACTCAACTAAAAATTATGAGCTACAAAGTCAAAAGGCATGACTTGGTATCTCACATTTTTTTTACAAAGAGTAAGAAGACAGTTGACACTGTGGTATATGTCTACCATGTTGTCGATAGCCACCATCACTTCGCTTCAACCTTTCAAAAATTTAAATAACACAATATAAAAAAATAAATAAAAATCATGTCAAAATTATGAGATGGTGAACCAAAAGTCAGATTTTAAGTAAAAGTTAGGGGATAATAAGTCAAAGTTATCAGATAGCAGTAAATACAATCATAATTATGATTTAGACAATATTTTTTTTACTTATTATGTTATAATTTTGATGTACAATCAGTTATTTTATTTATTGGGTGTCTAACCTTTCATCCATTTCTTTCCTTTCCTGGAGGAAATTACCTACCATAATATTTTACTTTAATTTAATTTATTTTAATTTAATATATTTTTGCATTGTAGTTTCAAGAATATTTTTTTTAAAGTTAAAATACATTAAAAAATAAAATGAAATATGACTGATTTATATGAGAGAATTGACTAATATTGTGACTTTATTTTTTGGCTCATAATATTTTACTTTGATTTAATTTAATTTGATTTGATTTAATTTAATTTAATATATTTACAAAGTTAAAGTTAGAATAAAATACAAATAAAATGAAATATGACTAATATTATTTATTTTTTGGGGCTCACAATACTTCCGGTTGAGGGTGGATGTATTTCCGGGTCACAGTGCAGATTTGTCAAATAGCCCGTGCATGGCTCATGGTTGTCAGGAGAGCATCGATTCAGCAGGACATTTTATTACCAGCCTGTAACACAAGTTAAACACTCATCTTAAGCAGCAACTCCATCTTTATTTAAACAGCTGTCCTCACTCTCTCTAGAGCAGATTATTATTTTACATCTGTCATTTTGCTCGTCGCTTTAGCTTCACTAGTTTAACCGTACAATAATAAAAATAAAAATGAAATATGACTGATTTATATGAGGGAATTTACTAATAGTGTGACTTTATTTTTTGGCTCCTAATATTTAATTTTAATTTAATATATTTTTGCATTCTAATTTCAAGAATTTTTTTTTAAAGTTAAAATACAATTAAAAAAATCAAATGAAATATGACTGATTTATATGACAGAATTGACTAATAGTGTGACTTTATTTTTTGGCTCATAATATTTCATTTTAATTTAATATATTTTTGCATTCTAGTTTCAAGAAGAGTTTTTTTTAAGATAAAATACAATAAAAATCAAATGAAATATGACTGATTTATATGAGAGAATTGACTAATACTGTGACTTTATTTTTTGGCTCATAATATTTAATTTTAATTTAATATATTTTTGCATTCTAGTTTCAAGAAGTTTTTTTTTTTAAGTTAAAATACAATAAAAAATCAAATGAAATATGACTGATTTATATGAGAGAATTGACTAATATTGTGACTTTATTTTTTGGCTTGTAATATTTTACTTTAATTTAATTTAATTTAATATATTTTTGCTTTTAGTTTTAATAGGATGTTTTTAAAGTTAAAATAAAAAATAAAATCACTTTTAAACTTTTTTCATTATTAATGTTTGCTTTGATTGCACTTTTGAAAAGTGCTTTATAAAAACTGTTACTTTATCTTATTTTTTTGCTGATTGAATTTCTGTTTTACTATAATTTACAACTTAATTTATATACATTATATTTGATAACTACTACTACTATTAAGAAGGCTACTATATTTGAACAAAAAAGTGACAAAAAATTAATAATATATATATATTTTAAGAATTTTAATTGAATTTAATATATTTTTGCTTTTAGTTTCAATAGGGTGTTTTTAAAGTTAAATTACCCCAAAAAATATGACTGATTTATATGACAGAATTGACTAATATTGTGACTTTATTTTTTGGCTCATAATATTTTACTTTAATTTAATTTAATTTAACTTAATATATTTTTGTTTTTAGTTTTAATAGGATGTTTTTAAAGTTAAAATACAATAACTGATTTATATGACATAATTGACTAATATTGTGACTTTATTTTTTGGGTGGTAATATTTAATTTTGATTTAATCTAATTTAATATATTTTTGCATTTTTTAATTTAGTTTTAATGGGATGTTTTTAAAGTTAAAAAACAATATATTTTTTTAAAATATGACTAATTTATATGACAGAATTAACTAATATTGTGACTTTATTTTTTGGCTCGTAATATTTTACTTTAATTTAATTTAATTTAATATATTTTTGCATTTAGTCTTAATTTAATGTTTTTAAAGTTAAAATACAATAAAAATGTAACTTTATATTTGTTGAGTCTGATACTCCTTCCGGTTGAGGGTGGATGTATTTCCGGGTCACAGTGCAGATTTGTCAAATAGCCCGTGCATGGCTCATGGTTGTCAGGAGAGCATCGATTCAGCAGTCAGGAGATCCAGGGTGGACATTTTATTACCAGACTGTAACACAAGTTAAACACTCATCTTAAGCAGCAACTCCATCTTTATTTAAACAGCTGTCCTCTCTCTCTCTAAACCAGATTACATCTCCACATCTATCGTTTCACTCGTCGCTTTTAGCTTCACTAGTTTAACTCGTCGCTCCTTTTTTGAAAATGGCGGATCTACCACCAGAGAAGAGCCTGGACGACTTCTTCGCCAAGCGGGATAAAAAGAAGAAGAAAGAGAAAGGAAAGGGCAAGGAGTCCTCCGCCGCCGCTGCTTCTTCTTCTGGACCCACGTCTGCTATGATCAAAAAAACCAAGAGAGAGAAAGAGAAATCAACAAAAAACGACAATCAAGACGCTCAGATCGAGAAGGTAAAACCGAACTTTTTTGCTGCCCTTTTTTTTGTCTTTTTTTTCCAGAGCACCGGTGTCGTGTCAAAATCTGCATCCCTCGTCACAATCTGCTTCCTGCTTCAATGTAGCCTGCTTGCTTACACCCTTACACCCTTTTCCACCTGTTTATTCATCAAAATCATGCACTTATTATATATATATTTGACTAAGAAGGGAGAAAACGCCGGTTGCTAGGTAGCATATGGTTTCCACCCTAGCAACACATTCACGTTTAGCACGACACAACCGTTATTTTTACAACCTCTACGTCCGTTTTGTGTCAAAGTATTAGTTAGATTAGGCCCTCTTATTAGCTAATACACTGTTAAAGGCCTAGTGTGTGCGTGTGACTGTGTGGAGGAAGCTGTCATCTCCTCCTCTTTGTATCGTGGCTGTCCACCAACTAGGCCCAGCCGCCATTTGTCACAGGTTCTTACAGGGTTGACAGCCTTTTAGCTTCCATATGACATGATTATAATGGTTTTATTAAGCTATTATAAGGTTTGATAACTTGTCACGTTGATCCAAACTGTTATGGCCCTGTGTAACTAGAAGAAGAAGAAGAGCTTCACTATATTAAGCACAAGTTGTACAGCCTTGACAGCCTTTTAGCTTCCATATGACATGATTATAATAGTGTAATTAAGCTATTATAAGGTGAAATAACTTGTCATGCTGTCAACATGGCCTGTGTAACCATGTCTTGGGATGACCTGGCTAGAAGAAGAAGAAGAGCTTCACTATATTAAGCACAAGTTGTACAGATGTGACATGATTATGATGGTGTAATTAAGGTTAGATAACTTGTCATTCTGTCACCCAAACTGTTATGGCAAACTGTGTAACCATGTCTTGGGATGACCTGGCTAGAAGAAGAAGATCTTCACTATAAAAAGCACAAGTTTCTACAGCCTTTTTGGCTTTCATTTGACATGATTATAATAGTGTAATTAAGCTATTATAAGGTTTGATAACTTGTCACGTTGATCCAAACTGTTATGGCCCTGTGTAACTGGAAGAAGAAGAAGAGCTTCACTATATTAAGCACAAATTGTACAGGGTTGACAGCCTTTTAGCTTCCATATGACATGATTATAATGCTGTAACAAAGCTAAGTTATCTATTATAAGGTGAAATAACTTGTCACTCTGTCACTCTGGCCTGTGTAACCATGTCTTGGGATGACCTGGCTAGAAGAAGAAGAAGAGCTTCACTATATTAAGCACAAATTGTACAGGGTTGACAGCCTTTTAGCTTCCATATGACATGATTATGATGCTGTAACAAAGCTAAGTTATCTATTATAAGGTGAAATAACTTGTCACTCTGTCACTCTGGCCTGTGTAACCATGTCTTGGGATGACCTGGCTAGAAGAAGAAGAAGAGCTTCACTATATTAAGCACAAGTTGTACAGATGTGACATGATTATAATGGTGTAATTAAGCTATTATAAGGTTTGATAACTTGTCACGTTGATCCAAACTGTTATGGCCCTGTGTAACTGGAAGAAGAAGAAGAGCTTTACTATATTAAGCACAAATTGTACAGTGTTGACAGCCTTTTAGCTTCCATATGACATGATTATAATGCTGTAACAAAGTTTAAGTTATCAATTATAAGGTGAAATAACTTGTCACTCTGGCCTGTATAACCATGTCTTGGGATGACCTGGCTAGAAGAAGAAGAGCTTCACTATATTAAGCACAAGTTGTACTGAAATGACATGATTATGATGGTGTAATTAAGCTAAGTTATCTATTATAAGGTTATATAATTTGTCATTCTGTCACCCAAACTGTTATGGCAAACTGTGTAACCATGTATTGGGATGACCTGGCTAGAAGAAGAAGAAGATCTTCACTATAAAAAGCACAAGTTTCTACAGCCTTGACAGCCTTTTTGGCTTTCATTTGACATGATTATAATATTGTAATTAAGGTATTATAAGGTGAAATAACTTGTCACGTTAATCCAAACTGTTATGGCCCTACATAACTGGAAGAAGAAGAAGAGCTTCACTATATTAAGCACAAATTGTACAGGGTTGACAGCCTTTTTAGCTTTCATATGACATGATTATAATGCTGTAACAAAGCTAAGTTATCCATTATAAGGTGAAATAACTTGTCACTCTGTCACCCTGGCCTGTGTAACCATGTCTTGGGATGACCTGGCTAGAAGAAGAAGAGCTTCACTATATTAAGCACAAGTTGTACAGATGTGACATGATTATGATGGTGTAATTAAGCTAAGTTATCTATTATAAGGTTATATAATTTGTCATTCTGTCACCCAAACTGTTATGGCAAACTGTGTAACCATGTCTTGGGATGACCTGGCTAGAAAAAGAAGATCTTCACTATATAAAGCACACGTTTCTACAGCCTTGACAGCCTTTTTGGCTTTCATTTGACATGATTATAACAGTTTAATTAAGCTATTATAAGGTGAAATAACTTGTCACGTTGATCCAAACTGTTATGGCCCTGTGTAACTAGAAGAAGAAGAAGAAGAAGAGCTTCACTATATTAAGCACAAATTGTACAGGGTTGACAGCCTTTTTAGCTTTCAAAATGACATGATTATGATGGTGTAACAAAGCTAAGTTATCTATTATAAGGATAGGTAACTTGTCATACTGTATAACCATGTCTTGGGATGACCTGGCTAGAAGAAGAAGAGCTTCACTATATTAAGCACACGTTGTACAGAAATGACATGATTATGATGGTGTAACAAAGCTAAGTTATCTATTATAAGGTGAAATAACTTGTCACCCTGGCCTGTATAACCATGTCTTGGGATGACCTGGCTAGAAGAAGAGCATCAATATATAAAGCACAAGTTTCTACAGGGTTGACAGCCTTTTAGCTTCCAAAATGACATAATAAGATAACTTAGCTTTGTTACACCATCATAATCATGTCATTTTGAAAGCTAAAAAGGCTGTCAACCCTGTAGAAACTTGTGCTTAATATAGTGAAGCTCTTCTTCTTCTTCTTCTAGCCAGGCCATCCCAAGACATGGTTACACAGGGCCATAACAGTTTATTTAATAACAAGTTATTTCACCTTATAATAAGATAACTTAGCTTTGTTAAACCATCATAATCATAAGGTGAAATAACTTGTCATGCCGTCACCCAAACTGTTATGGCCTGTTTAACCATTTCCGGTTTTTAGCTTTGAAAATGACATGATTATGATGGTGTCACAAAAGCTAAGTTATCTATAACTTGTCACCCAAACTGTTATGTTATCACCTGCATAACCATTTTTTTGGGATGACCTGGCTAGAAGAAGAAGAGCTTCACTATATTAAGCACAAGTTGTACGGAAATGACATGATTATGATGGTGTAACAAAGCTTAAGTTATCTATTATAAGGTTTAACCATTTCTCGGCTAGAAGAAGAAGAGGAGCTTCACTATATTAAGGACAAGTTGTACAGGGTTGACAGCCTTTTTAGCTTTCATATTACATGATTATGATGGTGTAACAAAGCTAAGTTATCTATTACAAGGTTAGATAACTTGTCACCCTGGCCTGTATAACCATTTCTTGGGATGACCTGGCTAGAAGAAGAGCTTCACTATATTAAGCACAAGTTATTGTCACGCTGTCACCCAAACTGTTGTGGCCTGTGGATCATATCAAAGTGGATCATATCAGTCCAGTTCTGAGGTCTCTACACTGGCTCCCTGTCTCTCAGAGAATTGATTTCAAAATACTGCTGCTGGTTTACAGAGCACTGAATGGTTTAGGGCCAAAATACATTTCTGATCTTCTGCTATGTTCTGAACCATCCAGACCTCTCAGGTCATCTGGATCAGGTTTGCTTAGTGTCCCCAGAGTCACAACTAAACATGCAGAAGCAGCGTTCAGTTTTTATGCACCAAATATCTGGAACAAGCTCCCAGAAACCTGCAGGACCAACTCCAACTCTGAGTTCTTTTAAATCAAAGCTTAAAACGTTCCTGTTTGCTGCCGCCTTTAATTAAACCAGATAATGATCTTATACTGCACTAGAGCTTTTACTCTTGTGTGTTATATTCTATTTTAGCTTTTATCCTAGCTTTTATTTTTAGCTTGTTTTTATTTTCTAATCTTTAATGTTTTTCTAACTGTTTTAATTATGTGTTAATGTTCTTTTGCACTTTGTCGCAATGTTCTTGAATGTTTATGTAAAGCACTTTGAATTGCCCTGTTGCTTAAATGTGCTCTACAAATAAAGCTGCCTTGCCTTGCCTGTGTAACCACGTCTTGGGATGACCTGGCTAGAAGAAGATCACTATATTAAGCATTACAAATAATATATCCTACTGTGGTGCTCTGAGATTTAATGCATCCTTCTGCCCAGGAGGACGAGGAATGGAAAGAGTTTGAACAGAAAGAAGTTGACTACAGCGGGCTCCGTCTCCAAGCTTTGCAGATAAGGTGAGAGTGAAATGTATGTACTGTATGTGGTTGTCATGACTCCTTGTTCACCTGAGGAGTTGTCTTTTGCATCTCAGCCTTGGTACCATTAGGTGGGAGGGGAGGGGTGTAGTAAGGACCGTGGCCACAATGACTTGTCCTCCATCTTCCACACTTACATTTGCAAAGGGGAACATATAATGAGAAAAACAACAACAAGCCATTCAGATTTAGCTCCCTTTCTTATGTCACATGCAGGCTCATTAGAATATACCGCTCCCCCCATCTGAGTATGTCCACCCACGGCTTGAGAACTACCTTCGCAAAGGTGCACCATATGTTTCTCGCAAGCCAATCAGAGCAGACATTTCAGGAGGGGGTCTTAAAGAGACAGGCGCTAAGACAGAGCATGAGGGTGAATACAGGTATATTCAGACAGTATGAGAAAAATAATTTAACATTAGAGCATGTAAAAATGTTCTAGTAGAAACCCAAAATATAAGTATGATCCTGGAAATGAGCACATGTTTCCTTTAAAACTCCCCTTCCCTTAGTAAGGGGCAAATTCAGGGTGTAACTAGAGACCATCTTGTGATGGGATTACACCAGCCGCAACGCCAAATCGGACCATGGGCTTAAAGGGTCAGGTCAATGGCCCCTTCCTCACTCTCTACCCCCCCTTACTTCTGGTGGTGCCCTTGCTCGGACCACACCCGTCTTTGAACTTGGCCTTGATGTTAATCTCAGCACACCTGTTAAATTTCGTGATGCACAGTGGCCAAAAAAAAGCACAGGGCTCAACCTCATGCATCTATGGTCTGTGGTCTATTGGACATCGATTTTGACAATTAATCAATATATCAAAAAATTGTTAGTGATTATTTTTCTGTCGACTAAACAAAGAGGAGAAGAAAAAAAATCCTAGATAGCTCATCGTGGGTTCACCTCAGTTTAACTGACTTCTTGCTGTCTGCAGTGACGAGAAAGAGGAGGAAGAGTACGAGAAGGAGGAGGTTGGTGAGGACGGAGAGATCATTCAGTACAGCGGAGACAGAGTGTCCGGTCCCTGGAACAAGTCTGGTGCTGCTCCGCCTCCTGCTGCCGCACCCGTGGGTGAGTACACAGACTTCAACACTCATTTGTTTTAAAGGGTCAGGAGTTAACACGGTCATGGGATGAACATACCACCATGGTTTTAATTTATTTTAATTTTACCGCCTGAAGCAGTTGTAACCTTCTAATTATTAATGTGTTTCGAGAAAATTTTAAATAATTTGCCCCCCGAAAAATCAGTTTTCGTCTTTCTAACTGGTGGGATTTTTTTTATAATTACAGAGGAAGAAGAGGAGCCAGAGTCGAAGCCTTCTGGTGTATACCGCCCTCCAGGGGCTCGGCTGGGCACCGCCAGACGAACTCCCACCCAGGGGCCTCCTGAGATCTTCAGTGACACACAGTTCCCCTCTCTACTGTCCACCGCCAAGCATGTGGAGACACGCAAGTAAGTAGAGTTCACTGACAACAGTTTGTTTAAAGGAACAATGTGTAACATTTCAGGGGATCTATTAGCCGAAATTAAATATAGTATTCATAACTATGTTTTCATTAGTGTATAATCACCTGAAACTAAGAATCGTTGTGTTTTTGTTAGCTTAGAATGAGCCCTTCATATCTACATAGGGAGCAGGTCCTCTTCGCGGAGTCCTCTCATAGACCGTATATAAGAAAGGGACGTGGTCGACCTGACGCCACTCATTGGTTTGTGGTCTGCTGTTTTGAAGCCTCACGATCGGTATATTGTCCGTCGCTATCTTGGTTTTTGGCTTTCGCCATGTCCTTTTTTTTCCAACAAGATGTGACGAGAGGCTGGAGCTAAGTACAACCGAACGCTGAATAAGACATTTTAGGTGACCAAAAAGGTCACAATTAAATTTCATGACCTGAAAACAGATCAGCTCCCAGACCGGACAACACCGTGATATCAACCTGTCAATCACAAGGTAGCCACGCCCTAAAGCATACCCTGCTTTATGGTCTATTTGACTCTAAATGGGACCATAACATACTAAATGAACATCATGCTGTATTGAAAAAGACTTGAAACTAGCGAACGTGAGCTGCAGAGTGCCAAACCGTGGTACTGCCATCCATCTGACTTCCATTGCTCCTAAATTAGTGTTATTATGGTAAGGATGGCCTCTGAGCGAGGCGAACAGCATTACCACAGTTTTGCACTCAGCGTCACGGGTTTCCGTAGTTTAGAAAAGAAGGAGTTAGCCAAGGGGTACTCAGTTGGTTGCAATCTGCAACCACACCACTAGATGCCGCCAAATCTTACGCACTGTCCCTTTAACATGGGAGGTTGATGTGTCGTTGCAGTTTGACTGAAACGATACGTGTCTGTGTTTCAGGGACAGAGAAATGGAGAAGACCTTTGAGGTGGTGAAACACAGGAACCGCGGTAGAGAGGAGACCGGCGGTGGCGCCTCTATGCAGCACTTGCAGCTCGACAACCAGTACGCCATCCTGGGGGATAAGTAGAGCCGCTCCCCTCCGTCCCCCGGCCCCTTCAGCACGGTCCTGCCCAGCCCCCCCCCCCCTCGAAGGAAGCTGAACTCCAGCTGTGTTGACTGCAGTCCTGACAGAGCTCACATTGCCACTCACACACACAGCCTCATATACATACGCACTCATACACGGCAATACCATCGCACCACATACAGTGACACTCCCTTTAAATACATAGTAACACACTTTCCATACACTTGTTGGCAAAACTGAAGGACTGCATCTGAAGGGGCTGTTGAAAGAGGGAATAATTGGAAAGGAATTGGCAAAATACACCCAAACGTACAACACTGCAGCAGCAACAACAGACGACATGTTTTGTCCTTTGTGGATTGTACTCGGAGCAGCAGTTGTGTGGCGCAACTTTTTCTCTGGACTTCAACTTGCTTCGATAAAGCCACAGAGGATAACTTTAGGCGAGATGATTTTACAAACTTCTGTGAAAATATCTATTTTTTTGCAAGATCGTTATAACCCAATCGCACATGGTATTTTGGGGTGTGTTTTTGAGTTGCGGTGGGGGCTTCGGGAGTGGGGATACTACCTCAGCAGCAAAGCTGGTGGTGACGATGTGGACTGAGCTTTTTTTTTTTTTTTTTTGCTGTGGTGGTGAACGGGGCAAACACCGGCCCACCCCCCCTCCCCCCACATACAAGCCGGCCATCAGGCTCTTTAATTTAGAAACTTGAAGCTTTTTTCCCTTCATGATGATGATGACACTCTGCAAAGATCTATGGACAAGAAGCGATAGGTTGTGGTCCTCCATTTAGAATTTCTATATAAAGTGGCCTTACTGATAGAGAGAAACTGCTTTGTCATCTGAAGAGAACTTTGCTTGTTGTCTCACGGGCTGCTGCCTGCCTCTGGATCTCAAAACCCAATATACAAAACAAAACAAAAAAATCCTTCTGTTGAAGAATGTAGTGCTGTTGTAGTTTGCCGATGATTACAACTACTAACTGTCTTTCATATCCACCGTTTGATTTTGCTGCCCCTTACTTCACCTTGGTCTTTTTAGACGTCCGCAAAAAAAGAGAAATTAAAAGTTTCTAATCCGAAACCATTCTTTTGGTTACAAATGCTTTACTATGGTTTGAAACCAGATGGTCACAGATGTTACAGTCGGCAAGAAAAATGACGGCAAACCACTTTAAAAGCATATTTGTCGAGGTTGTTTGGCCGTACTGTGTTCACAACTTTTAGAATTTGCTATAAAGTGGTACATTCATCCCCAGTTTTAAGACTTTTTTTTAATCAAGGCTTTTCCTCATTAGTAAATTGCTGAGTCAGCCCTCGTTGCAGTTGTGTAGAACAAGTAGCTTGTGCATAACTTAATTTCCGGAGAGTTACAGCGACTACTCGCCTGTAAAAACAAACTGTCACCAAACCAACAGAGTACCGTCCACTTACAAAACAGTGGTACGCCCAGTTAAAATCAAATGGGTTTTTGCTACAAGCATAGTTATGTTTAAGAAAGGTGAAGAACTGGATTTATGTTCTATGTTTCTGTCCTTTCCATAAAAGATGTCGGGGAGCGTCGATCCCGGCTGGAACACTTTGGGTGGACGTAGATAATATTTGTGATGAAAAGAGAAGAGCCTAACACAAAAAAATAAAGTGATCCTTGTGATTGAAGTCTTGTCTGAATCTTTAAACGTTGAAAATGGGGATTCACTGTGTCTTTTTCCAGAAAAGGTGTTGTTGTCCATTTGTAAACTGAAGACTCGTGTTAACCTGCTATCCTTCCCATAATCACTTAATTGGTGTCTCATTTTGACAAATCGTGGAAAATTTATCAAAAGTTCCAGGTCTTTTTTGGAAAAAGTAAGACGTTTCAAATGACCTTATACCAAGCATATTAACAAATAAAAGAAACTTTTCTCACTCAACAGACTTGAGATGTTTATTTGAAGGAGGCAGAAACACCAACAGAATACTTAGATAGTCATTTCTGTCTCTGAGTCAAAACGTGTGTTCAGCCCCTCTGCTGTCCGTTATTCATTATTGCTTCCACTGAAACGACAAGATGACAAACATTTAGATTTATATAGTTTAAAATCAGAATATTGTGCTGAATATTTTCATACCTGGTCACTTTTGCGGCAGTTGGTTGAGGTTCGAAATCAGAGTCACTTTCAAGGTAGTGCCAGTTCTTGGGCTGAAGAAAAAGAAAACATTTCAGGAACTTGCAGTAATACTGTACAGTAATTCTTCCAAAATATATGACTATTGTCACTATAAATGTCCACTTTAGTGCTTTTAGCTTCTCAACAAGACAGCTGGTCTAAATTATTGCTAGTTAGTCTTATTTGTTGCCTCGGCTATCTTGCTACATCAAGGCTAACACTATTAGATGTTTCGGCCACATACTTTTCCCTATAAGCAAACTTAAGCCGTTATTTCCTCCATTATTCAGAAGCGGATTTAATATTCAAAGGTATTTTTGTGTCTGTCTGGAATGATAACACCTTTTCTCAATGTTTGAAACCAGTATTTCAACAGATTTGGGCCCTCCCTGACCCGCCATCAGCGTCTGGAAATGTTGATTTTGCCCCAGGCAGACAGTAGACATCAGTGGTTCACAAACACAGCTTGAAAATACATCCAGCTGTTGGATAACAGGTAGGAAATTACCATTTTGATTTTCCCATCTAAGGTTTGCTCAGGGAATGCTATGTGACAGATCACGCAATAAAATTCAAGCTAGACTGTTAGCTAAACTAGGATATGTTTTTTACGTTATTTCCACCCTTTTCTAAGAATTTATTAATTTCAGTGTGGTATGAAAATGAATTAGGAGACACTTGAGACTTTAGTACTTAACAAAATAAAGTGTTTTACAAAAAGAAAATGGGAAAGTGGAGATAAAAAAAACAGGAATATCTAAAAAAAACAAGCATATCTAAGTGAACAAGGTATAAAAAGGAAAACAAATGGGTTTGAAGATGCTTTTTAATGACGACCTGTGATGGATTACATTACTCAAGCAAGGATCAAGAGTCTGTTAATCTGTATGGAGTTGCCAGTTTATTAAGTCCACCTAGCAACAGTAAAACTAATGTAGTTCAAGATATCAGCCCTGAAATAGACTTTCATGAAGGTTATAAAGGTTAAGATATTTACTTTATGGTCATTTTTGAGGCTTTAGTTTGGTGCTGTTTATGGTCCCAAAAGTCTTTATGTTTTGCTGCAGTGATGCCAGCTGCTTATACTTTTTCACCAGTTATGATACACTATATCAGAATTATGCTATTTTAATTGGTTGGTCATTCAGTATGTGCTGTGTAACTACTACTAGTTGGCCTCCACTAAATAAAGAAGTCCCATCAGTGATCTCTTGGACCAGGCTTCGTCTTGAAAATCAATATAACCACTTTCTCCTACCGTCTGGTTTTTCACCTACCTTTGTAGGTTTAGGTGCAAGCGGCACCGTGCCTCCTTCAGGCCACTGAAATTGAAATATATGGTACTTGAATTAAAAAAATATGCAACAACCCTAAACCAAAGAAACAACATTGTGTGTTTGCGTAATATCGTTTGCCTTTTTTGTTTATTCTAGTTCTGCAAGGTCATTGACATACGATTTCAAATAAAGCAGCAAAATAATCAATAAAGCTGTTTCAAAGAGACAGCAGCAGGATAATTAATGTTCCAGTTTATTCACTGATTCTTGGGAAAAAATCAAAAAATGTACATCTAAGTTCTTCATTTAAGTCAAAGTTGTTATGTTTAAATCTAAAGTCAGGCTCTGCAATATATTTTCAACACAGTTAGTTAAGCAATAGTCCCACAATTTGAATATACAGCACACTAACATCTGTAAGACTAAGGTAGACTACCTTTTAGCTCTAGGTAACACAAATCAAGATGCTGAAATTCAAGTTATTGCAACGTAAGAAGCAAAGTGCAGTACTTTATTTAGCAGGTTAGGGACAGAGTAATACATTGAAAAATAACACATAAAAGCTACAGCACAATAGCAGTGTTAATTAGTTTTAATCAAATAATCCCATTTCCGTAAATCTGGGGAATCTTAACACACTGTCTTACCGAAGCAGCGAGAATGAATCCCACCAAACACAGCAGTGCAATTCCTCTCATCTTGATCACAGATATGCCTCCTGTCTGCTCATACACCTGCTTTATAGTGTCCATGCCAGTAGGTGGAGTCTATTACACAATCTGTATTGCATAAAAGTGTTCTAGTTTAATATCAAAGTCCAACTAGGTATTTGTTTGCTGCTGAGACAATTTGGGGAAAATAGGTATTTGTAATGTAGGTAGCTGTAACTAACGGTTATTTTCACTATTGATTAATCTTAATTAGTCAATAGTTATTAGTTAAAATTATTTTTTTCAATTAATTGATTAAAGGCAAGGTGGGTGATCTTGAGACAACACTAGATTTTTTTAAGATGATCCAACTGAAAAACCCAGCCCGGTGTTTCCAACTCTTTTCTAATGAAAGTAGCAGCAGTAGCTCCAAAAGTCCTGAAATCTAGAGAGAAAGTCGCCAAGTTGGCAACAGTGACAGTCCGTCGCTTCAAGCCTCCCTCCAAAGCCACTCCCCCAAATTATCATAATGAACATAAACAACGAACATGGCTATTGTTAGCACTCACAGCTGTCAGCAGCTGGTGAAAGAAACTGGTGATGTGTAATGAGTGCATAGCAGAGTGCAGACAGGTAGCCCGTCCAATCACTACATTCGGGCCGAATGAAATGAGTGATGATGGACGGGTTTATTACAGTCCTGCCACAGACACAGACACCTGATTGTTTTCTTTTTTTTTGTCAGAGAATTTGATTTATTGATTGCTTTCCTCTCATCTTGATCACAAATATGCCTCCTATCTGCTCATACGCCTGCTTTATAGTGTCCATGCCAGTAGGTGGAGTCTATTACACAATCTGTATTGCATCAAAGTGTTCTAGTTTAATATCAAAGTCCAACTAGGTATTTGTTATCGGGTGGGACAATTTGGGGAAAATAGATCCAACTGAAAAACCCAGCCCGGTGTGGCCAACTCTTTTCTAATGAAAGTAGCAGCAGTAGCTCCAAAAGTCCCGAAATCTAGAGAGAAAGTCGCAAGTCATTTACTGTATACAGTGTTGTCCATTTGTAAACTTCAGACTTGTGTATAACCTGCTATCCCTCCCATAATCACTTAAAGCTGCAGTGGGTAGAAATGGAGCAAATATGATTAAAAATGTTATTTTTATAAAACGGTCACTATATCCTGACAGTAGTGCATGAGACAGGTAATGTGAAAGAAATCATGTAACTCTGTGTCCTCCGGTGCTCCTAACGGCATCTGCAAGATTTCACAGTCCGGAGGAAAACAACCAATCAGAGTTGATCTGGAGTCTGCTGTCCAGCTGCCGTCTATGAGAGCCAGCTGTCAATCACTCGCGAACTCTGACCAAAATGTCAAACTAGGCAGCGCTGATCAAATATGAATCAATATTCTGTTACTGTAATGCCTATTTCTTGCCTCAAATTTTGTCAGTGACATCTTGTAGTGTACTGTTTAGCTGTAAAATCAGAAAGTTTGTGACCCGGCAGCCATGTTGAGATCAGTTGAGGAAATACCAAGCACCGCCCACCAGCCAGAGCATAGCCAATAGGAACTCTCTCTCCCTTAAATGACCTGTGATTGGCCAAAGTCTCCCGTCACATGCTAGATTTTTTAAAGCCTGTAAACAGAGCCATGAGGAGGTGCATAAGTCTAGTTTTCTCTCAGAGCACTTGAATTACAATATGCTGAAAGGTTATTATGGAATTTTTGCCCAATGATGCCAGAAATATTCTGCCTACAGCACGTTTAATTGATGTCTCATTTTGACAAATCGTTGAAAAATAATCAAACGTTCCAGCTCTTTTTGGAAAAAGTGGACATTTCACATGACATTATACCAAAAAAAAAAACTTTTCTCACATAACAGACTTGAAATGTTTATTTGAAGGAGGCAGAAACACCAACAGAATACTTAGATAGTCATTTCTGTCACTGATTTAAAACGTGTGTTCAGCCCCTCTGCTGTCCATTATTCATTATTGCTTCCCCTGAAACGACAATATGACAAACATTTAGACTTATACAGTTTCAAATCAGAATATTGTGTTGAATATTTTCATACCTGGTCACTTTTGCGGCAGTTGCTGTAGGTCCGAAACCAGCGCCATTAAGAGGGTGCCAGGTATTTTGAGGGTTAGGCTGAAAGAAAAAGAAAACATTTCAGGAACTTGCAGTAATACTGTACAGTAATTCTTCCAAAATATATGACTATTCTCTATGACAACACTGTGTTTCTGAGTGACAAACAAAAAAAGGCCTTGCTTGCCAACTTGGGAAATGTCGCTGTAAATGTCCACTGTAGTGTTTTTAGCTTCTCAACAAGATAAAGGGTCTAAATTATTGCTAGTTAGTCTTATTTGTTGCCTCGGCTACATTGCTACATCAAGGCTAACACTTTTAGATGTTTATAACCAATAGAATCACTCTCTCCCACCGTCTGGTTTTTCACCTACCATTGACCCAGCTGCAAGCGGCACCGTGCCTCCTTCAGGCCACTGAAATTGAAATATATGGTACTTGAATTAAAAAAATATGCAACAACCCTAAACCAAAGAAACAACATTGGGTGTTTGCGTAATATCGTTTGCCTTTTTTGTTTATTCTGCAAGGTCATTGACATACGATTTCAAATAAGGCAACAAAATAATCAATAAAGCTGTTTCAAAGAGACAGCAGCAGGATAATTAATGCTCCAGTTTATTCACTGATTCTTTGGAAAAAAAAAAAAATGTACATCTAAGTTCATCATTTAAGTCAAAGTTGTTATGTTTAAATCTAAAGTCAGGCTCTGCAATCTATTTTCAACACAGTTAGTTAAGCAATAGTCCCACAATTTGAATATACAGCACACTAACATCTGTAAGACTAAGGTAGACTACCTTTTAGCTCTAGGTAACACAAATCAAGATGCTGAAATTCAAGTTATTGCAACGTAAGAAGCAAAGTGCAGTACTTTATTTAGCAGGTTATGGACAGAGTAATACATTGAAGAATAACACATAAAAGCTACAGCACAATAGCAGTGTTAATTAGTTTTAATCAAATAATCCCATCTCCGTAAATCTGGGGAATCTTAACACACTGTCTTACCGAAGCAGCGAGAATGAATCCCACCAAACACAGCAGTGTAATTCCTCTCATCTTGATCACAGATATGCCTCCTGTCTGCTCATACACCTGCTTTATAGTGTCCATGCCAGTAGGTGGAGTCTATAACACATTCTGTATTGCATAAAAGTGTTCTAGTTTAATATCAAAGTCCAACTAGGTATTTGTTTGCTGCTGGGACAATTTGGGGAAAATAGGTATTTGTAATGTAAGTAGCTGTAACTAACGATTATTTTCATTAGTGATTAATCTTAATTTGTCAATAGTTATTAGTTAAAATGTTTGTTTTTTTTCAATTAATTGATTAAAGGCAAGGTGGGTGATCTTGAGAAACTAGCAAGACTACACTAGATTTTTTTTAAAATGATCCAACTGAAAAACCCAGCCCGGTGTTTCCAACTCTTTTCTAATGAAAGTAGCAGCAGTAGCTCCAAAAGTCCCGAAATCTAGAGAGAAAGTCGCAAGTCATTTACTGTATACAGTGTTGTCTATTTGTAAACTTCAGACTTGTGTATAACCTGCTATCCCTCCCATAATCACTTAAAGCTGCAGTGGGTAGAAATGGAGCAAATATGATTAAAAATGTTATTTTTATAAAACGGTCACTATATCCTGACAGTAGTGCATGAGACAGGTAATGTGAAAGAAATCATGTAACTCTGTGTCCTCCGATGCTCCTAACGGCATCTGCAAGATTTCACAGACCGGAGGAAAACAACCAATCAGAGCTGATCTGGAGTCTGCCGTCTCTGAGCAGCTGTCAATCACTCGTGAACTCTGACCAAACGGTCAAACTAGGCAGCGCTGATCAAATATGAATCAATATTCTGTTACTGTAATGCCTATTTCTTGCCTCAAATTTTATAGTCTAGTCAGAAGTCTAGTTTTCTCTCAGAGCACTTCAATTACAATATGCTGAAAGGTTATTATGGAATTTTTGCCCAATGATGTCAGAAATATTCTGCTTACGGCACGTTTAATTGATGTCTCATTTTGACAAATTGTGGAAAAATGATCAAACGTTTCAGCTCTTTTTGGAAAAAGTGGACATTTCAAATGACATTATACCAAAAAAAAAGAAACTTTTCTCACATAACAGACTTGAAATGTTTATTTGAAGGAGGCAGAAACACCAACAGAATACTTAGATGGTCATTTCTGTCTCTGAGTCAAAACGTGTGTTCAGCCTCTCTGCTGTCCATTATTCATTATTGCTTCCCCTGAAACGACAAAATGACAAACATTTAGACTTATACAGTTTAAAATCATAATATTGTGGTGAGTGCTGAATAGTTTCTTACCTGGATCACTTTTCTGGGAGTTGGTTCAGTTGAGAAACCAGCGCCATTATTAAGAAGGTGCCAGATAAGGGGGCGAGCTATAGTGGTCTGAAGAAAAAGAAGAAAATTCATGAACTTACATTAATACTGTACGGTAATTCTTCCAAAATATATGACTATTCTATATGATAACGCTGTGTTTCTGAGTTTGCAGACACTTTTTATTTGCAGATAATAAAAAAAGGCCTTTAGAGACAGCGCTTTGAGTAGATTTTATTATATTTTGGTGAAATGGCTTGTTTTCTGATTTGGTCCAATTTTATTCTGCTATTACTCTTACTGGACACAAGGTGGTGCTGCATTGAAATAATGCACACAGAGCATGTTCAGGTTAAACAACAGAAAAGATTTGTGATCGCAGGCTAACCAAACTCAAGTTACTGGAGTTTGGCAATACTTTTATTGTGAAAAAGAAGAAAGTGAAGACACGGGCAACACTGGAAAGACAGTGAAAGACTGTTGAAGTTTCACTGTCATGATCCAATATTTCCACAGATTTTAAAAAAAAAATGAAATAGTCGACACTTGAGACTTCCTTATGTTATAAACCTTCGCAGCAAACATATATAAGTCTACATAAGATTTTGTCAATGTGATTGGCAAACTTTATTTGTGTAGTACTTAACAAGTTATAAAGTGTTTTATGAGAAGAAAATGGGAAAAGGGGAGATTAAAAAGACAGGAATGTATAAAAAACAAGCATATGGAAGTGTACAGGGGATAAAAAGGAAAAACAAATGGGTTTTAAGATGCTTTTTAATGAAGACCTGTGATGGATTACATTACTCAACAGTCCGTTAATCCACATGCAGTTGTCAGTTTTCACCTACCTTTTTTGGAGCATCTGTCCCCTTTTTTGCAAGTGGCACCGTGCCTCCTTTAGGCCCCTGAAATTGAAATATATAGAATTAAAAAATATACCCACAACCCTAAACCAAAGACACGACATTGGGTGTTTGCGTAATAATATCCTTTGCCTTTTTGTTTGTTCTGGTTCTAAAGCAGCAAAATAATCAATAAACCTGTTTCATAGACAACAACAGTATGAAAAATCCTCCAGCTTATTCACTGATTCTTGGTGGAAAAAAGTAAAAATGTACATCTAAGTCCTTCATTTTAGTCAAAGTTGTTATGTTTAAATCTGAAATCTGGTACTGCAACCTATTTTTAACACCGTTAGTTAAAGGTGCAATTGATATCTGATAACATAAAGCCACTAAATGTCTCCCTCCTCTGTTCCATTGCATTCACTTCACAACAAGTGGTTGCCAGTTCGTTGCACATTTAACAATAATAGATTAATTAGTAATTGCATTTTCAGATTAGATGCTATTTGACCTGCAACAACAAATGAGACTTTTTGTAAAAGGGTGCTATTTATGTATTTTGTTGTCCTTGAGTTCTGAACAGTTTCTTACCTCGGTGGGTGGGAACCCATCGCTATCGTCATCGGCCTCGAAAGTACCATTCCACTGATGGGGAAAATAATCAGCAACACTTTACAGTGATGTAAGTATGATATATTAATTAATTAAATGAAGTTCACACTCTTGTATGTTGTGAACTTCTCTGAGTTTGTCTCCAAGTCATATTAGGCTACACATTATTTTACCCGCCTCCCCAGAAAACAGTCGGAGGTTTAATCATTAGTATACTCCACGAAAGTCTACATACCTGTGCAGTTGCATTTTGTCTGCTTTTCTCTAGTTCCTGAAATGGAAAGGCATTGCACTTCAATAAGAAAGTACAGGAACCGAGAGATCCTATAGATCACAAGATAAAAGCTCCACTCATGTCTAGATAGAAAGCTGAAAAAGGTGCCATTAATCTCCTCTCATGACATCAGATGTTAAGAGACATTTGTTGTGGTCAAGTTTCATCTAAGAAAATCAAACTGTCCAAAGCAGGCGACACCATTACCAAGAACATTTAACGCTCTCCATATTTTGACTTCAAAAATGCCTCTCGGAGAATAGTGAAATCACTTTCTCCCGAAGAGTCTACCCACCGTTGATGAGTTGGTTGTTTTGTTAGACCCATTGTCTCCTTCCATCGGTGTTTGAATCCCTGGTGGCAACTGAAAGTGTAATTTTAGAGGGATTTAGTCCAAGGACATGGTAGTGTTTGCTCAGTATCCATTTGACAGTTTGTTTGCAAAGGACTTTGACTTTGGATTTCAAATAAAGCAACTAAATAATCAATAGAAATAGCAGCAGTATGATACATGCTGTAGACCTCTACTGATTTGTTTCTTTCTTGAAAATACTATAAAAATTAAATGTATTTCTAGTTTACTTGCTTTACATCAGAGTAGTATCAAAATGAATATTGATATCTGTATGGAAACAAACAAATAGCATTATAATTAGAATTTTATATGTAACTGAATACCTAAATTGTGAAATTTAAAAATCAATTAATTTATAGAGTTGGAATATTTTACTGTGAACAAAATCTGTCAAGTAAAATATTTCAGAGTTTAATAGTATTTAAATTCCAACATTAAGTTCAGTATTACTTAAATTTAAACATTAACTATGCAGCAGTGATTCATTTTAACAATTAGGTATTCATTTGATGGTAATTTTTAAATATTTGCTCCTTTCTTTGCTCCCATACATTTGAGGTATCGTATGTAACATTTAAGCTACAGAACATTAGCAGTTATTTCCTTTTCAGTAGTATCTCCAATCCTACCACAACAGGTCTTGTTAATGCTGCTAGAATAAATTAAAATGAATTATTTTTTCAATATCTTTTGAGATCAGAAAATCTGGGGGAAATCCCCAGTTTTACCATAGTCGATGCCGTGAGAATGAATCCAAACAAATATAGCAGAGTGAGCCCTCTCATCTTGAACATAGATTAGCCTTCTATCTCTACATACGCCTGCTTTATAGTGTCCATGTCAGTGGGTGGAGTTTGTTACAGTCCTTGTACGTTTTGTGCTTCACTTGTAGCTTCACTTGTAGCTTCATGACATAATTTCAAGTTTTATAGAAACAAATCAAACTGTCCAAAGCAGGTGAAACTATTACCAAGAATACTTGACACTCTCCATAATTTGACTTCTCTCACCTCATGGAAAATGGTGATATTACTTTGTCCCACAAAGACTACCCACCTTTGTTGAGTTGATTTGTGGGCGAAACCCGCCGACACTATCCATCAGTACTTTACTCTTATATAGCTTCTGAAATTGGAATGAAAAACCTTAATCCAAGGACATGTTTAGATAGTGAGGACATTGACATTGGATTTGAAACACAGCTGCAACATAATCAATAAGTTGACTCGTTTCATATTGCAAAGCGAATGAAGAACTTTATTTAGCAAATGAGAATTTATCTACAGTTATAGAATAAACCAAAACTGCATATTTGTTCTTAGCTAAAGTTATATTCTCTTCCATATCTTTTGAGATCAGTAAATCTGTGGAAAATCAGCAGTCTTACCTTTGGTTTTTCAGTCTGTTTTGTGAAAGTTAATCCAAACAAACAGAGCAGTGTGACTGTGAGCACTCTCATCTTGAACATAGATTAGCCTTCTATCTGCTCATACGCCTGCTTTATAGTGTCCATGCCAGTAGGTGGAGTCTATTACACATTCTGTATTGCATCAAAGTGTTCTAGTTTAATATCAAAGTCCAACTAGGTATTTGTTATTGGGTGGGACAATTTGGGGAAAATAGGTATTTGTAATGTAGGTAGCTGTAACTAAAGATTATTTTCATTAGTGATTCATCTTAATTAGTCAATAGTTATTATTTAAAATTTCAATTAATTGATTAAAGGCAAGGTGGGTGATCTTGAGAAACTAGCAAGACTATACTAGATTTTTTTTTAAAAATGATCCAACTGAAAAACCCAGCCCGGTGTTGCCAACTCTTTTCTAATGAAAGTAGCAGCAGTAGCTCCAAAAGTCCTGAAATCTAGAGAGAAAGTTGCAAGTCGGCATCAGTGACAGTCCGTTGCTTCAAGCCTCCCTCCAAAGCCACTCCCCCAAATTATCATAATGAACATAAACAACGAACATGGCTATTGTTAGCACTCACAGCTGTCAGCAGCTGGTGAAAGAAACTGGTGACGTGTAATGAGTGCATAGCAGAGTGCAGACAGGTAGCCCGTCCAATCACTACATTCTGGCCGAATGAAATGAGTGATGATGGACGGGTTTATTACAGTCCTGCCACAGACACAGGCACCTGATTGTTTTTGTTTTTTTTGTCAGAGAATTTGATTTATTGATTGCTTTTGGGATGTAATGAGAATTTCAACAAAAAATGTTTCTAAAATCTTCCCTAACCCCGCCTTTAATCGTTTTATAAAATGTTAGAATGTAGTGAAAGATATCCATCATAATTTGACGTCTCTAAAGTCCTTGTTTTATCCAAACTTCAAGCCAGAACCCAAAGATATCCAATTTACTATCACATATTACAAAGAAAAGCAGGAAATCCTCACATTTTCTTGAAGAATGTTTGGCATTTTTGATTGAAGAGGGACTAAAATGATTATCAGACTAGTTGGAGATTCATTTTCTTTTGATTAATCGGATAATCATTTCAGCTCTATTGTAATGAAAAAAGAAGAGCCTTACAAAGATGAAGTGATCCTTGTGAATGACGTCATGTCTTTAAACTTAAAAATGGGGATTTACTGTATACAGTGTTGTCTATTTGTAAACTTCAGACTTGTGTATAACCTGCTATCCCTCCCATAATCACTTAAAGCTGCAGTGGGCAGAAATGGAGCAAATATGATTACAAATGTTATTTTTATAAAACGGTCACTATATCCTGACAGTAGTGCATGAGACAGGTAATGTGAAAGAAATCATGTGTCTTCTGTGTCCTCCGGTGCTCCTAACAGCATCTGCAAGATTTCACAGACCGGAGGAAAACAACCAATCAGAGCCGAGCTGGAGCCTGCCGTCTCTGAGCAGCTGTCAATCACTCGCGAACTCTGACCAAAATGTCAAACTAGGCAGCGTTGATCAAATATGAATCAATATTCTGTTACTGTAATGCCTATTTCTTGCCTCAAATTTTGTCAGTAACAACTTGTAGTGTACTGTTTAGCTGTAAAATCAGAAAGAGATTGAGATCAGTTGAGGAAATACCAAGCACCGCCCACCAGCCAGAGCACAGCCAATAGGAACGCTCTCTCAAATGAAATGACCTGTGATTGGCCAAAGTCTCCCGTCACATGCTAGATTTTTTAAAGCCTGAAAACAGAGCCATGAGGAGGTGCAGAAGTTTGGTTTTCTCTCAGAGCACTTACATTACAATATGCCGAACGGTTATTGTGGAATTTTTGCCCAATGATGCCAGAAATATTCTGCCTACGGCACGTTTAATTGATGTCTCATTTTGACAAATTGTGGAAAAATGATCAAACGTTCCAGGTCTTTTTGGAAAAAGTGGACATTTCAAATGACATTATACCAAAAAAAAAAAAATGTTCTCACATAACAGACTTGAAATGTTTATTTGAAGGAGGCAGAAACACCAACAGAATACTTAGATGGTCATTTCTGTCTCTGAGTCAAAACGTGTGTTCAGCCCCTCTGCTGTCCATTATTCATTATTGCTTCCCCTGAAACGACAAGATGACAAACATTTAGACTTATACATTTTAAAATCATAATATTGTGGTGAGTGCTGAATAGTTTCTTACCTGGATCACTTTTCTGGGAGTTGGTTCAGTTGGGAAACCAGCGCCATTATTAAGAAGGTGCCAGATAAGGGGGGAGCTTTAGTAGTATGAAGAAAAAGAAGAAAATTCATGAACTTACATTAATACTGTACGGTAATTCTTCCAAAATATATGACTATTCTATATGATAACGCTGTGTTTCTGAGTTTGCAGACACTTTTTTTTTACAGATAATAAAAAAAGGCCTTTAGAGACAGCGCTTTGAGTAGATTTTATTATATTTTGGTGAAATGGCTTGTTTTCTGATTAGGTCCAATTTTATTCTGCTATTACTCTTACTGGACACAAGGTGGTGCTGCATTGAAATAATGCACACAGAGCATGTTCAGGTTAAACAACAGAAAAGATTTGTGATCGCAGGCTAACCAAACTCAAGTTACTGGAGTTTGGCAATACTTTTATTGTGAAAAAGAAGAAAGTGAAGACACGGGCAACACTGGAAAGACAGTGAAAGACTGTTGAAGTTTCACTGTCATGATCCAATATTTCCACAGATTTGAAAAAAAAAATGAAATAGTCGACACTTGAGACTTCCTTATGTTATAAACCTTCGCAGCAAACATATATAAGTCTACATAAGATTTTGTCAATGTGATTGGCAAACTTTATTTGTGTAGTACTTAACAAGTTATAAAGTGTTTTATGAGAAGAAAATGGGAAAAGGGGAGATTAAAAAGACAGGAATGTATAAAAAACAAGCATATGTAAGTGTACAGGGGATAAAAAGGAAAAACAAATGGGTTTTAAGATGCTTTTTAATGAAGACCTGTGATGTCCGTTAATCCAAATGCAGTTGCCCACCTACCCTTTTTGGAGCATCTGTCCCCTTTTTTGCAAGTGGCACCGTGTCTCCTTTAGGCCCCTGAAATTGAAATATATAAAATTAAAAAATATACCCACAACCCTAAACCAAAGACACGACATTGGGTGTTTGCATAATAATATCTTTTGCCTTTTTGTTTGTTTTGGTTCTAAAGCAGCAAAATAATCAATAAACCTGTTTCATAGACAACAACAGTATGAAAAATCCTCCAGCTTATTCACTGATTCTTGGGAGAAAAATTTGCAATGTACGTCTAAGTTTTTCATTTTAGTCAAAGTTGTTATATTTAAATCTGAAATCTGGTACTGCAACCTATTTCTAACACCGTTAGTTAAAGGTGCAATTGATATAACTAAATGTCTCCCTCCCCTGTTCCATTGCATTCACTTCACAACAAGTGGTTGCCAGTTCGTTGCACATTTAATAATAATAGATTAATTAGTAATTGCATTTTCAGATTAGATGCTATTTGACATGCAACATCAAATGAGACCTTTTTTAAAAGGGTGCTATTTATGTATTTTGTTGTCCTTGAGTTCTGAACAGTTTCTTACTTCGGTGGGTGGGAACCCATCACTATCGTCATCGGCCTCGAAAGTACCATTCCACTGATGGGGAAAATAATCAGCAACACTTTACAGTGGTGTAAGAATGATATATTAATTAATAAAATGAAGTTCACACTCTTGTATGTTGTGAACTTCTCTGAGTTTGTCTCCAAGTCATATTAGGCTACACATTATTTTACCCGCCTCCCCAGAAAACAATCAGGTGCTTAATCATTAGTATACTCCATGAAAGTCTACATACCTGTGCACTTGCATTTTGTCTGCTTTTCTCTAGTTCCTGAAATGGAAAGGCATTGCACTTCAATAAGAAAGTACTGTACAGTATATACATATTTACCCTAATCCATTGACACAGCAGTGGGTCATGAAAGTCATACAGATGGAGCCAGAATACATTATTTTGTTTCAAATTGACAAAGTTTTAAATAGTTATCTCGACAATAATTTACAGATTAAGACATGAAAACCAGAAAACTTTAACAGCTATAGAAATTTAGTCTACATTTGCAGCAAATACATTTTGTATCGTAAAAATAAAACGTATTTCCACCCTTGGTTTAATTCAGAATTGACCCTTCGCTAAGTCCCGCCCATCAAATGCAGACTGGCCAATCATAGCGTGGCACCGGCCAGCTCCGACCAGGATACGACAACTATCCGGCTCTGTTCCGTAGACTCTCATGCAATCGTTTCAGATTTTCTTTATTTCCAGGCTGGTTTTGTTGATCGGAGAGGTTGGAAGGAGATATACGTTTCTCAAACATTACGTTTCTGCGTTAAAACCTGTGGAGCTAACATTAGCAGAGTGCGTTAGCACATCATTAACTAGTGTTAGCACTATGCCACTCTAGCTACTAAATGTATACTGAATGTATACACATGTTGCTTTTGCTTTTTAATGATAGTAACAGTGAGTAAAGACCTACACGGCTTTACAGGAACAGTTTTGTTCCTTAATCGTCATTGTCTTTTGTCTCGATCACCAGGTGATGTGGTGGTTCACTTTTACACTGATACACTGACATCCTGATATATCCTTCAAACGCATAGTGTAGACCCTTCTGTCTGCTTTTCTCTGAAATCGCTTTTTCGTTTTTGTGTTTTTCGGTGTGGGTGGGCTCTATGGTAACTCTGACGGCTTGACGGAGTAGCAGCGGGCGGTGGGGCTTAGCAAGGGTCAATTGAAAATTGTCAAGAAGTCTGAAGCCTGCAAAGTAAAATCCAATTAATATTCAAATAGTTGCAAACAGAGTGAAGAATTTTGCTTAACAGGTTAGATAAAAATTAATTAATTTTGTAGTGAAAGGACACGGTTGGATAAAATTAAATTTATTAAAAAACAATCATCAGTGGGAATCTTCAGGCATACGCCCCATGTTTAGTCCAAACTTCTCTACTACAGACTCAGTGCCAACTTAAAGTCTTCTTAACTGGTAGATATTATCGAAAACTCTTGTCCCTCTACAGGAACCAAGAGATCCTATAGATCACAAGATAAAAGCTCCACTCATGTCTAGATAGAAAGCTGAAAAAGGTGCCGTTAATCTCCTCTCATGACATCAGATGTTAAGAGACATTTGTTGTGGTCTAAATCTATTTCCTACTCTGCAGCAGCCCTCACCAAACTTTTTGTTTGAATTGGAGATCAAGTTTCATCTAAGAAAATCAAACTGTCCAAAGCAGGCGACACCATTACCAAGAACATTTAACGCTCTCCATATTTTGACTTCAAAAACGCCTCTCGGAGAATAGTGAAATCACTTTCTCCCAAAAGGTCTACCCACCGTTGATGAGTTGGTTGTTTTGTTAGACCCATTGTCTCCTTCCATCGGTGTTTGAATCCCTGCTGGCAACTGAAAGTGTAATTTTAGAGGGATTTAGTCCAAGGACATGGTAGTGTTTGCGCAGCATCCATTTGATATTGACTTTGGATTTCAAATAAAGCAACTAAATAATCAATAGAAATAGCAGCAGTATGATACATGCTGTAGACCTCTACTGATTTGTTTCATTCTTGAAAATACTATAAAAATTAAATGTATTTCTAGTTTACTTGTTTTACATCAGAGTAGTATCAAAATGATTATAGACATCTGTATGGAAGCAAAGAAATAGCATTATAATTAGAATTTTATATGTAACTGAATACCTAAATTGTGAAATTTAAAAATCAATTAATTTATAGAGTTGGAATATTTTACTGTGAAAACAATCTGTCAAGTAAAATATTTCAGAGTTTAATAGTATTTAAATTCCAACATTAAGTTCAGTATTACTTAAATTTAAACATTAACTATGCAGCAGTGATTCAATTTAACAATTAGGTATTCATTTGATGGTAATATTTAAATATTTCTCCTTTCTTTGCTCCCATACATTTGAGGTATCGTATGTAACATTTAAGCTACAGAACATTAGCAGTTATTTCCTTTTCAGCATTATCTCCAATCCTACCGGTTTTCGAGTCGGTTTTTCGAGTCAGTTTTGTGAGCTTTATTTAGCAAATGAAAATTTATCTACAGAGTTATAGAATAAACCAAAACTGCATATTTGTTCTTAGTTAAAGTTATATTCTCTTCCATATCTTTTGAGATCAGTAAATCTGTGGAAAATCAGCAGTCTTACCTTTTGTTTTTCAGTCTGTTTTTCAGTCGGTTTTGTGAAAGTTAATCCAAACAAACAGAGCAGTGTGACTGTGAGCCCTCTCATCTTGAACATAGATTAGCCTTCTATTTCTACATACGCCTGCTTTATAGTGTCCATGTCAGTGGGTGGAGTTTGTTACAGTTCTTGTAAGTTTTGTGCTTCACTTGTAGCTTCACTTGTAGCTTAACATCAAAGTCCAGCTTGTTTTTGTTACTTGATTTCAAACGTGTATTTATTGTCTGATTGTGGTATTTTTTGGCTAACAGCCTACGGTTTGGAGAGAAATACCTGCTGTAAGGAATGTTGTACAAATCGTCATCCATACACTCCACTATTGGTCCAAACTTTTACGACCCCAGACTCGGTGCCAGACCCGAACATTAGCAGTTATTTCCTTTTCAGTAGTATCTCCAATCCTACCACAACAGGTCTTGTTAATGCTGCTAGAATAAATACAAATTAATTATTTTTTCAATATCTTTTGAGATCAGAAAATCTGGGGGAAATCCCCAGTTTTACCATAGTCGATGCCGTGAGAATGAATCCAAACAAATATAGCAGAGTGAGCCCTCTCATCTTGAACATAGATTAGCCTTCTATCTCTGCATACGCCTGTTTTATAGTGTCCATGTCAGTGGGTGGAGTTTGTTACAGTCCTTGTACGTTTTGTGCTTCACTTGTAGCTTCACTTGTAGCTTCATGACATAATTTCAAGTTTTATAGAAACAAATCAAACTGTCCAAAGCAGGTGAAACTATTACCAAGAATACTTGACACTCTCCATAATTTGACTTCTCTCACCTCATGGAAAATGGTGATATTACTTTGTCCCACAAAGACTACCCACCTTTGTTGAGTTGATTTGTGGGCGAAACCCGCCGACATTATCCATCAGTAGTCTACCCTTATATGGCTCCTGAAATTGGAATGAAAAACCTTAATCCAAGGACATGTTTAGATAGTGAGGACATTGACATTGGATTTGAAACACAGCTGCGATATAATCAATAAGTTGACTCGTTTCATATTGCAAAGCGAATGAAGAACTTTATTTAGCAAATGAGAATTTATCTACAGAGTTATAGAATAAACCAAAACTGCAGATTTGTTCTTAGCTAAAGTTATATTCTCTTCCATATCTTTTGAGATCAGTAAATCTGTGGAAAATCAGCAGTCTTACCTTTGGTTTTTCAGTCTGTTTTTGAGTCTGTTTTGTGAAAGTTAATCCAAACAAACAGAGCAGTGTGACTGTGAGCCCTCTCATCTTGAACATAGATTAGCCTTCTATCTGTACGTACGCCTGCTTTATAGTGTCCATGTCAGTGGGTGGAGTTTGTTACAGTTCTTGTAAGTTTTGTGTTTCACTTGTAGCTTAACATCAAAGTTCAGCTTGTTTTTGCTGACGTGTATTTATTGTCTGATTGTGGTATTTTTTGGCTAACAGCCTACGATTTGGAGAGAAATACTTGCTGTAAGGAATGTTGTACAAATCGTCATCCATACACTCCCCTATTGGTCCAAACTTTTACGACCACAGACTCGGTGCCAGACCCAATAGTCTTTTTGGAAATTGGCAGACAACATAGAAAAACCTCTCACTTCAGGAAACGGGAGATCTTGTATATATCACAATGTAAATTATATAACAAGGCAATGCAGCACTCATTTCTAGAGGGTAAACTGAAAAATGTGCCATAAACTTCTCACAGATCTGTCTGCTGGACTGCAACATGACGAAACCCAACATTTTGTTGATATTAGAAATATTTTCAAGTTTTATAGAAACAAATCAAACTGTCCAAAGCAGGTGAAACTATTACCAAGAATACTTGACACTCTCCATAATTTGACTTCTCTCACCTCATGGAAAATGGTGATATTACTTTGTCCCACAAAGACTACCCACCTTTGTTGAGTTGATTGGTGGGCCAAACCCGCCGTCATTATCCACCGGTATATTACACTTATATCCACACTGAAATTGGAATGAAAAACCTTAATCCAAGGACATGTTTGGATAGTGAGGACATTGACATTGGATTTCAAACACAGCTGCGACATAATCAATAAGTTGACTCGTTTCATATTTCAAAGCGAATGAAGAACTTTATTTAGCAAATGAGAATTTATCTACAGTTATAGAATAAACCAAAACTGCATATTTGTTCTTAGCTAAAGTTATATTCTCTTCCATATCTTTTGAGATCAGTAAATCTGTGGAAAATCAGCAGTCTTACCGGTTTTTTAGTCGGTTTTTCAGTCGGTTTTTCAGTCGGTTTTTCAGTCGGTTTTGTGAAAGTTAATCCAAACAAAAAGAGCAGTGTGACTGTGAGCACTCTCATCTTGAACATAGATTAGCGTCCTTTCTGCACATACGCCTGCTTTATAGTGTCCATGTCAGTGGGTGGAGTCTTGGTGGAGACCAACTGTAATGTATGTTACAGAGTAGTGTTGGATTTATTATGTACAAAAGTGCTTACAATGACCTGCAATAACCTGGCTGTTGGATTTGTTGTGAATGGAGTGATTGCGAGGAAAGGGAGGAGGCAGGTGCTGTTCTTTTTGCAAGGTCAAGAAGAGGAAGGAGTCAGAAGGAGATAACAAAGAAGAAGATATGCAGCAAAAATATCACGTGTCATAATCTCATGAATATTAATATTGTGTAAACCATGAATAGGCTGGATCAGGGATAGCTCGGGGTTCAGACTTCGCGAACTGACCCATGCACTGTATGTTGTCAGGGACACGTTGATTGGATCCAGATATCTGTAAACTCTTTTATTTTACTTATGCAACATTGATTGTTCGGAATAAATTGTATTATTATGCTTTAACCCATCTGTTTGGAAAATCTCTTTGTCACACAAGATTAACCAGCACGTAACTGGGCCTTGACCTCTCGGAGGTAGAAGGCCAGTTCCTTCAATTGGTGACCCCGACGTGATCTTCGGCATTGAGAAGCGTGTCCAAAGGACGGACAGACCGGCGAGAGAGAGAAAGGGCCCTGAAATCTTAAGGCAAGCAGAACCTGTTGTATCGAACTCTGCATATTGGCTTACTCTAAATTATCTCTCTTGTTGTGCTGAATCTCCTTTGTAGTGATAAATGTTGCAAAAGTAAAGACTTTGTGTTGAAAACTAAAAGGAGGAAAGTTGCCCTTTTAGTAACGTCTGGAAAACTAAAAGGAGGAAAGTTGCCCTTTTAGTAACGTCTGGGACGTTAGAAAACTAAAAGGAGGAAAGTTGCCCTTTAAAACTAAAAGGAGGAAAGTTGCCCTTTTAGTAACGTCTGGGACGTTAGAAAACTAAAAGGAGGAAAGTTGCCCTTTAAAACTAAAAGGAGGAAAGTTGCCCTTTTAGTAACGTCTAGGACGTTAGAGTTTAGTAAAAATAGCGCTTGAAGCGCCTGTATGAGTGTACATTAATAACTAGTATTCAGAGGAAAATTAAAACTTACTGTTGATACTGGGCCAACATCGCTGGAACATCAAAGTGTCCAGTAGAAGCTTATGTTGGTAGGATCACAGCGAGGGGCATAGCGACCCATTTACTCTGAATCTAGTTACTGTCATAAACTGAATAAACCTGTGTGAAATAGTACTGGACAGAATGGACGGAGAATTTGACAAAGACTGTGAGGAACGGGGTGGCTGTGGGCCTCCCCGTTTATCATTTGGACAGCAATGGGCTAAAGTCAAGACCAATGTAATCTGTACATTTGATCCCAAGACTAGAAATAAAGAGACTCAAGACCTAGATGAGTGGTATAACATGACAGTGAAGGAAGGGCATTTTCCAGCCACGGGAAGTGAAGCCAAATTCATGCCAGTGATGAGAGCATTAATACAGGTGGTTCATAGAAAGCTGCTGCAAGCAGGACAAGACAAAGAAAAGGGACATATGTTTGTAAGGAGGAAATTGAGGAAGAAAGAAGACGAGTTGGCAAGTAAATTGGTAAAATATAATGTGATACAGATGGCTGCACTATCAGCCTTAGGCAGCCAGACGAAAGCCACCCACGCAAAAACCGCTGAAGCAAAACCACTAGTGAAACCCTCACCCAGTCCTAGCGCACCCCCACCACCAAACCCACATACTAGCCAGCCGCCACATTACATGTCCCTCCATCAGCAGTACCCACCTGGCCCACATCCCAACCCCCCTCCTTATCCTCCTCCTACCCCTAGTCTGGTACCAACCCCACAGGACAGTGATTATACAAACGAAGTTATGGCACCATTGTTTCAAGTGTTAGGTGGTACTTTGGAACTAGAAGAGGAAATAGAAAAAGAACAAGGAGCAGGTTCAGCCTCAGAGGCGGGTAGTATGTCTGATGTAGCCAGAGAAATAGACAGGCTAAGGGAAGAACTGAGAGATCAGGCTAAACAATACAGGATAGGACAAGCCATGTTACCACCAGACTTGCGTAATGGAGGCGTAAGAGGGAGAGCTCAATCTACCCCTAAATCCCACACAGAGAGTCCAGACATAAGTGATTGGATGCAGAGAACTGAGAGAGACACAGAGAGATCCCGTGCAGAGTATCATGATGTCCACACTAGTGGAGAGGTAGATGAGGACGCTGATGACGAGGCTAGTAGAGCAGTAGAGGAGGGTGATGATGATGAAGACGAAAACATTCCTATCACTATAGAGGGAACCATGAGAACGCACTCCAAAAGAGGGATACATAGGAGACGGAAGGGTGGGGACGAAGAGGCGAGACCATATACACCCCCCAAAACTAGATCACATAAAGTTTATGGAAAGTACGAAGACAAAGGTGACAAACAGAGGAGTCAGTGTGTTGGCATGTTTCCCATTGTGGCCAAAAGCAACGGTAGAGACGAGTATCAGCCGTTCACCTTAGGTGACATTCAAGCACTGAGTGAGCTCCTCCCAGGAATTCAAGAGGGAGGCGGAGTGTGGCTCACGAGCCTGTATAACAAGACCCGAGGGAAGACTTTAGCTATGGGCGATCTCAGGGCTATTTTGGGTTTCTCGGTTTCGGACTGGGCACTGAAAGAATTAGAAGCAGCGGCCGGAACAGCCCAGGTGTTAGATAGGAGCCCCCTTAGCCCCTACGCTACCTCCTTCGGTAATGCTATTAGACAGAAGTATCCCATACCAGCGGGTAAGCTCCACAGCTTGGTGTTTAAGATTAAGAACGGGGAGAGTGGACGCACGTTCATAGAAAGAGCAAAGACAGAGTGGGCGGGGGCTACGGGGGTGAACCCAGATAAAGAATCACAGCAGTCTCTGTTCAGAATAGCTCTGTTAAAACATGCTCCGGAAGGAGTTAAGAGAAAGATGCAAGAGAATCCAGATATGGCAGGGGCAAAATCATCAAGATGGGAAACACATTTCTGCCATCATCAGGATGCAGAAACCAAGGAGGAGGAAGAGGAAAATGAGTCATTAAAAGAGATGGTAGCTCAGTTGACTAAATTACAGTTGGCAGATGCACAGACTCGTGCAACAGATAAGAAAAAGGGAGGGAAAGAGAAAGATACCCAGATGGCTCAAATTGTAACACCAGCTCCAGCCCCGCCACAGAATCCTTATCCACTGCAGGGCCCGCCACAGGCTATGTATCAACCCCAGTATCATGTTCCTTACCAAGCTGCCCCATATCAGCAGCCCCCTTATCATGAAGGCCGGAATAGAGGCAGAGGGAGAGGAGGAGGAGGCAGGGGGAGGGGGTATGCCCAACCAAGAGGAGGCAGTTGTTACATCTGCGGAAGCCCGGATCACTGGGCACGTGACTGTCCTCAGAAACAACAACAGCAGATGAGAGGGCCTCCACAGCAGTCATATCAGCCAACAATACAGACTCCACCAAACCAACAGCTAGCTCCAATGCAGGCATACAGCGGGTACTCTGCGCAGGGACCTCCACCTGGTCCATATACACCAGGAATGTTCCCATAGGGGTGCCCGACGGAGATGGAGGGACAGGGGCTGGCAGAGCCCTGTCTCCAGTTGACAGTGAACGGAAAACGAAGATGGTTCATGGTGGATACGGGAGCACGTTACTCCACTTTAGCTGAACCTATGTGTTCCCTTTCCTCTCACTATGTTTCCGTTTTGGGATTTTCCGGCACTGAACAAAGACTGACTTTTACTGTTCCCCTTCCTGTCCGGCTTGGGAGACAGGTGATGGAGCACCCCTTTTTGTATGCACCTGATTGTCCACGTGATCTCCTGGGAAGAGATGTTTTGGCAGCACTGGGGGCTTCTGTACATTGTTCACCAGAAGCTGTGACAGTGAGTTTCCCCGGAGGAGAAGAAATGGTGTGCTCCTCCCCCTCCAGTGCATGTTGAGTCCTGATACCTCACCTGATGCCCCACCACCCTGTGCAGACATATATTGGGCCCTGCTAGCCGACAGAAACTCTCTGATTGACTTTTACAACATGTGGCAACCATGGATTAGGGCTCTACACCCTTACCTCCCTGTTCTCGATCCTCCCCACTGCACTCTGAATTATGACAGAAATAATGATCTTACGTATCAAGATGAGTTCCAACAGAACCTGTTAGATACAACCTGGGGGATAGGGGTAAGAGATGTTTATATAGCACCAGCAGGAGTAGCAGCCGCAGTAAAAACTAACCCCAGCACAAGAACAATGGTATCGCATGTCAGAAGAAGCTGTTCCATATGTGTCCCTAGCCATAGCTCCAAAACATCAGGCAGCAGAACTTACGGCTGTAGTTTGTGCTCTGCGGTTAGCGGAAGGGAAGGCAGTGAATATTTTCACAGACTCTGCGTATGTGTGCAATGCAATTCACAGAGATATGTCTGGCTGGGTGCAAGCGGGTTTTAAGACTAGTCAGAATAAACCTATGGCTCATGAGGAGTTGATGAAAGAGTTGTTGGAAGCAATACAGTTACCACAGAGGGTAGCTGTGATCAAAGTGAAAGGACACAGTCAGGCCACTGACTTAGAGAGTATAGGAAACGAAGCAGCTGATGCAGCTGCTAAAAAGGCGGCAGGGTATTTACCTACTATGATGGTCATGACCACAGCAGATCTCGGTTCTGAGATAACTGATTTCTCCATTATACAAGCTCAAGAATCTGCCACAGCAGCAGAACGAACCATCTGGGAAGATAAGGGAGCTATAGAACAGTTTGATGGTATATGGTATAACAGAGATCAAATAGTTATGCCCCCTGTTGGATGTCCTCAATATTGACTCAGACTCATGGACTTGACCATAAAAGCCACAAACAGATGTTACGAGATCTCCGCCACTGGTGGATTCCCCGGAAACATGCTACTATAACTGACTTCTTGACTAAGTGTGATGTATGTAGTACATGTAACAGCAGACCTACCATCACTCCTAGGGCAGGAAAACATCCTTCTCCCACTGCCCCGGGACAGGAAATCTTTATTGATTTCACAGATATGGGAGTAAGGGCTGGGGGGAAAAGATTCCTCCTAGTAATTGTGGACGCATTTTCACGTTGGGTTGAGGCCTACCCTACAGGAAAAGAGGACGCAAAATCAGTCATTAAATGTCTGGTGAATGAGTACATTCTGAAACATGGGTTTCCTAAATTGATCAGGTCAGATAATGGTTCACATTTCAAAAATAAAGACCTGCAATCTGTTGAAAAGGCTCTGGGATTACAACACAAATTTGGCACTGTGTATCATCCACAATAACAGGACTCACACCATTTGAGCTTACGTGTGGCCGACCTTTCCCAGGGCCGTCCCAAAACCCCTCTCCCCTTCCTGACCTCGGTTACAGACCATACTATTTGAAGGTTAATGCTCTTGTGTCAGCTCTCTCCTATACAGGTGACAAACCTGTCACCCCTGTCACAGAGGACGTTCCAGGACCTGACCCTGGACCCCCGGAACACCTTTGGTTGAAGGTGTTAAAGAGGAAGTGGTCGGAGCCACGTTGGACAGGCCCACACAAGGTTCTGGCCAGAACTGCAACAGCTGTGCAGCTTGCAGGAAAAGGACTCAACTGGTGGCACCTAACACAGTGCTCCAGCAGCAGGACAGGACCTGAAGCAGAGGAGGCAGCCCCACAAGGAGCCCAGGCTACGTGAAAAGAGGGTCACGTATAATTTTTTATTTTTCATATACTGTATAAACTGTGACTGTGATGAGATACACATAAGGGAAAGAAGGTTACAAGGTCTTGCCTGTATTTACAGTTAAATCAGGCTAACATGGTTGTTTAGGTGGACTCATCTAGGTGGTTTTTGAAAAACATTATATATCACATTGTATTAAAACTTGTTGCTTAGAATAAATGCTAAAATAGATAAAAAGAGGAACCAGGGGTGGGGAGAATCCACCAGAGAGAAGTTTCACTTCCTTTCCCAAACCAGTATAAAATAGGACCACCCAGATAAAAGTTTTTCAGTTGCGCGCAGGAAAACAAACTAGAAGCATCATGCAGTACGGCAAACTGCTAGTAGAGTTTGCTGTAGCATTTGTGTTTACCTCTCTTGTTGATTTGTCATGTATTTTAAATGTTTTCAGCTATAATGTTTTAATATTATATATATCATATATGTTTAATGTTTTCATTTCATATTACTATCTTAATGCAATTCATCATGTATTTTCGTGTTTTCAGTTACCATTTTAGTTATTCATGATAAAAGGAGGGAATGTGAGAGAAAATACCATGACCCTTGTGTAGAATTTGTGTACTCAGATAAATCTGAATAACCTGGGAAAGCACAGACTGTACTAGTTTAGATACATTACTTATCATCTTCGCCTCTGCACTCTGCTAAAACTAGCTAATCACAAGTAACTCTTTTTAACAATAGACAATGCTTTCACTCAGAAGCAGGGTGGAAGGTGTGGGCTACAAGGGGGGGAAGGCTAAACCAAGATTATAAAGAATGATGTAGTGAGGTAGCTCCCCTAATGAATATAAACTAGCTGACCAAATAGCTGCAGGTTTTGAAAACATACCTATAATAAGTGCTCTGATCCCTATCACTCCTAACAAAAATGTTGACCGCATTAACTACATCCACTATAATGTTCTCCGTTTGACTAATCTAACCCGTGATGTAATTGCCGGACTAGCTGAACAAATGGCTCCTACGTCACTGATGGTGATCCAAAATAGAATGGCATTAGATATGCTGCTGGCAGAGAAAGGCGGTGTATGCTCAATGTTCCAAGACTCATGTTGTATTTTCATCCCTAACAATACAGCGCCGGACGGGACTGTAACTAAGGCGCTAGAGGGGATCCGGACGCTGTCTGAATCCATGCACGATGACTCAGGTATCAACAGCCCCATTAACGACTGGTTAGACCGTACCTTTGGGAAATGGAAGTCCATGGTGGTATCTCTATTCTCCTCAATCCTTGCTGTGTGTGCATGCTTAGTATTATGCGGTTGTTGCTGTATTCCATGTATTCGCCACCTCACTGAGCGTGTGATTATTTCTGCTGTGCAACGAAAGCATCCGGATGCACCTCCTTCTTATCAGATGGCCATGTTCCAAGCTGAGAGACAGGGTCTCCTGGAAATGGTGGGGGATAGTGAAGATGTTGATCCTGAAGAGGTTGTGTGATGATGCTTATAATTAATACATCTGTACGTAACATGATGATGCTTATAATTAATACATCTGTACTGTACTGTACTGTATTTGGCACAAACGTCCACCTGGACTCAAGGATGAACTGATTTGATTTTGGTGGTCAAAGGTCACTGCGACCACACGTCCGTCCCATTCTTGTGATATGTCGAGAACGCCTTGAGTTAATTTCTTCAAATTTGGCAGAAACGTGCACTTGGACTGAAGGATGAACTGACTAAATTTTGGCGGTCAAAGGTCAAGGTTACACGCGTTTTTGGTTATAACTCAATTATTCATATCCTAATTATGACAATTTCACACACGTCTAATAAGATATAATTATGAAGCGATGACATTTTGGACAGACATGAATGCAAATTGCAGCTTCACTGGTTGGCGGAGAACTCTTTCACTTTGGAAACAAAAATTTAGCTAGTGGTATTTAGTGCTTGTTTTGGTGTTTTCTGCCTCCTAGCAGTGCTCACTGGCATTATTAGTGTAAAAGTGGTCAATGCACGTGGCTGATATTACTCCAGACCTGTTAGAGCACACCCTGGTTGGCACGTTCAGTGCGTCTGTAACTCGAATTATCAGATCATTTCTGACCTTAATTGGAATGTGGTTTTGTACATTTATAGCCACACCTCCCCATGCTAATTTCTGTCATGTCTAAATATACTATAACCAGGTATGGCTACTTCAGAGACATTAAGCAAAATATCCAAATGTGTTGCTTTAGACTACAGATGTTAAGGTGTGCAATCCTTACACCTTTCTTAGATAAACCCAGAGACATTGTTCAAAGATTCACATCAAAAACATGGTCTGACTCGAGTTAAACACCAAGCCGGTCCGTTCAGTTCGCCAGGGTTCGCCCCCTGAGCTATTTAGTCAGCTTGTCATTCCTTTGTCATATCTGCCTTCTTGTGGTAGAGCGGATTGATTGTCTGTCTTTGAAGCATGGAAGTTTAACCACAATTTGGAGTTTTGATCTTCTTTTCAGAGGTTTTCCCTCCTTCCACAAGTAAGTTGTTTCTCCTCGATTGATTCTTCATGTAGTGAAGTTTGGACATAATCCCACTGAGTTCCTCCCGCGACCCATTTGCACCTGAAAACCTCTCGTTCTAGTAGTTCAGGTGGATTTAATTAATACATTATTGTGTATTTTATATACAGTATTTGCTTCTCGTGAAATAAGTAAATCATATACTGTAGTTGTAGTCTCTAATACAGAAATTAATTAATTCAAGGTTCATCTCTGTTGTCATACAATACAGGATTGCACTATGAAATGCAGTTGTAGTTCTGTAGTTGTTCAAATGCCAAAAATTAATGTATCACTTATAATCAACCTCTTAAATAAGCAACCTCATAGGAAGGGTAGTTGGAATAACAAAAAAATAAAATCTAAATGCTTTTTTAGAAGATGATTTTATAAATTAATTTCAGTTTGCCCTCATTAATTTACAAAATAAGACACAATAATAAAACAAAATTAGCAATTGGCGTGTTTAAGAAAATCATAATTATTGTTGGTTGTGTGTGTATATACACATATACATATATATATGAACTTTGAACTTTTTTTAATCACACTCAAATTGAATAAAAAATAAAAATTAAATAAATATATATATATATATACTGTATATATATATATATATATATATATGAACTATTAACTTTTTTTAATCACACTCAAATTGAAAAAAGAAAATTAAATAAAAAAATGTATATGAACTATGAACTTTTTTAATCACATTCAAATTGAAAATATATATATATATATATGTATATATGAACTATGAACTTTTTTTAATCACACTCAAATTGAATAAAAAATAAAAATTAAATAAATATATATATATATATACTGTATATATATATATATATATGAACTATTAACTTTTTTTAATCACACTCAAATTGAAAAAAGAAAATTAAATAAAAAAATGTATATGAACTATGAACTTTTTTAATCACATTCAAATTGAAAATATATATATATATATATATATATATATGAACTATGAACTTTTTTTAATCACACTCAAATTGAATAAAAAATAAAAATTAAATAAATATATATATATATATACTGTATATATATATATATATATATGAACTATTAACTTTTTTTAATCACACTCAAATTGAAAAAAGAAAATTAAATAAAAAAATGTATATGAACTATGAACTTTTTTAATCACATTCAAATTGAAAATATATATATATATATATATATATATATGAACTATGAACTTTTTTTAATCACACTCAAATTAAACAAAAAAATATATATAAAAAAATATATGAACTATGAACTTTTTTTAATCACACTCAAATTGAAAATAAATAAATAAATAAATATATGTATATATTTTTTTCAATTTGATATATATATAAAATTGTAAAAAAAAACATATATATATATCAATATATATCATATTATATTTATTTTATTTTTATTTTTTTCAATTTGATTGAAAACAGTTCATAGTCAGGTGGCACAAGGCGCGCGTGCTCTGCCCATTTGCCATACTGCGTGCGCGCGGTCGTTGCCATGACGCTGAGCGTAAACCGGCAGACAGCCGTTGAACACAGACAGACGGAGGAGATGATGATGGACCTGGAGCCGACAAACTGAGCTGAAATGACACACTTTCACCTGAAAACCTCTCGTCCCAGTAGTTCAGGTGGATTCAGTTAACATATCTGTACAGTCTGACGCAGTTTGAGGTGCTGCTGGTTCGAGTTGTGTTGTGTTTTCGTCGTGTTTTTGGACACAGGTGGTGGTATGATGAAGGCTCCCAGCAGCGAGGTCGGAGTGTTTGTCCGGATCAGACCAACGGCTGACTTCTCCCAACACATCATTGAATGTCTGCCTGACGGACAGGTGAATATACCCTATTAATACCACTAGCAGCTACACAATTACATCACAATACGTAAACCTGTCGGAAATAAAAGTGTTGGTAACTTCCAGTTGATTTTATTGTGTTAAGACTTTTGTTTTTCATTGTTTGAGGTTAAATCTTCAGGGTCTGTAACCTGTGTCTCTGTAGCTCCTCTCCAGTGGCTCCCTGTGGATATATATAAAAAGATTAGTGGAAATGAATCACTTTTTTTGTTTATATTTTCATTTTTATTTATTAAAACTAATGCAGTCTGATACAACAACACTGCCATTAATCCTGCCTTCATGAATATTGTGGCAGCTGCCAATTCTCTGGTGTTTGCTGTTGTTTCCTTTTCCCTGGTGTTTTTTGGTTGAGTTGCTGAGTGATTAGAGGGTTATTCAGTTCACCTGTTGCGCAGGGTGTGGGGACTGGCTCTTAAATGATAGTTGAGAGCAGCTTGGTGCATTCCCCTCTTGGCCAATCAGGGTGTAACGACGCCCTTTCTGTAGGGCTTAAAAGAGGAGGGAAACTGCACACCCAGTGTCATTCTGATCTCTCCTTCACTCAATGCAACATGTGTTATCAGCTTTACCAGAAACTCTGGTCTGTTTTGGGCCCTTTTGGGATTCTGTGATCTTTGTGTTTTGTTTGTTGAGAGTGTTGACTCTCCTAGTTGGGGAAACAAGTTAAGTGCCAACCAATTGGGTTACCTGCACTGGGACGTTTAGGTACTATTTGTGCAACAGCTGGCTTGCCTTACAATAGCCTAACGCCTGCAGGCTGTATTTTTGTATTCTATTCATTTGTTGATTTTCAATGAAACCCTTTATACCCATTTCTTTGTATTTCTATTGTTTGTTAATATAGAGGCATTTGTTCATTATTGAAGAGGCATTTGTTCATTATTATTATTAAGAAGGCATTTTATTTTATATTATTATGTGGATGGGAACTGTTTTTCAGTCTTAAAGTCTGGGGAACTCAGTACCGCCTCAGTACCGGGACACGTAACACAAAGCATAATCTTTCAATAAAGAGATTTAGTTTTGTGTCCCATCTTCTGATATCTATTTAGCAAGTGTATTTGAGTGTATATTTCTGAAATGTGTATTTGGAGTGTGGCTTGACTATTAGTCCAAATAATTACTAGTGATTTTAATTTATTTACAGCACTGATGTTGGTTTTTCCTTTAATTTATCACCTATCTTTGTATTAATATCCCATCTCACTGTTCACTGTTAACTTTCAACTTATTTATACAAGTGTTCAAACTGCATTACATCCATATGCATAATGGATACGCCAAATATTGGCATCTTTGCCAGATTTACCTGTTTTATCTTATCTCCTAATATAATTGAACATATCTCATGAATTAAGGTGGAGGCAGTGTATACCGTTTCAGCTATCTGAATACAAATTGCATCGCATTTCAGTACAATATTTTAGTCCTGGATCCTAACACAGCACAGTGGACATCTTGTGGCATAATTTCAATTAATGCATTCATTTTTGTGCTTGAAAATAATTCCTGTGTTTGGTAGTGTACACTCAAAGCTTCTTTTTGTGTCTTGTCCTCCAGACAGTGAACATCTATCACAGGAAAGACTCCAGGAAGCCTCAAGACTCGAAAAATCAGCTGAGCTCCTGGTCATTCCGGTTGGAAGGCGTCCTGCAGGATGTATCCCAGGAGGAGTTGTACGCCAGAGTGTGCCGACCGGTGGTACTGGGAGCACTGGATGGCTATAATGGTAGATCTGTTTGTCTACGTAAAACTAACAGTGTGTAGTCAAGTATTAATACCAGATAAGCATACCCAAATTAATGTAAACACACTTAAACTTTGTTGTTTTTCTGATTTTCTTGTGACTCTAAAGCAACTAAAAGGGCCCAAATTCCCCTGATTATATTGCTTGACGTGTCAGGTTTTGGAGATTTGCGTGATTTATCTTCCAAGAAATTAGTGTATATTCTATAGTGTCTTGTGTTTTTCAGGTACTGTGATGTGTTTTGGGCAGACAGGTGCAGGAAAGACCTACACCATGACAGGATCCACAGAATCGTACAAGCAGAGAGGCGTCATTCCTCGGGCCCTTCAGGAGGTAACTTGCATCATGTGAAATTTTTTTTTATCCCTGAAACACTCTGAAAGATCCATTGTGTAGAATTTAAGGGGATCTATCGGCAGAAATGGAATATCATATTAATAAGTATGTTTTCTATAGTGTATAATCACGTGGAAATAAGTATCATTGTGTTTTCATTACCTTAGAATGAGCTGTTTATATCTTCATAGGGAGCGGGTCCTCTTCACAAGAGTCCACTATGTTGCACTGCCATTTCTACGGTAGCCCAGAACGGACAAACACTGTCTCTAGATAGGTCATTCACGTTTTCATGTCAGCCACTGTAGTTCTCCTACATGCTTGGCACACGGGAGAAGTTTCAGTTGGTTGCAATCTGCAACACTTCCCCGTTAGATGCCACCAAATTCTACACACTGCACCTTTTAAGTAAATATGTTTTCTTAAATCTCTAACATGGTATTCAGGTGTTTCAGGAGGTTGAGAAAAGGACTGAGCACGCGTTCTCTGTGCACCTGTCCTACCTGGAGGTCTACAATGACACCCTGGTGGACCTGCTGTCATCGCTGCGAAGCTCGTCACACCCGTCTCCTCGCGGCATGGTGGTGACAGAGGAGCCCGGCAGAGGGGTGTTCATCAAAGGTCTGTCTCTTCACCCTGTCCACAGTGAGGAGGAGGCTCTCAACCTGCTGTTTGAGGTGTGTGGTCTGATTTTACAGCCGTAAAAACATGTCCTATTTGAAGGAGTAATTCATCTAAAAATTGAAATTAAGTCATTTTCAAGTTTATATGACCAGCAAGCACGAAATTAAAATGTTTTAATGCTTCAGATGGTTCAAAAGGTTCAGTATCATCTTTTAATTTCTATATAGTTCCCACTGAGAGCCCCCTGCTCCAATTGCAGGTCACACTTGTTTTATCACAATTGAACCTTGATATAGCTGTTCTTTCTTTACTCAGGGTGAGTTGAATCGCATTATTGGAGCTCATGCCTTGAACAGGAACTCCTCCAGGTCCCACTGTATCTTCACTGTGCATATAGAGGTACGAGTCCAAATACCTTTAATGTGTTTTTTTTGTACTGTACTGTTGTGTTGGTGCTCAAACCTCACGTGACTTTTCCTGCGTACTGTCTTGATCGCAGTCTCGTTCACGGACCCTGTCTGATGCCAAGTACGTCACCTCCAAGCTGAATCTGGTGGATTTGGCTGGGTCAGAGAGGGTCAGAAAGACTGGGGTGAGTTTGAGATTGTCTTACTTCACACATACACAGATTTATGTTGAAAAGCCATGAAAAAGTTTCTTTTGCATAATATGTGACCTTTAACACTCAGACCCTTTGAATAAGGTCCAGTTGGGATGTTAGAATTACCCTTTCTATTTCAAATGTGCTCGGTTATATTAATACAAGGTCTTGGCTTTTTGATCCTCCAGTCAAAGTGAAAAAAGAATATGCCTTTCTCTATGATTTGTCATGTAAGTTTTTAATTTCCCCTCTTCATTTCACCTTCCTATTCTTCCAGTCAGAGGGCCAGATGTTCAAGGAAGCCATGTACATCAACAAGTCGTTGTCTTTCCTGGAGCAGGCCATCCTGGCCCTGGCAGACCGCCGCAGAGACCACGTTCCCTTCAGACAGACTAAACTCACTCATGCCCTCAAAGACTCACTGGGTGAGACTGCCAGGACCTTGGTTTTTAACAATGCAGATAGCTGATATTTGATAGTTTTAAATGGTCATATTCTTTGTAGTAATACTGTGCTTGTAAAACTTACTGTATTTATAGGAGGGAACTGCAACACTGTGCTTGTGGCCAACATCTACGGTGAGGCTGCACAGATTGAAGAAACAGTAAGGAGTGGAATATATGATATAAAACAGAAACCAGTCTCTTTCTTACAGCACGTGGTCACATTTCAGCTATGCATGATAATTAATATTCCTTTGCAGCTCTCTACTCTGCGTTTTGCCAGCAGAATGAAGTGTGTCCGGACAAACCCTGCTGTTAATGAACATGTGGATCCAGCGGTGAGTTCACACAATGACACAAAACTACTCATACATGGGTAGAAATATGTATTTACAGTCTGCATTGTGCTGTACTCTCTATGCCAGTCATCAGAAAACCGAGTGATCTCATGAAATGTACTGTTGTCATTAGACTCAGATCAAGAAACTTAAGAAGGATGTACAGATGCTGAAAGAGGAACTGTCCATCTACAATACATTGGTGAGTAGAGCAATAATAATAATAATAATAATAATAATAATCTTTATCGTCCACAAATGTGGAACTTTGCCTTTGGCTTCACAGGTTGGTTAAACACATCATAGTAACTCACAATACATAGCACAACATGCACAGTACAGAAAATGATAACTGACATGTCCCAGTGCAAATGGTGTTTATGAATTTAGTAAAATTATTGCATTTGGTATGAAAAACTTTTTGTGAATGTTCTTGGTTGCTGCCATGGATCTATAGCGTCTTCCTTTTTAGCTGGTTTATATTAGAAGTTGAATGCCTATCATTCACCCTCCACCAGGTGAACCGTCAGAGCACCCCGTACGAGACGTTGTCTGAAGCCCAGCTGGCTGAGATCCACAGCGAGGTTCAGAGGTACCTAGAGGGGAGCCTGGAGGAAATCAGCGTGAGAACATAACAAAGAACACAGCTATTAATACTTCCTCTACCATACCAAATTTTGGCTTGGAATTGTCCTTTGAAGGCTTTAAATTTCTATCTCCATGACATCTAATTACAGATCATAAGTATCAGACAGGTCCAAGCCGTGTTCGCCCAGTTCAAGCTTGCTGTTCAGTGAGTATCATCTACCTTTTGAAATCAGATACTTTATTTGTTAATGGATAGTGATTCAGCTTGTTTATGTATGTATGTATGTGAGCAGGAAACAGAAGCAGAAGGTGACGGCTCAGCTATGCCAGACCTACAACTTGGTTGAGAAAAACCGAAGTGCTAACACAGCTGCTATCAAGGTCATTCAACATCTCGTGGAAATCAGTAGTTGTAATACTATTTGTCTACTGTACCACTGACAGCCTGTTTAGTGAACAATTCATTGTGAGCTTTGTAAACTCTTTTAGGAGTGGGATAGCAGCATTGACGATGCTGGCAGCTTTGAGGTGTCTGATCAATCCCTGAAAAACACCGAGCCCCCGAATTTGACCAAAGCCAAAACTAAAAAGTCTAGGGACAAACAGAGGTAAGTGAACGGTGAACATTTTATTAGCTACAAGTTGTGGCCGTACAGCTAACTGACAATGCAACATTATACTTGTTATTTACATCCCCCAAAAGCATTATTGGAGCTGTAGTTCAAAATTTGAGCATGATTAACTTCCAAATAAAAGTAAGACAAATCAAAATAATAATAATAGGTGTGACAAAATCATCAATATAAACCCTTTTAATGTTGCACTATGAATATTCTTTTACATTAATGAGGCTCCAGTTTTAAATCAATATGTAATTGGGCCCACATCTGCCTGATTTATGTACTGATTGAAGCCTACAGGACTGGACTAAGTTAAATGCACTAGTTTAGTTTTCCTAATGGCACACTCAATGTGATTATCCAAGAGACAGCAAGAGACAGGTAGAAGGGAGTCCAGTTCCAAGGAAGCGTTTGGAAAGCAAAGCAAAGCTGAATCCTGTCCAGATGCCTGGGAGGGAACAGGAGTCACAAGAACCAGACAGAGAGAGCCAGAGCACACAGGAGTCCCAACCGCCTGGCAATGAACCCTTCCCCTCTGAGTATGTGTATGATATTAATGTAGTTTTATCTATTAAACGGCTCAAATATCATTAGTAATCTTATAAATGGACTGTGCACAGTGTTGTTTTATACCATTTCCCCTGAAAAGTTTGCTGTCTCTGCCCAGCTCTCCTCCAACCAAAGCAGAAGCCTTTGAGGATTTTAAAGTGGGACAAGGCAGCAAGATCAACCACATCCTTAAGGAGAACAAGTCTGTGCTCTTGGAACGCCGCAGTCTTCTTCGACAGCTAACCGAGGAGGTCAACGCTGTCAAGAGAGAGATCGACTGCACCACGGCCACCATACAGCAGCACAAAGAGACGAGAAGAGGCCAAGGTACTTTCAATTTTTATATCATTAAGAAAATACTTAGATGCTTTGATTTGTGCTGCTACCAATGGAACTTTCCTAATGTGTAGTATTCTATGTTCCAGAAGAAGTATAATATCATACTATCTATTAGGGCTGTTTTTTAATTTTTTTTTCAACATACTATACTATGACATTTTTTTCGACATACCATACTATGACCTTTTGAAAACTTTTTCGACATACTACACTATGACGATTTTTTCGACATCCTATACTATATCTTTTTTTCTTGAAAAAAGTCACAGTATAGCATGTTGAAATAAGTCATAGTATAGTATGTCGAAAAGAGGTAAAAAAAGTTATAGTGTAGTATGTCGAAAAGAAGTAATTGTATAACATGTCAAAAAAAAGACAGTATAGCCTGCCGAAAAAAAAGTCATAGTAAAGTATGTCGAAAAAAAGTTGAAAAAAGTCATAGTATAGTATGTTGAAAAAAAGAGTAAAAAAAAGTCATACTATAGTATGTCGAAAAAAAGAATAAAAAAGTCATAGTATAGTATGTTGAAAAAAAGAGTTAAAAAAAAGTCATAGTATAGCATGTCGTAAAAAAAAGTCATACCATAGTATGTCGAAAAGAGGTAAAAAAAGTCATAGTATAGTATGTCGAAAAAAACATCATTACATAGTATTTTGAAAAAATAATCAAAAGAAAGTCATAGTATAGTATGTCGAAGATTTAAAAAGAAAAAAATCATAGTATAGTATGTTGGAAAAAGTCATACTATAGGATGTCGAAAAAAGAATAAAAAAAGTCTTAGTATAGTATTGTAGTACCCTATTAAATAAAAATATTTTAAAAATTGAATACGTATTATGACTTATTTAGAATTAAAATGTATAATGAAGGTTTTTGTGGTTGAGCAGTGCCTGTCTGCACAGTGTCACTTTGTATTGATGGTTCTGCCAAAAGATCTGAGATTTAAGAGGTTAAAACTATCTTTCCTTTTTTATGTTTTTATATTAAGGTCAGTATTTGGTTATTGAGGAGGAGCCAATGCTGCAGGAGCCAGATGCCACTTCATTGATACAGCTCAGAGAGCTGAAGGCCCTGTACCGGCAGAGATACGAGGTGCTGCGTGACATCAAGGCAGAGGTCAACTACTGTCAACACCTTGTGGATCAGTGCAGGGTGCGCCTGCTCTCTGGTCAGTTCAACTAATATCTTCTATCTTCCCTAACACAGCTTAGAGTTATCATAGCTGGAATCATTGGTGCCTTGAGAAGCTCAGAAAACTGTTCATGTGTGTCCCAGAATTTGAGAACTGGTATGAGAAGTCTGTCCTGGTACCTGAGGAGGAGCTGGACAAGACCCTTGAACAAGTGAGTCAGATAAAGAAACCTTCACACAAAGTAAAGAAATAACAGGTGCATGATTCATTTAAACAAGTCCGATCAGCCTGCAGGCTATGGGGAGGAAGTCATTTTAGTTTAACATGTATTGGAAAAGTTTTAACTAAATGTTGATAAAGTGTAATCTGCTTCCTTGCTGAACTCAGGCGGAGGATAACCAGCGAACTTTGGAGCAGTATTTGAATGGGCGTCTTCCTGACAGCTCCAGCTCCGAGTCCTTCTACAACGCCCGCTACAGAACGCTGAAAAGGGTGGGTGTCCCATTCTGTTTTACATCTAATGAACGGCTGCTTATTTCATCGAATGACATGAAGTGAATGGTGGTAAATGTCTGTATTTATAAATTGGTCATGTCACCTCACCAATCACTTATCTATTATCAGGAAAACCATAGTTAAGTAGGGATTAGGATTGGCTGATTGACTGAGTGCATCGCCGGCTGTTTTTTTGGCAATGGTCATTTTATTTTGCTTATTTAATGGTCTGCCTCCGAAGAACGAGAACCACTCACACGTACAGGCTTATTTTCATATTTAACTTGGTGAAATAAGGGTTTATTTTGACCAGGGCTGTCAGAGTTAACGTGATAATAACGCAATAATAAAAGACTTTTGATTTTTCTGTCTCTACAGAGGAAAAGCAGGTTGATGTCCTTTACTCCAGTGCAGAGGAACACATCTGGACAGAGAAGACTTCCTCCAATTCTACCTTTTAGATAAGTGAGTTTTATGCACAAACTAAAGTTGGTGAACTACAGCGTCCAGATGTGCTAAATGTGGCGAAGTGCAATTTTCCTTTTTAGTCATTAACTTCACTATAACTTTTCACTTCTCTTGGGTATTTTTCTACATTTAATCTGTTCATTGTAGATTGTACATTTATTGAGCACAAAAGACACTACACGATGAATCCGCTTCTTAAATGAAAAGTAAAATTTATTATTCCTGAACCACAAAATAGACTTCTTTGGTTGTACAAATTCACTAGTTACAGTCTTGTATGAGCTCTAACCCTTGACCCTAGGACTTCTGACCCTTTCCCTCCAAACTATTTGCAAGTAAAAGACCCCCAAATAGAACTCAAGACAAAAGAATAAACACAACAACTTGAAACACTGCATTAATAATGTAGTGAAACCCATCTGAAAAAAAGATTTACCTACTGTAAGTTTAAAAAAAAAAAGGAGATATCAGCCATTGCAAATGTAATCAAACAAACTGAATTTCAGTCAGTGAGAGCAACATGGAAAGCTATCATTAGAAGAACCTACATTAAATTAACACAAATGCTACGATGCTGTGATTCTGCAAAAAAATACCCATCAGATACATAAACTGACAGTATGTCAAGCAGTGAACTGAAAGACGACAATGTCTTGAGAGGGATTTCTAATTGGTTCTGCCTCTCGCAGTTCTCCCATTAACAAACCAATATACATGCAGAGAGCATCCCCATCCCAAGCCTGTCCAAACCCAGATGCGTCAGCAGTCCAGACACTCGCTTGGTCTTGGTCAAGACTGGCTCAGTTTCAAACCCAAAGTTTGCTTTCCTTTCAGTATTTGTACATTATTCACACAATAATAAATGATTTTTCAGTGGCGTCAGATTTAAATTAACCATAGACAGAAAAATAAAACACCTGCTACCTTCACGTCACTCTGGAATACCTCCAAACAATTCAAGGATAGAAAAAAAAAGAAGTAATACCCTAAATAGGGCAGAGTGAGTACCGTTTATTAATAAATGATACTAAAAATGCAAACTCCAAACTTAAATATTTGATATTGTGATCCGTTAATCTGTAAAACTGGCTGCTCACCGCTGCTGCCTCCAGTGTAGTCATGTTCTCTACAAGGGGAATGTAACACAGTCAATCACAGGTAGGACCCATTACGGTGTTGTGACACTGATGTGCAACAGCTATACTTTTAGTTGGTGAATTCATAAGTGTATATAAAGTAGATTAAGTGATATAAAGTGATATGAAATTCATTAGTTGAAAGCTTTGACGAAGTAACCCACATAATTATCTTTCAAATTTGTTTAAAGGAACAGTGTATATCATTTCAGGGGATCTATTTGCAGAAATTGAATATAATATTAATAATTATTTTTTCTTTAGTGTATAATCACCTGAAAATAAGAATCTGTGCGTTTCTAGTTACTTTAGAATGAGGCGTTTATATCTACATACGGAGCAGGTCCTCTCCACGGAGCTACCATGTTTCTATAGTAGCCCAGAACGGACAAACCATACACTGGCTCTAGAGGGGGATATTCGCGTTTTTACGTTTTCGCATCACCCACCGTAGTTCTCCTACATCTGCAACTTCACCACTAGATGCCGCCAGATCCTACACACTTGCCCTTTAAAGATAAATTCTGACGAGCATCAGTCATGCTCTTTGTGCCCAAAAGGACCGGAGGGGTTAAAACAGTGTAAAATAGAAGGCCTTCAATTTGAATAAAACGCTAAAAACAATAAATTACTTAAGATATACGTTCTTAAAAAGCTGACTCGTGGCAGTGCAAAAAAGATATGTACTTTTATTTTGTTTTAAAAGCTCTCCAAAATTTTGGACTGTGAAGGTAGCAGGATGTTCCCTCCTTAATCAATATATACACTCCTGTCCGCCCAAGTCTCACAAAAAACCCTGACATTTTACAATCTATTCACTGAAAGCCTAAAAATATCATTCAAGAAGTTAGTATAGCTATGACCCATTTCTTTTCTCTTCCAGTATGTTTTTTTTTTTTTTTTTTAAAAACAGCAAAATCATCGGAGGTGCGAAAAATAAAAAACTAAAAACTTCGGCCACCTCCTTTTTAAAATAGATCAGCTTCTACTTGGTAAACCGAGTGTACAACAACAAAAAGAGAATGGTCTGTAAGTAGCAATCCTAGCTAACCACACGAGCTCGTTCTTGCCCGCGAGGGACTGTTGAGCGACTTGCCGGCTCATCCGCAGACTGTTCAGGCAAGACTGGCACGCAAGATATAAGTGAGTGTGCACATGTGGTGACTATCAGCGTCGTAGTCTCTGCAGTGGTTATATATGGGAGAGTAAATCTCGCTCTACTGACACTGTGTGTAGTGTTTAGTGACTGTTCTGTCCACCTCCTGTTTCTTCTCTCAGTGTGAGGTGTTACGTGGGCACGGCGGTTTCCAGGCTGCGGCGGCCCTGCCTCAGTTTGCGCTTGTTGCTGTACAGGGCCATCTCCTCCAGGGCTGAGGTGGCAGGCAGCGCGGTGGGTACCTCGGCCTCAGGGCTCGCAGCGGGCACTAGACAACAAAAAAACAAACACACAGAACAACTTTAGTCAAGCTGCTGCAGTTTAGCTTCTTTTTACATGACAGTCACTCCACAACGGCAGCTGTGGAGAGGAGGAAAGATGAGCATTTGACTGATGGCGAAAGTAGATGGATCCCTTAAACCTGCGAGAGAAGCCCCACATTCACAGCAGCAGCTGGAAACAAGCAAACGTTTTTAGCAGAAAACTAAAGCAACCGGTGACTGCATGTTTAAAGGTGCTACATTTGAGATTGGGAGCATTTCTATTGCCTCTCAACATAGCGACAGCTAACAGCGCTAATAGTGTTTACCTGGGGCTGGGTTCTACCTTTTCAAAACGGCGGTTTCATTTGTAATCGCCGCATGAGAGCAGTGTAAAGCTAGATAGTGGGGCACGCTCACATGCAGTAAAAGCACAGAGAGAGAGCGACTTCATTCTCTACTCAGGTAGACATTACGCCTCTATATCCTCACATAAAAAATAGTTGTTTTCTGCTATAATAATGCTCTGGATATTTAATTTAGCACCTTTAAAGTAACTTCAAGAACTAATTTGCAATCCCTTTTGTTAAATTATTTTTTCACTCAGTGTGTTTACATGCACTTAAAGGTGCTTTATTCGATACACAGAGCATTAATATAGCAGCAAACACCTGTTGTCTATGTAAAGATGTAGAGCTGTGTATACGCTTAATTGGGTTATTGGCATTTTAAGTAACGCATGTGCACGATAAAGACTTCAGACAGAGAATGTATCGCTATGCAGCAGAGCAGGTGGTTGAAAGGAGATAATTACATTTAGCAATGCATCTCTGTTTAAAATAATTCCATCCAAAGTAAGCGTAAAACTGCAACCAACACAAAATAGCCTCTAGAAGTGCTGCACCATCAAATTCAGACACTTTTGCACTAAAAGGAAAAGCTAGACGCTCACTAAAAAGCCTTTCTTCAAATTGTTTTCGTGCGTGCATGTAAACATACTGACTGACACAAACATGATTATTAAATTACTTAGAGCACCCTGTAATCACTAGTTTCAGTGACCCCCAAACTATCCCTTTAAACAAATTCATGCTCAGTTTGGATCACGGTTAGTGTGATATCGTTAGTTTAGACACAGCAAATCTCTTCCACTTTGGTCTCAACATCAGGTGCTGCTTCCTACAGTATGTAGTGGACAGCAGCAGGCGAAGCACACCCAGGTAGACACACCCGCCTTAATACCTGAACCCGCAGTTATGCCACACAACTAGCTGGTTAGAGTATAAATGCAAAAAAAACAACACTCTCTTCTCACGTTCCTTAAATACTCAGGCGTACAATCACACACAGACCCAAAAACACATGCACACAGGATCCTACCAATAGGAGCTGCTTATCCCAGGTAGTCACCTGAATCAAAGAGGATAGAAAAAATTGAGGCAATAAATGTATTACTTATTGTCCACACACACACTTATCCCTTTCCCAAAGGCGTCTTTTGTACAATATGAAATACAGCATACTAGCTCCAGTACTCACCTGGGTTGCTGGAGCCGTCGTCGATGAACTGCAGGTCATCAGCTGCGTCAGGGGACTGGAAGAGAAGAAGAGAGTAAATAACTGAGGTGGGGGTGTTTCAGTAACCTGCATCCCAGGTGAAGCCATCACCATGTGAGCAGTGGAGCTGGCAGCGAGAGGATGAGCCAGCCGCTCACTGCTGGTTTAGCAGACAGTGCTGAAGCTCCCCAGTCTGTCAGAGCCATAAAAGCCTCCAGTAGTAGCTCTACTGGACTTCTCCCCCCAGGAGAGATCGGCATGTTAAAGGAAAGGGGAGGTTACGTTAGGTCATCAGTTCCGGGGTTTTGTTGTGAAGTGTAGGCACATCCACAGAGAGACAGCCAACAGAGCAACAGTACAGCACCAACAAGAGTCACCAATGCACAACGGAAAACCAAGCAGCATGTTAAGTTGTCTTTGTGTTGATGCTATTATATGCTAATGCCAATAATGTTTTCCTTGTTATCAGCTGTTTATTCTACTAAAGGGACCACTACGACCTGCAAGCTGAGGATCATTAATCACATTAAAGGGATAGTTCTCGTAATGATGTAGGGTTGTATGAGGTACTTATCCATAGTCAGTGTATTACCTACAGTAGATGACGGTCAAGAAACAGACAGACAGCTGTACAGTCTACGTTTCCGAAAAGGCACTGAAGCCGTTATCTATGCTCTCGCCACCAGACTCCATTGAAAAAAACAGTCATTTTTACCTCACAGAACACTGGAGTTGCTGGTCTACTGCTGCCTTGATCAGTTAGTCTGTTTGTGTTATTGTGTGACTTTGGTTAATTCAGATTCACCGAAGTCACACAATAACATAAACAAAACTAACCGATTGAGGCAGCGGTAGACCAGCAACCACTGTGTACTGTGAGGTACACAGTGGTTAATTTTTTTCCAATGGAGTCTGGTGGTGAAAGCATAGATGGATACAACGGCTTCAGTTCCCCTTCAGAAAGGGCTGTCTGACGGCAAGTTAAGCAGTGAAAACATTCTAAATATAGCGTACACTTAAACGGATATTGATTGTTTTAGGTGGGCTTTTCTTTTATGTGGCTAAAATACATTTTGCAGCGGTACATTGCTTTGCTTCGATGCGGGTGCTGACCGTCATCTACTGTAGGTAATACTCTGACTATGGATTAGTACCTCATACAACCTCACTTCAAAACACTGAACTCTCCCTTTAATGTTATCTTACATTAAAAGGGACACACATTTCAGCAAGAATTTATTAAATAAAATGACATTTGTTGTCTTTTTACTACAAAACATTTAACTGTCCTCTTTTATTATCTGATATTTCTCCAGTCGTTTTGATTAAAGTTTTTTGGTGGTGACAATAATCTAAAGGGAAATTATTTGATTATAAAACTGTGATTGGAAAGTAATTAGCTACTTTAACCAGATGTTATGTTTGTATGAATATTCATTTAAGGTACAATGTCACACTTGCTACAAGTCTTCATTTAATTTCTCTCTCATATTAATTGTTTTAACATTACATTGATTATATTGTGATTATATTGTGATTACAGTGACCCTCACCTTGCAGATCATAGTGGTCCCTCGAGTCTCCTATACGACATAACTATTTATATAAATCAACACACAGCCTTTAAACACGACTTTTGTCAGTTCATATGAAGGAAACATTGTTCAAACACTTACACACAGTGATATCCATTAAATTACATCCACTAAATAGAAGGAGAATACGAACAAACGGAGGTCACTGTTCAACAACCAAACTACACAAGATCCCACACTCAGGAGCGCACACTGACACAGAAGACCACAGATACTTGACCCCAAAAATAAAAGACCACTTCCAGACAAGCTCACTCCAGCACCACTCCAAGATTCCCCTGCTTCCCCTCCTATCTCCACTTCCACACAGAGAAGAGGAAATGGAAACTATATCACACAAACCTACACAAAACGTCTACCCTAATGACAGCGCAGGAGGAGACCCCTTCAGCAGATCAGGGTTTCAAAAAGCCAGAGCATGAGAGGAGATCTAATGGAGGATGTTATTCCTCTGCCTGATATGCGAACCCATGCGTGGAACAAGACAGCGGATGGAAGTGAATGTGAGAGTGGATGAGATGCAGAGTTTGTGGCCACTTTTTCCCCCCGGAACCAATTCTGGTTAGTGGGATCAAAAACCTGTTTGTGTTAATGTCTGTGGTTGATTAGTTGATGAGTGTGAAGGGTTACTGCTATGGATGCTCCTACATTTGTGAGTGGAAAGTGGGAGACCAGGGACAGGGAAAAGGAGACCCAGGGCTGGTCATTTATGTAGGGTAAGTCTCTTTTCATTGTGAAAGTGAGAGTTAGTGAGCCAATCACTATAGTGCAGAGCAGGAAGTACTGATCAATCACGGAGCCAAAACCAACTAGACTTCAGTCACACTGATGCCTCTCGATTAACAGAGAAACTAGAGAGGAGAGGCAGCAGGGGGAAGGGAGGAGGCCCCGGGAGCTCAGCATGCAACCAATACCTGGATGTCGTATACGGGTTTGGAAGAAGGAATGGCAGCAAACTGTCGGTAGTCAAACTTCTTTGACGACAGGGACTAGAAGGATAGCAAACGGGAATGAGCAGAGGTCGAGGGGAGAGGGAGAAGAGAGGAAAACAAGGACAGGAGGAGGGAGGGACAAAGTATAACAAGGAGGAGAAAGAGTAAGAGAAAGGGATGAGAAAATAGAAAAAGGAGAGGTGGGAGGCAGAGAGGCTAATGGGTGATTCAAACAGCCAGCTGTGGCATATGATGGGAGAGCTGCGTGTGTCCTCAGCTCTGATTGGCTAGTGACAATGAGCAAGATGGTGGATTAATGCCAATGTGATTTGAAGCGTTTTTTCCCTTTTCCAGCTTGTAAACCAACAACTATATATCCTTTCTCAAATAAAGCTCCTCAAATTAAACTGCAAAGTCAAGTGTTACAGCTTTGTTCAAACATTTGCTGATTCAAGCTCTCCAAGTCCGTTCAAAGGATACGGTAAACCGTTCACACTGACACAAAGGCCAGTGGGAAAAATCTGTCAAAAACAAAATGAAAATTAAAAAAAGTTTTGCACTTACCAGCCGGCCTGGAGACGTCATTCCTCGAGGACTGAGCTCTGTCAGAGGAAAACAGGAAATATGAAGAACGAAACTTTAATCTTTAGACTTAATTTGCTTGTAGGTAAGTAAAGATTGATTTATATAATACTTTTCAAAACAAAAGTTGCCTTACAAAAAACATCAAGCAGGATGGTAAGAGAATCCGAAATAACAACAAAAATGCAAAAGAAACGGTAAAAAAATCGAAGGAATATAAGTTAGTCTAACGCATGTAATCAAGCCTTAGTGGCGTTGAGGAGAGCAGCTTCCTACCTTCCATAGGCGTGGGAGAGGGTGTCGGGGCGGGCGAAGGCGACTCCGTCAGCTGGTCTAGTGTCCCACGTTTCTTCCCGTCCCGAGACTTGGCGATGACCATCTGTGCTTTCAGTGCATCCTGCTCCAGAGACTTCATTCTACAAGAAAAATGACCACCATCAGAACACATGATAGTAGACGATAAGGAAAGAAATACAGAAACAACACACACCGCTACAGGTGGCTGTAGTGCCGATCACTACTAATGTCGGGTGCTCCTTGTCCTGGTTTGCTGTCACAAACAACCAGTTTAATTTAACTGCACAATATAAAGGGAGGCATTCCAGGAAAAGGACTACCTACTGCTAGTAGGCTTACCCTCAACTCACAAATAGCTTGCAAACTTACTGCGGGATGTGTGTTAGTATAAATAATAGTATGAAAATCAAGAGAACAGCAAGGCGCAAACGAAAAGAGTGCTGCAGAGAGGAAGAGACCAGACGGAGAAGAGAGAGAGAGGAAGTTTGAGATGGAAACAGCAAAGACGTGCAGAAGCAAGACAGCACTAGAAAGGCAGTAGAAGCACTGTGCCAGTGCTTGCTTGGACCTTTCCGAACTCGGCCTCTAGCAAAAATACCCCAACGCCAAAGCACCCCAGCACACCCCCACGATGCCGTGCGTCTGGCCCTGGTGGCTGGGGCCGAGGAGCAGACCTGAGCTGGGAGGCTGCAGAGGAGGAGGTAGCGGAGGAGGTGGGGGGCTGGGTGGCCTCGGTGGCCTCGGTGCCCTGAGACGCCCTCACTCTGGCCTGGTAGAGCCTCTTAGCCAGGTCCTGCTCATACTGCCTAACATCGTCCTCTAGGCCACTGGGCCTGGGCCCCGCGAGGCCAGGGGGAGGGTGAAGGACGGGAGGAGAGGATAGGAGGAGAAGTGCACCAGGATGAAGGAGGAATGTGAGGAAGGAAAGAAAGGCATACAGACAGAAAAAGAGAAGAAAACCAAAAAAAATGGAAGGTAAAACACCGACACATTTAGAAGAGCCAGGAGGAATAAATAAGATCCCATTTTTAGACAGGAAAATAGTAAAAGAGGAGGCTAACCACACACACAGGACGAATCAACTGTGAACTTACATGTAGGAAAAAACACCGAACCTTGTTATTGACCAGTATGAATCACTGTTGATCCGGAAACCAGGGTCAGATCACTAACCCACGCTGTGTGGGCTCGACATAGCGTGGTATGAACCTTGTTATTGACCAGTATGACAAACTGCTTATTCTGGGAAAGAAATGTCACTAACCCTCTCTTATTAAAATACCACACTATGTGAGCTTGACATTTGGTAGTTTGTAACATTACAAAGAACCAATAATGGAAGGGTTCGTTAAAAAACAACTATACTGCAAAAATCTTTTCATCTTTTTGCTCTTGGTGTTATTTTCCAGGTCAAGTTTTATATCACATGTACAGTCACCTACCACTCAAAGAAAACAAACCTTCCCGCTTCTGACTCCTGCTTTAACCAAATTAATGCAGAGCAAAAATATCATATATAATGTACCTATAAACTGAGTGTAAACCCACTTTGGTGAGAAGGTATAGTGTGTGTTTGGTGACATCAAGTGGTGTGGTTGTAGTTTGCAATTAACTGAATACCCCTACGCTCACTCCTCGTAACGCCAACCGTGGTAACGCCATTCGCCTCGCCCAGAGGTCATCCTTACCATAATAACATTACTTTAGGAACAACAGAAGTCAGACGGCGGTGAACTACGGTGGCCTTCAGGTAACGTAAAAACACAAAAGTCTCTCTCTAGAGCCAGAGTTTGGTTTGTCCATTCTGGGCTACTGTAGAAAGATGGCAGAGCAACATGGTGGACTCCGTTAAGAGGACCAGCTCCCTATGTAGATACGAAGGGCTCATTCTAAGCTAACGAGAACACAACGATTCTTAGTTTCAGGTGATTATACACTAATGAAAACACAGTTATGAATATTATATTCCATTTCTGCTTATAGATCCCCTGAAATGCTACACACTGGTCCTTCCAAAAATACCTGATTAGCCGTTGTACCTTCTCAGTCAGAGCGTGTTGTGTTGTATTTACCGTGCTGCCCTCCACATGGCTCTCTTCTCAGCCTCCAGAGCTCGTTTCTCAGCAGGAGACAGGTCCTTGTCGGGGGCCAGGGCCAGCTCGGGGCTCTGCATACGGAGTCTCTCTTGATGACGGCGCTCTGCTTTGGCTGTGCGGATGGGAGCCGCCGTGTCCCCGGGGGAAAATGGGATCAGACTGACGACACACACGAGTAGCAGTGAGGACAACAGCGACTAAAACAACAGCACAGAGACACTCAAAGATGTTCAATGTAATTACCCAGTCATGGAGTTGGGCCTCTGCTCCAGCCCTAAGTTGTCCTCCAGTGAATTCCTCTGAGACTCTCCCTTACCGTCAACAGAAGAAGGCCTACATACAAAAAAAAATGTTAGCTGTAGAAATAAAAATAAACATTTACATGTTTAAAGCGATAATGAAATACAACTTCTTACCCTGAGCTGCCGCAGTAGCTCGGTGGCGTGACGTTGTAGCTTGGTGGCGTGGCGTTGTAGCTCGGTGGCGTGGCATTGTAGCTCGGTGGCGTGACGCAGTGCGGTGACGGGCTGGATACTGGCTCCACGTTGTACTCCACTCCATCCAGCAACACTTTGCCAGTCGCCTTCATCTGCGCAACCTGCTTAGCAATGTCCTCTTCCTCATCCTCCTCGTCTTCATCCATCAGGTACTCCCGCGCCCGCTGCTCAAACTTCCTCTCTGGGGCGAGATGAACAGACACAGGGTTGTGAAATGTCAACGGCTGGTTTGTTAGTTATGGGGACGGGATGCTCGAGGAGAAACAACAGAAACAAACCTTCTTCCTCCCTCATTTTCTTGAGATCATCTTCTCCGACCAGAGACACTCGAGGTTTGGGTTTCTCTGGTGTCTGCTGCTTCACGTCAATCTCAAAATACTTCTGTCTGTCCCTGAAGGAGCGCTGCTCTGGGCTGCCACTACCGCCAGGAGAGGGACTCTGTAGGGTTACAAGAGACATCAGGGACAGAATACAAAATCATAAAAAATACAATTGATAGGAAAGGTAGTAGCACCTGAAGCACCTGCAATATTATAAATAACAAAATAACGACCAATGTTTGCTGCCAAAAGATGCCAGAGGAGAAAAGTATCACAGACCAAGAACAAAGAAACAAATGAGCCATTAAAACAGAACCCAGCACCATTTAGCTGATTCAAGATCAGTTAATTGACAGAAGTAACACGGCTGCCTCCCAGTGTCTGGGAGCTGAGACACCACCACCGATCAAGCCAAGCACACCCAGACAGAGAGCGGGGCTGCTGTAGAGGTGGCGGAGGCGGTGGGTACCTGCTGTTCCCAGGGCGGCCTGTAGAAGCGAGGCACTGCTGCCAAGTTCATATACTCCCGACGGTCAGGTGAGAGGGAGGGCCGGGGGGAGCCCATGCGGGCCAGACCCCTACCAGCTCCCTCCTGACCGTCTATGTCATCATCAAACACCTCGTTGTGCAACTCAGGCTGAAAAGGCCACAGAGGTCGTCACCAGACTGTCACACTAAGATGGAACTACAGTAATCTTAGATCACATCTAGACGTATTTTGATATTTTGTTTTTGCAGCTGCAGATTCAATATTCAGCTAAACACGTTACACAAGCCGCCGGAAACTCCAGCAGGTTGAACCTGGTTTCATAAAAAACTATTTAAACTTAAAACAAACTTTAAAAGTCCCATATCATGCTCATTTTCAGGTTCATACATGTTCTACTAGAAAATGTTTACATGCTGTAATGTTAAAAAAAAACATCATCCGTCATAAATGTATCTTAGATTTGTGACATCACAAAATTACAGAAATCCTGACAGCTTGTTTAAAGGCACAGTTTCTGAATACGGCCTGTGTGTATTTCTCCATGGATTGAGAGTGTCGATATTTTCACAATATCTATAAAGCATGTTTTATAATAAAAAGTCATGGAAATATCAATTTTTACAATATGGGACCTTTAAAACACGCCCTACAAATGGACTTGATAAAACATGCTAGCTTAGCAAAGGGTTAAGGCTACAGATCTGATGTTGTGAACACGTAAAAGTCTAGTCATTGAATATAATACAACCTCCACTTTTTCAAATCAAGAAAAGAATATCATCTTATATATTTGATCCAATATGGTACAACAGTATAATAGTATAATATTGTTAGCTCAATGTGTTCACTCACCTCTGGAGAAGGTTGCTTTGGGTGGAAGTTGTTCCTCACAGCGTACGGATCCTGTTGGGTACAGCAGGATGTTAGTAAAGTGAAGTAAACTCAGACTTGAGGACAAAGATACAGAGATACAGAGATACAGAGATACAGGGATACAGAGATACAGAGATACAGAGCAGGCAGACTGATTAGCAGCTGGGATATAATATATATATAATAAAGGGGGGATTGAATATTAGTACACGAGCCACACATGGATGGACGAATGGATGAAGACTCAACACCAGTATGACAGATGATGGCACTGGAGTACAAAAACCAACGATGAACGCATTCCACACGTCACAGCACGTCACAGGCCCCCCGACACGGCGCAGGCTTCTGATAGGACAGCCTGCTCCAGTCAGGAGGGGGGCAGGGGCGAGACCAACCAATCAGCACAGCATGCTTGTGTCGTTTTGACCCGGCGGAGCCCGGGCAGCACGGCCTACCTGCGGCGGCTCCAGCACTGCCAGTGAGCGAGGCACGGCGGCAAACGCCTTGTATGCCTGCTTGACATTCATGGGGAACTCGTCGGGCGAGGTGGGGGAGGGGGCGCGAGGCTGCAGGGGGGAGGTTTGGGAGGGTATGGAGGGTGGGGTAGGTTCATATGGTAAAGGAGCCGAGGGGGAAGAAGAGGAGGTGGAAAGGACGGACAGACAGAGACATGGAGGAGAGGGTAGACTATGAAAAAAAACCAGCAGAGTTGAAGAAGACTGTGGAGGAGAACAGGTGAACAGCATGGCGGCTGGTTTCGTGTGAGAGAGGAGGGGAGTATGCCAGAGAAACACAGACAGCAGGGCTTTTCTACATGAGCACCTTTCGTGACACAAATAGGAAGACGTGAGATGAAATCAGAGCTTCTTCAGTAGTTACCGATCCAACTCGGCTGCTTGCCAAAAGAGGAAATAAGTGGAACATTTCAGAAATTATGAGAAATGATCTGATTCAGGAGCTCTGAGTAGAGCTGGACGCTCCCTTTGCAGGTGTAGGAGACCGCAGCATCTGCACAGACAAATACAAGTCTTCCTTTCTTTGGTTCTAGCCTCTTTGGAAACAAAAATTGTGCCGCAATTATCTGCATCTCTGCTGCACTGCTGTGAGACACGGTGCAGTCAGAGTGGGCGCCGCGGCACAGAGCTGAGAGTGGATAGAAAACAGCACTATGTGGTGGTGAGGGGTCTTACAGAGGTCTGGGAGTTGAAGGGGGAGGGGCCATGCTGGAAGGGGTTAGGACTGTGGCCGTCCGGAGTGGCGGGGGAGGGACTCTGCCGCACACGCCCGACTGGCTGGATGGCACCCGGTCGTGTCTGGAGAGGAAACAAATTATATTTTATGGAAGAGATCAGTCAAGGAAATGGTGTTAATATAGCCTAAAGTCACTCATTTGCATATAACAAATAATATAATAAGAAACTTTTCATTCAGACAAACCAAACTTTAGGATGAATGACAACTCAAAATGAATGGAGCTAATGGTGGATATGAATCAGAGCATTATTTATCATTCACTTTATTTGTCTACATTGTTTTAAAGCTTGAAACCAGTTTGTACCAAACACAATATACATTATGTACATATGTACTAAAAAGGGGAGTATATTGGCTTGATTTATTGGTAAACCAGTGTGATGAATCCAACTCTAATCTACTTTAAAAGTTATTTTCTGAACGGCCACTCAGACACTCACTGATGATGAAGTGTTGTCAGTGATGGCGGTAGGAGTGGAGGAGTAATGAAGGTTTGCCTGCAAAAAAATAATGAAAATACAAAAATGACAATAAAATAAAATGCATGGATCAGCACCATCTACTTTACTATTGGACGATGCCAGGCCAAAGAAAGACACCATCAACCAATGCAACACCACCAGGGTTTACCTCAATTATACACATACAGTAGTATTTGTACTACGTTAAGGACATATATCTACTTCTCCAATAAATGCACATCCAGTCTGCATGAGGCAAAGCATCAGTAATCAGCTGGCCACGGAGAAGCAGTCACATGCTTTTCAGACTGTAGCAGACACGGTAGCTGACCTAGTTATGATTTATTAACAGATGGAGCGTTCAGACCAGCCGACGCGTGTGCTACAAGAAAAATAAAAAAATCCAGGCCAGAGCAGAGAGGGCCACAAGACCCACTTACGAAGCGGGTCTCCCTGCCTGCAGACAGGGAGCTGTTGGAAGAGTGGCTGCTGGGCTACGAGTGGGAGGAAAGGTCAAAAGGGTCAACTGTAAAATAGCTCTTCCATAGCGGGAGAAATGAGTTATGGAAAAGGAGAACATAAAAGAAAAGATGGCAGGAGGATGGTACAGTAGTGGAGCGCTGGGTGCTCACCGGTTGGATGGTGGGAGAGTAGGGGGCTTCCCTGATTGGACTCTCCGTCCTGGTGAAATCAGAAGGAGGCGCCTGGAAAAACAAAGATCAAACACACTTAACAACTGCTCTTACTTTCACTCTGTGCACTGACAAGACAACATATACCAAAACAAGATTCACTGGTTAGTCCTGTAGAGAAGTGATCTCCCAGTAAATTCAACCAACAACAAGCTCTTGCTGATAAACATGCACTTTTCTGTGCGTCTTTGCAGGTCGTGTTCCTTCATGAATAATGACGTCCCTCGCAGCTGCTGGGACAAACATTCCAGTCGGTCCCGACTACGTACCGACTATGTGCCCGAATACCTCACGAGGTGCCACAAGCACTGTGCTCACAGCAAAAACATGCACCAGTTCAACATGGACATTTCCTTCGAGAAAAAAGCTTTCCCCCATGAGCCTTTGCACGGACAGAAAGCTTTTTGAAACCACGTTAATCCTCCTCTGCAAGGAAACAGTAAAGCTAACACTAATAAACCCAGGTGTAGGGATTTGATATCCATTGGGGCCAAAAATGGTAAAAAATGTCTATCTCACTCTCCCAGAGTGCAAGAAGATGTCTTTAAACCTGCAATAACTGATATTTTTGGCCACAATTACATTTGATCTATTGTTATTATAAAAAAATATTGATTATAGCTGCATTAAATGTATTATTCTTTCAAACCAACAGTCCAAAACTAAAAGAAATTCAGTTTACAAATCTTAAAAAAAACAGAAAATCACATTTCACAATTTGGCAAAACAATTAATTGATTAATAATATCATTGCAGATACATTTTCTGTTGATCGTTGCACTTCTACGTCCGTCCTAAAGATATATTATGCACACTTTGTTACTGTATGGTGCTTTAGATACACGCCAAGCCCAAAAAAGTGAACACATTTCTTCAGGTCAATAAACTGTTAAAAGTTAAAACTTCCACAAAGCCTTGATGTAAATGAACGATCCATTTCAAGTGAGCCAAACATCAAACTGTGCGCAGAAGTAACACACCATGCTGCCTCCAAACCACACTCCGGCAGGCGGCTTGCCTTGCTGAACAACCAGGGCTGCAGCTGGCCTTGCTTCCCGTAGCCCGTCGGAGGCCCCGACAGGATCTGCTGTCCAGCTGGACGACCCTTTCCTTTACGATTGGCCACCAAGAACGGGTTCTCTTTGAAGCAGATGGGCTGAGAGTCCACCAGGTTTTCCTCCTCTTCTTCAGGAGCAAATGTTGATGAATTAATGGTCGTTGATGAGCCGGCGCTGTCGGTAGTGGAGGTCCCGTTAGGGGAGAACTGGGATCCGTGGAGGTAATCGTGCTCTGTGGTCAGACTGGGGCAGGACTCAGGGTCCATGTGGTTGAGGGGTTCTGTGGGGCTGAAGCCCAGAGGCTCTAAAGGGGCTCCGTACTGGGCCTGAAGGGGGGCCTCCATGGGAGCAGTCACACTTACAGAAGTAGAGAACTGGACAGGAGCAAAGGAAAGGAAAGTGACAGAATAAGGACGGACAGGAAAGGCTTCACTCACTCAAACTGTAAATTATTGCTAGTGGAATATAAAAGAATAAAAGCCTATAAAAAAATTAATATATAACCTCCAATACAGACTTTCACCACAATTTAAAATCTGCTTTAATTGGAGGTAAAAACCTAATCTAATGGATTAATTGTTGCTAACTTTTTCAGTACAGGAGGTCAAGGATGAACCAGGAAGTTGTATTGGAAGTTAAAACAGTTAGTGTAATAATTTGAGTGTTTGCTTTTGTTTTTTATCTTCCAAATAAGCCTTGAGTTGTTTTACAACCTGTCTGCATTGTATATAATATGAAATATCCAAAAAATGTCACTCTATGATAGAAAAGGGTTCCCTTAAGGAAGGAAAAAAGGCTGGGAACATGAGAGAGAAGATGAGTATTTCCCCTGTGTCTTTATGATGTGCTTTTATAAATAGACACTTGACACACAAGCTGCTGAAAAGAGTTACTCACATCACTAAATCTAAGTTTTTCAGTCATTCAAATGCTGCTGTACGTCACTAGACACATTAGTGCAGTCCAGGCTCTGGGCCTTAAATAACTATATTATCAGATCAGCGAGACATTCAGGCTCCAGCACACCTTCAACTCTTACTGTACTCCACATAGAGGACGGGTGATGTCACTGCCCCATCTAAAGAAACCTGATACTGTAAGAGCAACCATAGGAGTGTCACGTTTATACAAACCCAACACCAAAAAATACCTCCTAAAAAGCCTCAAGTCAACCCAGATAGCTTTGGTATTTATTCGCCTCGACCATGACATATCTGGTGGTAAATGAAAATAGCCGGACTAAGAATACAACGAGCATTGTGGGGCAGTAATGTGGCTCCCTATATGCTGACTATAAGAGTCTGTGGTGTGATGAGGGTCAGTGGGATGGAATGTGAACCAGTGCCCTTTTGGCTCCGACACAAACTGGGAGGGACAGCTGGGGAGAGAGGAGAGCGAGGCACGCTGAGCTGGCCATGCTGGGAACCAGTAACTGATTCATTTGTACTCCCTACTTGTATAATAGTGTAGTAATCACTTCTCAGAAGAACATTTAAATAAGAGAAGAGATCATATTAGATCTAAAAAGAAGAATTCCACTTACTTTTTTGATTTTGTTTTTTATGATTCATCTTAGCAGTTTTTCAGTTTGAGTTCTATAATATTTCTTGATGTTAAATGTTTAACTGAATGCCTGTCTCTGTCTTGATAAATGTCAGTGGACTGTAAACACAAAGGACAATGATGGAAATAAGTCCTGGACTTTTATAGTTTTATAAGTATATTACAATGTCAATAAAACAAACCAAGTTTCTGGGGAAATGCTGTCTCCCTGGGACTGGTTTTGGGGCTAAATAGGGATCAGTCTCCTCTGTGACTATATGATACTGTAGTAGGACTTAAGACATGTTTCCCAACATTGTTGTTTCTTTCCTTCTAAATATATTAATTTCTTTGTTTGTTTGTTTTTACTCCATAATATAAAAATGTGCCATGTGATCTGGTTACAATAATATATGTATGTACCAAGCATTTTCAACCAAAAGTTCCTTCCAAAACAATGGTACGTTACCACAATGTTACCCTCAACCCTCTCCTTTCCAGTGATGTTACAAGGGCTAAAAGGGTAGCTCTGCACAACTCACTTCTTATAAAAATCACAGTAAACTTCTCACTATCACAAAAAACACACTCCGTTTGGCCTTATTTATATTTCTTAACCACCAATTCCAACAAAAACCATCTCTAGTTTTTAACTTTGGTGATAACTTGCAGGCAGTCATAAAGAGTCACTGTGAAACAGTTTGAGCAGAACCACGTGAGTCAGAGCAGCTAATCCAGCTCTAACGCACCGAGCACTAACAGCTGCATACTGTATGAAATGACAATCTAAAAAGGCCAGAGATCTACAAGTAGGGCACAAAAACAAAGTCACGATAGCTGTCTATTTAAAGTTAAGTGAGCCATGATGTTAATAAAAGCACATTTCTTTAAGAGTGAGTAACGGAACAAGCAACCTAATCCTTTTGGTCATCAGGTTTCAAAGACCTCTAAAAAGTCAAAATAATAAAATCTTCCGTTTGATGCCTAACGCAGACACACAGCTGGATCAAAATAAAGTAAAGAGAGAATTAAATCAAGACTAATCCTAAAACAAGTCAACTCTCGCCAGTTGAACATCTCTTTACTCACGGTAGGATGAGAACAGGACAGCGCTGTACGTCCACTCAAACTTACTCCTCTGAGGACTTTGGGAAGTGAAACACTTGTCTGCTCCTCTTAGACAACACACTCCCTCCCCGTCTGACACCCCACCCACCCAAGAGACACCGTCCAATTCAGAGCCAGATGCAGGTTTAAAATATCGCAGAGGATAGGCCGGTTGATAGCGGGCAGCTGTCCCCCTACCCCCCATCTCGCCACCACCTCTTTCACACACTCACACTTGTTTTATCGAGCAGGACAGTGGCTGCCGTTTGGCCATGCTTCCTTTCAAGTCCTTCTGTACTTTAGGTTTTTATTCCTCTGTTTTTATTTTCTGGTCTTCACTTTCTTTTTCCAAACTTCTCGATCAGTCCTTGATCTTTGTTTTATTTCTTCAGTCCAGGGTGATCACATCCGCTCTTGTTAATTGATGTAGGACAGTGTGGGTTTGGCCTTGGAGCCACCGTCAGTAATGTTGAGTTGGTGTTTTTGCACATTGAGGGAGGTTAACATTCCTGCTCCTGGATGGGGCAACTGGTCGGCTCTGGGTCACTCCAGAGTTTTCCGGGACATAAAAACCAGGAATTCCATGAGGAGGTCTATTCTGAGCCTTGAAGGCCATTTCCAACAAAGCCCACTCACAAATACAAGCAATTTACAGCTTTAGAGGATTGCACTCTTTTTCAAACACGTTGAAAAGGATTCATAGTGTTAAAAACCTGTGAATCTTCTACTGCTGCCAGAAGACATTAGAAGATAAAGAGAGACTCACCCTGTTGAGCTTCTGCAGGCTGGTGGTGGGCAGAGCCGCCAGGGTTTTGTAGTCAAGTTTTAGAGGTCCAGTGCCGATGTTCTACAGAGGAATAAACAGGAAACAGAGGTGAGAAGGGGACTAGGCTGAGGTTTATTACAAGCAAGGAATCTATTTAAAGTGAATTAGTTTTACTGGAGGAGACTATGTATACGATTGTAGAGAACCATTCCTGTGAACGTACGGATCCACACTTCTATCGTAAATGTGAACTGTGCCTGATATGTAAGGTATTGTTATATGTAAGGAAAAGTGTGGCCTTATTATACGAAAAGACAAGATCCTACTAATAAGTGTTGTCTGTAAAGCCAAACCCTGGTGTAGCTTATTCTTCTGCACCATAGAGCTTCATTGTTGTTCAAAACAATTAAAAACCTGTAGGCTTACCAATCACAAACACTCCCCAACCAAGTCATAGTAACATCTAATTGTCCCAGTAAGTGAGTACTCCAGTAAAACTAAGCAGTTTTAAAGTTATTACGAGGAACTTTCAACTGGTTATGAAACAGTTTCAGTTTAATACTGATGCTTCTATTTGACCTACATAAGTAAATGAGACCATCAGCGAGACGATTGTCTATTTCTATATAGTTATTCTTAATGCTTGTCATCGGTACCACCGGGTTGGATTCCAGCGAAATTATGCAGGTTCACCAGGAGGCCCAGGCCGTATTGCTCTGCCCGCTGGAGGGAAGGGAGGCACGGATGAAGAAGAATCAGGACTGCACGGGGAAGACTGTCAGGCCATGCTGCAGTAAAATGAGAGGTTTTCTAAAAGGGACTCTGGTGCTCGGAAACACGCCCGCTTTTTGTCCAAAATGAAATGAAAAAAAAAAAGAAAGTTCCTCGTAGTAACTTTAATGTGGCTCAAGACTGATTTATATAAGAAAACCAAAGAAGAAGAGCCTATTTTCCAGAAAGGGATGAACAACATGGTGAAATCCCGTTGAGGTAGTGTCGTGGTGTTTTTGATCAGAATGACCTTTCGCACAGACTTCCAGGAAGGTTGTCCGCAGACCTGCTGCTGATGAGGAGTGTCTCACCTCAGTCTCCTCTTCTAGCAGGCGAGTTGCCTCCTCACGCTCCAAACGCATACGCTCCTTCACCAAGACAGGAAGGGGAGGAGTAGGAGGAGGAGGAAGAGGAGAGACCCAACCACACACAGCCACACAGTGATGCGATGAGGTGAAACGAGAAGATTTACAGCAGAGGAAAGGAGTGTTACAGGAGGTGAAGTGGAGAAAAACAACAGTGGAAAAGTGGTATGGAGATGGAATGATTGGATGATTTTTTGTTTTTTTCATCACACCAAACATACCAAAAGTAAAGGAGAGATGAAACAGATGGGAAAGAAAGGATAGAATCCGCACACATTAAAAAGTACTCTATTCATGAGCTATGGGAGCAGAAATAAAGCATGCAAGGTGGGACATTGCAGGAACAGTTCTGTCAAACACAACAATACCCACACAGGGTGCAAAGGAGAAGCTTCATTCATCCGGTAACAGACAAACTTCTGCCTCTAAAAGCTCCACCCTACAGTATCGTGCACTTCTGCATTTTGTATGGAGCAAAAATGTTATTCTCCTGCCGGCTGTATCGCCGTCTATCAGCTGATCTAAAAGATATAATCTTACCTCTACCCAAAACAGTCATGGATTTTCAATTTCACTTACCACTTTCTCCATCTCTTCTCGCTCCCACTGTGATGTCTCTCTCACCATCTCAGACTCCTGGAGAAGAGAGAGATAAAAGATGCTTACAATCCCAATAAATATCCTGTAAATCTTAGCGTAACAGTCATTTAAAACAATGCAGTTTCCATATTAATTATTTTGTGACTGTGTGTGCTCTGATAAAAGTTGTACCACAAAAAACTCTGAATTGATCAAAGTGTGCAGAGGGACAGAAACTAGCATTCAATAAACCAACAAGCCCGTACATTCCTCTAGTGTGGGCAGTCTCCCAAAAGCTCATCTGGACAAAATAAACAACTATGCTGCTGACGCTTCCTGGGTGCTGCGGTGAAAAGATTGGGTATGTGCTGGAGTGAGTCAAACTCCACTGTCGTTGAAAAACTCCACCTGCTATCACCAAACTGCTGTGGAAGCACAGTGCTGGTATCGCTGAACAAAACAGCTGATTCACGTGTTGACTTGGCCGCTGTCGTTACAAAAATTGCCAAAGTGATTCCTGGTATGTGGATGAATGGGGTGTTTCCTGGTGTACGCACCAACACTGTTCACATCCCCTTACTCAGTGCTTTTGGGCTTTGTCCGGCCTACACAGTGAATGATTGCTAAATGCACAGATGGTGCAACAACCTGACCTCAAAGCTCGGGTGGGTAAGGTATTTTAGAAACATTTTTTTGTTATATTTGTTGAAATTCTCTTTACATCCGGAAAGCAACCAATAATAATCACCAGAGTCTTCCACAAGCTGCTAGCTTGACAGCTGGGAGTATTAACAATATCCATGTTCGTTGTTCAAGTTCATTATGATGTTTACATTCATATTGATCATTTTGTGGTAGTGGCTTTGGAGGAAGGCCTGAAGGGATAGACGGATGTTCCTATAGTGTGTGTTGAGCAATGATTTGGCCAAAACGACACACCACACACTAACAGATGCATGAACAACAAAACCTAAATTTCGCAAAAATCGCCCACGATCAAACATAAAATAAGGTGGCGGACGGTGGGTAGGAAGAATTAGTGATGTTCATTTTTGCACTACTTTGTGCTGAAAATTCATAAAGAAAAATAATGGATGAAGTCATGGAGACACGTTAAATAAACACTTGTGTTGTTGCCACAAATCAACAAGTTGGTCTTCCATATCTGAGTCCATTTTACTACTACTTTATGCTTCGCGTTTAGCATTAGCTCATGCATTTACTGCGGCCGCCATGATTGCGGTGATTGTCCTTCTGTTTTAGTCAGCTCGTTCTTTCCCACTTGACTGCGTCATCGCCTGTCCTCAGGGTTCCCCAAACACAACAAGATATCCGATCGTAAATAATGAACATGTTTAATATATACGATTTGAAATCGGTGCAGCCAGGATGGACTTCCGAGCTGATCGGGGGATGTAAAAATCACTCATTACATACCTCACACCACAGGAATATCTGAACAGATAATCTATAGAGACATCAAAAAATCAGGGCTTTGCTGACGATTGTCGGGACGGGGGAATCAGGCCCAAAATCAGCTTGATTCTTGTGTAATGTGCTCCCCGCATCACTCTTGATGGTTTCTCCAATGTTACCGGCCCCAGCTTTAAGTGCTTTAAATGTTTACTTGGTAATCAAGATATATAATTACTGAAGATATAATATAAGTATAAAAGCACACAATCTGAATCGTACCTTCTGCATGATTTCCATCTCCTCTGGACTCAGGTCTCGGTCTATAGAAGAGATGCTTTCCATACTGTTCTTACGGACGATGCCGGTTGCAAACGGGTTGGCGATGATGCCGGGAGACGCCTGGAAATGGACCCAAAAAGAGTGTTGTTTGAAAATGTGATCAGAAACGAAGAAGTGCTTACTAAAACAGATTGGGCAACTTCTGAGAATACAACATATCATCAACACTGATGCAGTTTTGTCCAAATCCAACTGTCTCACCTCCACGTTAGCCATTTTTTGTGGGTCGAAGCCGTCACACATCAGCATGACCAGAGAGTCTCCTACAGCTCGAAGCACTCGCACTGCCTCCGTGTGCGTCATCCCCAGCAGGCTGTGGTTGTTCACCTCGAGGATACGCATCCCGACCTGCAGCCGGCTGTCTCTGGCTGCTGCGCCGCTCGAACTCACCTGTTTAAATATCAACCAAAGTATGGGTGAGTCTATGACTACAACTGCCTGTGATTACCTAATAATATGATTGTTTTTCAGACATATGTATTACAATATCCTGTTAATGTAATCTTATACATCACTCTTAAAACTTTGTCCTTAATTACTCTGTCAACAAACTTAATACCACTTTTTTCAGGAGCAGTTTGCATTGTTTTATTCTTCTGCAGTCAAGATTTGGCATGCTTATAGCTCTCAGTTTGATGGGATGTGGCTTTAAATAAAAAGTGGACTGTTTCAAAACTTTTTCGTTGTCAAACCAGTTGGATGGTGCATCTAAGGCTGCGTTGGCACCATATCAGGTGTTGCAGCGAAAACACCAGTCCTCCTATTCATTTGAATGCGGGTAGTGTTTTTAGGCTGCAGCAGTAGGGACCGCAGTGGATGACATGGAAAAAATGCAGCGGCCTGCGGCAAAAAAAGTTGAAACAAAATCAAACTATTGGAGAAGCGCAACCCGACACCACGCTGCGGTGGCCAATCACGTAACTGCCAATTGCTATTCAAATTGAATGGGTCAAATGGGCCAAAGCTAAAAAGAAGATGCTATTGGGGCTCTAATTCCTTCAAACGTGCTTAAAAAGCCTTAAAATGCACAAAGAAATTATTGAATTGCTAAGCTGAGAACCTTTGAGATGAAAATGCCTTCATCTGTGGGGTCAAAGGGGTTTCCTGCATGACCCTTGGCCCCTCCACGAATACTGATGCCAAGCTTCTCCCCCGGCTGCTTCTGGATCACAATTTCCTGAAATGATACAAACGCAGCTCATCAGACAAAGTAAGGAGAGCATTTATCTATGTTATGCTTACGTTAGTTTATATATATACATTTGAGTTGATGTCCTCACCTGCATCCCAGGCGGTGAAGGGTCCCTCCGCACCAACATACGGATCTCCTGCTTGTTGGCCAGCAGCGCTCGCACAGCTTCCTGGTGTGTGGCGTGACGCAGGTCGATGGCGTTCACTTCTAATATTCGATCCCCGACACGCAGTCCACTTTCACATGCTAGACCGTGAGGAATCACCTGATGACGAAACGGGTCGTGGAAAGTCAGACACAAAGCGTATTTTATGAGACGCAATAAAAAAAGAATTTCACAACTCATTCAGAGTCATACCTTTGAGATGAACACCCCGGGTTCATTGATGCCGAACGGGTGACTGGCATGATCGCTGCCTCCCACGATGCTCAGGCCTAGAGGCCCACCTGACTTCAACAGGGTCACTTCCTGTTAGGATTAGAGGTAGAAGATTTGTTGTAGCAAGAGATTTTGAAAATATTTTACATCTAAATTGAACAAAAGTTAATCAATTAAAGGGCGGGTGCATCTGCGTTATTTTCCTTTTTTCTCAAATGGAAACGGCCACTCAGTCGTTAGCAAAAAGCAGTGAAGTAGGTTACTAAAGTAAACCAATCATGATCAATAAAGTTGTGAATAATGTGAAGGCTAGCACTAGCTGAGTCAAAGTTAGCTGGGCTAAGTTCGGAAATAACTGAAAGGGTTAGTTTGGATTTTTTGGAGTAGGGTTGTATGTATACTCCCGTGTTCTGCGAGGTAAAATTATTATTTTTGTGAATGTAGTCTGGTGGCTTAGAAGAGAGCGATATAACGGCTTCAGTTCCCCGATGGAAAGGGCTGTCTGATGGCGAGTAAATGTGGACGGGAGCAGCAGAAAAATTTATTTTAGAAAAATCAATAACAGTTTAAGTGTACGCTATATTTACAATATTTTCACCGCATTACCTCGCCATCAGACAGCCCTTTCCAATGGGGAACTGAAGCTGCCAGACCAGACTCCACAAAAACATTAATTTTACAGTTTTTCAGAACACAGGAGTTACTAGTCTACCGCTGCACCGATCGGTTAGTTTGTTTGTTATTGTGTGACTTTCAGAGCCAAACTAACGTGGCGTCCACACAGCAGTACATTGCTGAGCTTCCGTGCCGGCGGTAACGTTACTCCTGTCTGCTTCTCCAAACAGGGAGCATGCTGACCGCCATCTAAGTTACTGTATGTAACGTTAATACACTGACTATAAGGATGTGTATATAATGTATTCTGTAGCAGCGTCATCATGCAGAAACCTACATCAGATCACGTGGTGAAGTTTGAATACATTAGGAACACAACTGTGAAGCTACAGAATGATATAAAAACTATTAAAAAATATAATAATAACATAATGGACCCGCCCTTTAAACATCAGGTTACAGTCATGTCTACATCTACATAAACCCAAACCAACCTACTGCATGCACATACTGTATCTTTACAGGCATAAGCCGCTAAGTAAACAGCATTATCTTTGCATTATTGACGACTGGAAATGCTACACTCTAAAGTACACCATTACTTAAATTAGACCAAGCATTCATACCATGCACCACCTTCTCTGGAACTGGACAGCATTAAGGATAAGGCAGGGGCCAAATAAACAAACATTAATGCCTTCATGAGGCTTCTACAGCACGGTCTAATAAAATTAAAAACTATAACATATTTAAGTACTGCAGTCGGTCTCACCTCGATGGGATACTCGTCCTCCATTCGGCTCAGGTTGTTCCCGTGAACGTTCAGGCCGTCCTCCTCCTGGTCCGGTGAATCTGAGGGCTCTGGGGGTGGAGGGGAGTGGGCTCTCGCCCGGTTTTGACCTGGAGAGCCCCCTGGTGCATTCGGGTCTCGCTCCACCAAGAGGGAGATGGTGGGGGAGGTGCCGGTAAGGAGCGCTACTGCCTGGTCATGCCTGGCCTCTGTCATGTCTACACCATTGATCTGGATCGACAGTAAAACCAACCACGGAGGGTGTCAGCCCACCAGGACGCTCCCAGTAACAACGGGCCACATTAAAAAAATGGCATGCTTCTATCAGTCTCCTCTAATCAGATTCTACACCTACAAATGATTTATTCAACATCTGAATCATTCTGATATTTAAACCACAGAGTTTGTGAGTGAGTGCACCACAGTGAGTACTGTTATTAGGAGAAGAACCCAACACCGATACAGAGCTATAGGAACAGGCAGAAAAAACGAGGGAGCGGGGTAACAGCGGGCTGCTACTGGCGATGTAAGCTGGCAGAGCTACCGTGAGGGAGAAAAGCTACTAGCAAGCAAATCTATTCCTTTCCCAAAAAGTTATGATATTCCCTAAAGTCAGCTTATGCTGCTCTCTTTAAATATGATCAGTTAAACACCTTGCACCCTTTCTTGCCTTTGTTTACTTAAAACACAAGTGGAAGTGTGCAGTTTCTCCAAGAAGTTTGATCTTAAGTCAACAAAGGCAAGCAGGGATTTCCTTAGACAACTTTATCATGAAAAACTGTTGAATCATTAGTGTTGTTTTTTTAGATTAGGGGGTAGCTATCAGACATGCACAATCTTAAAAACTGTACTCTGGTCCAAAGTGACAAGCAGAGGTCAGCACTGACCCGACAGTACCAGCTCTTACCATCGGCTGATACGCTGCTTCATACAGGCTCAGCCCTGTCCACCCCAACACCATACCCACCACCAAGCAGGCAGGGAGATGCACTTAATACATTAGTGAGCATGCAGATGGAGAGAGTGTGAGAAAGAGAGAAAAAGAAGCAGCCTATGATCTATAGACAAAATAAAAAGAGCTCAAAAACTGCCGGAGAAAAGTGAAGAGTAAACCCAGAAAGAAAGGTGTATTAAAGAAGTTTCACATTCGGCACACTGGGGGAGGAACCTCAGGACAAATCAAAATGAACCACCATCAGTCAGTTTACAGCAAGTGTGTGATATGAATGGTTGTGACTGTATTAAAACATGCAACTCAAGAGTTACTAATATGCTGACAGAAAAAGCCGAGTAAAGCCAAGCTTGGAGTGTGATCAGCAGAGGAAACAAAGGAGCATGGAGAGGACATGCAGGAACCCCTGAGCAGTGAAACATACAACCTAAATGCTGCATTATTTAACCAAAAGAGCTACACAATTTGCATCCAAGGAGACTCTGGGTTAGAATTAGTAGAAGGACGGTATTTTATGGTTTTGATGTGTGAGATTCTGATGATGAATTAATTCTCTGCATGGAACTAACATAAGTTAGTCTGATCTAGATGTGAAGACTTAATCGGAGTGATGAGAGCAGTGTTGTTTGCACATTTACAATGGAAATATTAAAACATATAGATGAAATAAACTAAGTGTTTCCTTTACATTGTGTGAGATGGGACATCCTCTGGAAACTGAGAAAAAAGGCCCCAGATGTAGATTAACTATAGAGTACATTATCAGGCCGTGTTCTTTAGCTACCCCAAAAACTATAACTGCTGTAACAACACCAGAGTCCGGATATACTGGATCCTATTTGAACCCATTCCTAAACCCCTACTGGAGCTAATCATTAGGGGTGAAACCGTTCTGTAAAAGACGTTCGGTTCAGTATGAGACTTCAATTTGGGACGCCCTGTGACCGAGTCTAGAGTTTTACTCGGAAAGGATCGGCAGTTCACCAGTTGTTGTCTATCAGCTGTAGCAAATGTGCTCTATAACAAAGATGACACATTACAAGCTCCACCAATGGTTTGAAATGATATACACTTCATGTCTCCTAAGTGGGCGTGGTCATGACGTGACCCCAAAACCGAGCTACATACCAAACTGTGAATTTTGTGTACCGTTACAGTCCTAGTAACCGTGGAAGAGTGAAAGGAGGAAGGTGATTCCCATTCTCAAATCATGGATGAAAACATTGTAAAGGAAACCCTGTTTTGATCACACAGAATACTATGATGTCAGCATGGAGGAGACGGGTAGTACTCACAGAGATCACCCTGTCGCCTACATGCAGCGTGCTGTCTCTGTGTGCCGATCCCCCTTCTGCGATGCGAGAGATGTAAATTCCCTAAAAACAGACGACAGTCACATGTTTAAACTTTTATGTACATAAATTACTCAGAATTACAATGCACTTTCCAAGACTGTTTTTTAAGAATTACATATAAAAGAGACGTTGCTAATATTCTGTATTTAAGTTGGGAGAGGTTACCTAATTATTCCACTAATCTCTGCTGGCCTCTCCTGTCTGTGTATCAAATTAGACAGCGCCGGTGGTAAAAAAGGGTCTGGTGCAACAGGCTGCAATGCTGTGATGAATCAGTGTGCCAGCTCAGTCACTATGTTATATCCAACTGTGTGAAACTGAGCCAAAAATAGAACTACCTATATAAAGTGTGCCAGTGGTAATTAACAAAAAGGATTCTGAGATATTAGCAGCCCATAATGGCACACATTGTGATATAAGGTTGTACACCTAAACAAAAAAAATCACTCATACATTACAACAGCATAGTCTCTGATCACTAAGACACATTTGGACTCTACAGGACAAGCAGCACAAATCATCACCCCCCCTTTTCTCAGACAAATTACACAATTTGTTTAACAAATAAAAACATAGCTGAACTCTTAGTCAAAACAAAATGTGTAAACACATGCAGGAGCAAAGTCTACTGCACCAGATCAACCAACAACCAACAACCAACCGAGTCACTGCATCCATTTCAAAAAGCTTTTGAAAGAGAGGCAAGGTCTCAGTCAGACCCGCCTAAATCATACGTTTATGAGTCCTTTCCTCTTTGTGGGCTCGTTGAGCTGCAAGAGTCGCAATGCCGTATTGCGATGGCCCAAATATACACCTCACCCCGTCCAGTTACAGTGGACCTATCAGGTGTCAGGGCTGGCTATTCATATCTCCATCTCCCTGGTGACGAATGTAAACGCAGTGGCTAGAATAGACGCTGCTAAAAGAGCGATCCCTGTGACTGAGACAGTTACTGCAAACACTCAGTGACCTAACTTCAAGGCTTATTATTAGTGATTGTATGGTAAATTGTGTCTTAAGCGTTAGATCATCTCTCAGTATCATCTTTCTCTTTAAACTGAAACCTGTGATCTTAAAGTTAAACTTTTATAGGAGTAGTTTTATAGGAGTAGCCCATAAGAGTTGGACTTTTTTTTAAAGTTTTTATTTATTTATTTGTTTGCATTTCAGAAAATGTTTTACTTAAAACCCAGAATGTAATACGGCACTTAAACGCACTAAATGGGTTTAGTTTTGACAGATAACATTATTGTATGTGATTTAAGCAATGAAAATGTAGATTTTTCTAAAAAAGGAAACCAATTAGTTGTTCATTTTAAGAGTTCAGTCTTATTTTCTTCTTTGTCTACTATTGCTCTTTAATAATAAAGCAAACATATTTCTTATCCGATTACTCAATTAATCCATGGAATAATCAGTAAAATATCTTAATACTAAAATAATCGACAGCTGCAGCCCTACTACAGACTTGGATGCAATTGTCAGATTTGTACTTGTGATGGGAAGCTTTAAATATCCTGAATGTGTAACTTGCTTTTATAGGCCAGTGCCTTTTAACGTATGTAAAAGGGTTAGGTGATACAACTCACCATTATTTACATTATCAATTAATCTGTCAACCATTTCTCAATTAATCAATTCAGTTTTTTATCACTAAAATGTGAACTGAAATTCAGTCGTACATCATATAATAAAGAAAAGCATTTAATCCTGAAGTTTGACAAGCTGTAATCTGTAAATGTTTTGCATTTTTGATTGAAAAACGGTTCTTAAAATATTGTGATATTGATTTCAACTTTATCGTCCAGCCCTATCTGTCACCATAATGTATACAAGGTACTTTACTGGGAGGAAGCCGTCAACTATAGTGACTAATGGTAAACTATCTACTCATGACTTTTCTTTACCATGAAACAAAAAAATATATTCTTCATTGATGTCTTTGCTCTTCATCACAAGTAAATTTGAGGATGCTCTCCATAAACTTTGTCTATGTGTAGTCAGAGTGGATCTCTGGATGTGTTTGCATGCCTCACCGTGTCTGCTGTGCGGAACGGGGTGGAGCCTTTGCCCCCTGCGATGCTGAACCCCAGCCCCTTGTCGTTTCGGATCAGGCAGGTGGAGAGCCGCTGTTGAGGCCCGCTGGGAGCCGCCTCCACGTTGAAGGCGATGCCGCTGCTCCGTCTCTCCCGCGGGAAGTAGTCATCCTCTGGCCTCAGCGGCGTGGTGGTGATGGCGTTCTCTGGCTCCACCATACGCTCTCGCAGCACAGACATGGAAACTGTAGCACCGGAGCTACGAAGAGCTTCAACCGCTGTGTGATGTTCTGCTTCGTTGAGGTCCACTCCATTCACCTGAGATAAACACACAGAGAGAATGACTGACTTGTGATGCTGTTAAAATAAACATCTTACTATAAAACAGAGGAAAGAGTTGCTAAAGGAAAAGTAAACAGAAGACGCTCTACCTCTAGGAGTTTGTCTCCCACTTTAACCCCTGCTCTGGCTGCAGGACCCTCTTCAGATACTCTGGAGATGAAGATTCCCTGAACACACAAACAAAAAGAATAAATAAATACATTTGTAGAATAGTATAATATATATCGTAGTATAGCTTCTGATTTCTTTTTTTCAAATATGATTTGTATGGTTTCCTTCACAGACATAAAAAACCCAGTCCAACGTGTTTTATAGATGAATATTCACAAATATATATAAATTAAAAAATATATATTTTATTTTTATATATCTATTAATTTTTATTTACATATATATAAACAAATATATTACATTTAAAAAAATATTACAAATAGTTTTCAATTTCATTTTAAAATGTAGATTACACATATAATATATATTTACTTATTTGATTTTTTTTATATGTAAATATATACATTTAATTTAATTTAATTTAATTTAAAACAATCTATAAATAAGTAAATAAAGACCAACACGAAACAGTAGGTATAAAACAGCAGGTAATACAAATTGTAAAAGCTACATTAACATTGAAAATACAGCAAAAGAAACAATTGTAATGATATATCCTGTATATACATATACAATACACATACAAATATATATACACACACATACCCTGTAAACATACATATATACTGTATATACGCACATGGAGACATATAAAATAGTGAATGCTTCTGAAAGGAAACTACTTTCTGCCATCCCATCGTATCTGCGTCCTGCCAGTCGAATATTTAGATTTGGTTTTAACTCATAAATACATCAGATTTATCTTAGTTTAGGCTTCCCTGATCTGTCCAGGTCTTACCTCGTCATCTCCCTTGTAAGGTGTAGATCCTTTCCCTCCAGCGATGCTGATACCCAGGCCGCCAGTTTGTCGCATGATGTTCAGGGTGTGCTGCAAGTTGAAGAGGGGGGAGTCAGCACAACTACTAGTGAAACCCCTTTAAACACCACTCAGCTCAGGACAGATTCAGAGGGAGGCGAGCCCACAATGTTGTTAATTACAATTTTTAAGTTGATTACCATTAATTTTCTCATCTTAAACTTTATGAATAATGGGTGACCTCCCTCTTTCTGCCAGAAGGTGGTGTCAATCTTATCACAACAGCATCATGTCATCATGCTAACAGATGGATGGAGAGACACTGTGACTTGTCTGGAGCCTAATGTCAGTTTTAAATGGAAGTTGGTTGATGTGTGCCTTGAATTTAGCTTTAAAAGACATTAAGGTTTGTGTTTGAAAGTATATCGGAAACAGCATAATTTGTTATCCACCATTAACCACTGAACTGACTTTAGACTTCAGACATAAAGTGAACAAACACACACTGTCTAAAGTCCTATTCAACTGGACTCAAAGAGCTTGGCCCTTACTGAAAACATGTAATGTGTCTTTATGTAGGAGATGAGGGACACTAAATAAGGCATAACAGACTGTGTATTTTCTGTGTACTTGCAAGCCATGCAAAAAGGGAGAGGGATGCAGACAAATGAGGGATAGGTGGAAGGTAACGGGGAAATGTCAAAGAGTAACAGATGAAGAGAGTGTGTCTTGTAGTGTAGATACCCCAGCATTTGTTGTAATGAGATAATCATTTCTTAAGCAACCAAATCAGACATAAATACAAAATATCTTTGAGATCACAAATACTTAACTGGCAGAGACAATTTCCATGCAATATTAAATGGTTCTAAATTTCTAACAACAAGTTTCAGTACAGGTTTTCTTCACCAAGACTAAACAGCATAGGAGTATTCATTTTTACAACATTATGAACAAAAGCATGCTTACAAAAAGATGTTTGAAAATAAAAGAAGATCAGCAATGCAAATATTTACATTTCAACAATTAAAAAACTTATTATAGTTCAGGTGTTTTGAAGTGGGGTTGTATGAGGTATCTAAAATAAGTTTTTCTGGCGGCCCCGTCAACAGCAGTACAGCTTTGCTCCCGTGCTGGTACTCCTGTCTGCTTCCCCAAACTGGGAACGTGCCGACCGTCATCTACTGTAGGTAATACACCGACTATGGATAAGTACCTCATACAACCCCGCTTCAAAACACCAGAACTATCCCTTTAAGTCATGTGCAATCTATAAATGTTAACAATATCAAAATTAGACTGCTGAGAAGTAAACTTCATCCATCTTCATCAGTATGGCGCTCCTCGTCTGGCTGACAGTTGATTTACCTGCTATGTACCAAACAAAAACACCTGGAGGAAGCTGGTGAAGCAGCCCATTCATTCCGGGGCAACACAGCGTGGACAGAGGATGAAGAGGAGCAAAGCAGCAGAAGCAGAGGAAAGGTAGCGTAGCAGAGACGTTGTGTGGCAGAACCTGGTGCTGGACTGGGATTCATACTACTGTGTCTACAGTTTTAGCTATTTGGGGTATTGGTGGCATTTTAGAAGAAAATGGCAGGGTGACAAATAGGCACACAATCACATGCTGCCTAAAATGTGTAAACATTTTAGAGATATGGATCAACTTGAGGAAGAAAACAACTGTGGGCGTCCAGAGAGGATGGGAAAGTCAGGGTTTCCAACAAATTAACAAAAGTATTTGTTGTTTCAAGGGCTGTGCCATCAATTTCAAAACCCATCGGCTAACGGGCCTCGCGGGGCAACGGTCAATATTTCGGGGGTTTCGGAGTAGTCAGTGGATATCCGGATTAGGGCTGCAACTAACGGTTATTTTCATTGACTATTAATCTGTTGATTATTTTCTCGATTAATCGATTAGTTGTTTGGTCTATAAAATGGCATAAAACGGTGAAAAATGTCGATCAGTGTGAATTTGGATTTCTTTTTTCTTAAAAAATTACTCCAACCAATTAATCGATTATCAAAATAGTTGGCATTAATTTAATAGCTGACAACTAATTGATTAATCTTTGCAGCTCTAATCCTCTCTTTCAGTTCTTAACTTTCACAATAACAGCCCTAGACATATAATATTTACATTTCCGTGTCCTTAAGGCCTTATGTCATGTAGCAGTACAGACTAAGCTGTTACTCGGAGGTTTGTACTTGCTAATATTTACTCAGCACTGTTTATTCAGTGGATGGCCAAACAAAACTCAAAGATTAAACATAATAATTCTGTGTAACTAACAGGCTTTTCCTGGAGGAAATAAGAGACTCAACAAACAGGCCTTTAAGCTTAACCCTTTCCTGTATCAACAAAAGAGGAACAGAGCCTATAAATGGTCAGGGAGAAAATTGCTGCGACTTCCTAACAAATCAGTCTTATTAGTTGTTATTCAATAATAATCAAGGCTAAGTAATGGTGGATCACATTTGAAAAGGATAATGTTGCAAGGGTAGTGTGATAAAAGCTTGTTGGATGAAGAGCTGCATTACTGGCTCTAAACAATGTTGCTGCTCGTACATTATGTATGTGCATTTTGCATTAAGTCCTGTGACTGAGCACTCCCACAAGGATACATTAGACTTTCCACAGATGCAGTACTGTGCTAATGGATACAAATATCAAAGGTGATTGATGATTAATAATCAATTAACAGTTATTATGGCCTTTTATTTCATAGAATTAACTCACTAAATAAGTGGGCAAGGTGTGAATAATTTGATAATTTTCAGTTTTCAAAATGTGAGGGAGAAACGAGGGAGAGATGCAACAAATGTCCTCAGCCAGATTCAACTATTTAAATACAGCTGCATGTTATACGATTGTCACATAATGATTCCTAACCGAATAGAAATAGTTAGTGCAGCAGTTACATGTAGTTAACCAACGCTAACCTCATTGGCTTAAAGTTAACTATAAAGATATCTAATGCATGATCAAATGGTGTTAAAAAGTGGACGGGGTTCAATGTTAATGGGTCAGACATCTACTTGCCCAAAGTCAATTTTGACTTGCCCCTACGGTTATCAAATAACAGAAAAGTTATTTGTCATGTTTTATACGACTTGCTCTTAAACTTGTGGCAAACTGCGTTTTACATAGTTGGAGTTTCGCCCTACATCCTCTAACACCACCCAGCTAAACTCCTGTTTCCAGTATAATTGAAATGTGCTTCAGCTCATAACCTTTGTCTTTACCCAACAGCCAATGACATTTTTTTTGCTAATCCCCGATTGATATTGTGCATGTGCAACTCTCAACAGAGATGAGAAGGAAGCGAGATGGCTCACTCCTTAGCTACTTCCAGCTCCAGAAAAAAACAATGTGTTTAATTATTTTTTACCACTTGCCTGATCGGGCAATTTACTAGCCCGATATGGCATTTTACTTGTACTTTACTAATGTTTGACCTCCTGCTCTTCAGTGAGAAAAACAATTAACGTAATAAATAAAACATGGCTACTTCCTTCCTGCATCCAGGTTCTGCCACACTGGCCGTCTCACAGATGAGTTGTGGTTAGGGGGTCCCTAGTGATTGGCTTGGATTAACCGTGGATCTCTGTGGGAATGTTCTCCACCTCTGAATACAGGTGGGTGAATGAGTGGATGAGTGAGGGACACAGAGAGACAGACTGGACGGGAAAGAGTATGTACAGACCTCTTCCTCCTCAATTCGAGCAGGTTCAATCAGCAGATTATTGACTTGATCAAATGACACCCCCTGTTAGGACAGGAACCAGCGAGAGGCATGCGGATTAGTCAGGCCAAAATAAAAAAAACTCTTTCTCACACTTTCCATAAACTTCACCAAACACACCCAACACTCCACTGTCTGCTTGGACTGGACTTCCAGGTCCACTGGGGCGGACCACCTTGAAGCAGAAGCAATCCCCCACACTCACTCCCCAGCCACCAGAAGCAAATACAGGCAGAGATGGAAAGACAAGACCAAGGAGCTGAGCTACTGTGCAAAACACACAGTGTAGAGAGAGCGGACAAGAGAAGGCAAAAGCTCCCATACCAGAATAAGCCCAGCCTCCACACCACAGACAGCAAATTCCTCCAGGAGCAAGCTTTAATCTAGACAACAAGCCTACTTTTGTAAAAAGAAAACTGTACAGGGTTATAGTTCACTTTCAGCTAAGATATCTACAGGATGACTTCCCAAAAGTAATTCACAGATAGTTCAACAAAAAATCATAAAAATTATTTTGATTTGCTGAATTTGATTTACAAGAACTCTCCACAATAATTTAAACATCCCATAAAAGATTATTACCATGGTATGACACAAACAAGGATCGTTGGATCTCACATTCCAGCTCTGCCAATATATGTTCTGGTTGGTCTGAGGTCAGCCACACAAACAGATCCACATCCACAAACACACACAACACAGATTTGGTGAGACGATGATCACAGCGTTAAAAAGGATTTCTACAATCAGCGTGATAAATCAAAAATATTTACCCAAATATTAATGATCAATAAGGAGATTCATTTTCAGAAGCGACACCGGAGCAGACTTCACTCATTCCATTCATACTTACACACGCGCATAATGTTACAAGAGCAGAGTGTGGAAAATGTCGTTATTCATTTAAATCAGGAGATGGCTGATAATATGGTGAGAAGTTTAGTGCTGAATTGGGCCAGTGTTGTGCAAAGAAAGGCCTGCGGCTGCTTGTGTGGCAGGAACGTTATCATTTGGCATCAAAAGAATTCATATCTGGTATGTTAGTTGTGCATAAACAAAGATCAAGATGAAATCTCATGTGGAAGCACAAAGGTTTAAAGAGAATTTCAATTATCTGTCTCCAAGTATGAGTAGGACTGGGCGATAATTCAATATGATAATTTATTGTCTTTCAATGGAATCGTATCGTGATGAAAGCATATATCGAGATATCATGATACACAATTATGTTGTCTAAATTGATAATAAGCACATATTAACTCACATTTTTTAGAAAATTGTAATCAAATTCAGTTAAATCAAACTATTTTCTTAATCGGAATACTTTGTATTTGTGTGCATGAATGTATTTATTCATTTTTTTCTCTATAATTTCACTTTAAACTGTTCATTTTGCACTAAAGTTCTGAATTAAATTAGAAAATACTTTTCATTTGTCGATTATATAATACACATAGGAGTATATAACAATAGGCTTTACCATGTGGTTATTTCATATAGACTATGTATTTACTGGAACTACCAGAACACGTGATATATATCGTTATCGAGATATGAAATGATCTATATCGTGATAGAAGATTTTGGCCATATCGCCCAGCCCTAAGTATGAGACAATATGTGCACGTTTTTATTGTTTATGTGTCAAAGAAATCCAAAAGATGCGAAGTATTGGAAAGTATTATCTGCAATGACCTCTGAGTGTTTGTAGGCGTTTGCTGAAGGACATCTTTGCACGGGACAGAGCAAAGACAAAGTTCTGAGACTGTTGTCGAGTTTGTGGTTAAACCACAAAATCAACTCCTGAGAAAAAAACCCTGCCCTTGATTTACAGCATAAGGGGAAACGTCCTCATTTCCACAATGACCCTGCATGCAATGCCACATCCTTAATATATGCTGGCAGCCCACTCCAAACTGAATGCAACTTGCAAGGTGGTAAGGGCACTCTATGCATACAGTATTAAGTGTTTGCATAGATGCAATGAGCAAGCAAAAAATATATTCAATTTAAATATATTCTTACAACGTGAATAGAAAATTTAAGCATAACATAGGTGAATGATGTACCTACGATACATGTCCTATTGTACCACTACATTTCTACATGTGTGTACAAAATGTTGGTTGAGAAATTAATGTTTTCTACTTATAATATGCAACAGTTTCTACCCAGCTACCCTCTACATCCCTGAACTGCTCCCTACCCGTGCTGGGATCTCTCCTTTACCTTGACTTGACTGGAGTTGACCTGGAGCCGACTGTCTTCAAGCTCCTGCATTCTGTGATGGGGCTGAGGGGTGCTTAGACTTTGCTCTTCGTCCTCGTCCTGCTCGTCTTCGGCGGGCTGCGTCGTAGAGTTCAGACTCTCGGGATTGAAGCCCTGCAGCAGCGCGGCCACAGCCTCGGGCTTGGGCAGCTTGGTGATCTTGAAGTGCTTCTTGTAGTGTGGCGTGTCCTTTCGGATCAGACGCTGCTTCTCGGCAGGAAAAGCCGGCCTCTCTTCCTCGTCGCTCCTCTCGCCGTCTTCCCCGTCCTCATCCTCGTCCTCATCCAAACCACGGATCATGGGCTCCTCTGCAAAGTGCACAGTGGGCTGGAGAAACGAGGGGGTTCAGAATTAATTGGTTTAATAAAGGGGGACGACAGAGTATTTTCTTTCAGTTAGAAGGATCGTCAACTGGGAAATAACATAACAATGTTATGGATACATCAGACCGGCAACACATCATCCAGAGTAGGCATCCATCACAACGCCCCTTTTAAAGGGAAATCCCGTCTGCTTTAAACAAACCGGTAATAGTAATAATGCTATGCTGAAGAGTTTCTGTGTAGTTGGTTGCACCAACAATACATCCAAAAACGCTGATCTCCGGCATCACATCATCACCAAGACTGCACTCCTTTATGGGGGAAAGAAACTTGCTGTCACATTAGGAGACAAAACAGGAAAATGACGAGAAGCTGTTGTGTAGCGGGTTAACCGAGGCTTTCACACTGAGATTTGAGTCACATACAGTATGTGTGAATATTCACTGACAGTGTGGTAAATCGCTAAAAGATGCTGGTGACAGTGACTAGCATGGCTAGCTAAAGTAAGCTTGAGTAGGAGGTTGCTGCAGTACAGTCATTAGTCATACAGTATGTAGCATCAGACTGTTGTCTCTAACTAAATCTCAGCCCATAGATCAAACAGTTGAATATTAACAGGTTGGTTATTTACAGACAACACTCAGCCTAATGTGATTCTATCAAATATGTGGAGATGTCTGGACAACCACTGTGTTGGACGTGGGAAGACTGAAGGGACATGATGGTGATCAACCTTCATTTATTAAGGTATCACCAAGGTTTAGGTTTAGGCAAGATTGCTAACCAATTATTAGTCATATGTATAAAACAAACGTTTAACAAGAGATGAATGCCTACGAACTTGTCAAAATTACAATCAAAACACATGTCAAATTGCATTGATATCTATGGGATCTTCGGTTTTCTATCCCCTAAAAAAGGGGCACAGCCTTTTGCGAAGTACCCGTATGTGCCGGTAAGATGTTTAAAATATTCACCTCGATGTATTCCACCTCCATCTCATCCAGCTCGTCCTCATCCTGAGGGGAGTGGCCGTCCACAAGGTCCTCCCTCTGCGTGGCCGCTGTCACATTTTGTCTGTCCTCATGGGAGGTGGCCGACAGCGTGCTGTTGGACACATGGGAGTCATGGCTCTGATTGGAGAGGTCACTGAGCCGTTTATCCTGAAACCAAACGCATCACTTTGAAAGAGTGGAAAACTGCTTAAACAGCCAGATGGATTACTGCAAAAAATTTACATCTCTAAATGATGACTTGCTGCTGACAGAATTGCCACGATAATCATTATACAGTCTGATGTATACTGTGTACCTGTGGATCAGGAGACTCTTCTTCTCCATCAGGTCTGGATGTGTAAGCTTCATTCCTCCTCTCCTCGATCACCTTCTTCATCACCTTCAGCTCACTAGGGTGCGGTGTGGCTCTGCGCTGAAGGCCCTGAAACAAAGAAAAACAGATTAAAAATATGCATTAGTATGGAGCTGTTACAAATACTTCTGTCAGTCATAACCTTGATCAGGTACAGAAAATAGTCACATGACTTTGTGACAATAAAAAGATATTCCGCAATCATTTGAACAACAGAGATGTACAGTATCAATGCTGAAAAGTAGGAGAGCAAAACATTAAATAATCTGAGCAAAATGACATGAAGAGGGTTTATAAAGTGATTGTTGTGTTTCCTCACTCTGCGGTTTGCAGCAGCCTCATCATCCTCATCCTCAGCCTTGGTCTCCTCCTGGAACTGAATGACTGACACTCGGTTCAGGTTGCTGTCCGTCCAACTGTCATCAACACTGTTCTGCAACAAGTTCTCTGTGGATCATGAAGGAAGCGGAGAGAGAGATGTCAAACTGAATTTATAGCTGTAGATTACAGAATCGGTTCTTGAAGAATTTAACAGTAAAGTCTCCCGCCAAAGATTTACCCTATACATGTCTAATGAAAAACAATAACAATCCAATTAAAACCTCACATTGCATTATCTAAGAGCTACTTACCGAGGCTCGGAGAAGGCTGCTGGGGCAGTAGATAGCAGGTCAGCACCTTCTCTCCTGTGCGCTCATCGTCCTCTGTCTGGAACTTGAGCATTGGCTGTGACTGGTTTTCTGCGAGCCACATGGCCTTCAGGTTGAGGTTTGTCAGGGCAAAAGGCAGGTTTTGTAATCTGGACAAAAGAAAGGATGAAGGATGAGCAAGAACCTTTCCTTTTCAGTGAGTAAAAGTAAAATATAGTTTTTGGCAATCACAAAACTCTCTAACCTAAAAGTTAAAAGTTCGAAGAAACTCTATAATTTGATGCACAAAGAAAAAGAATTACGGGGATAACCTTCATAATTCTGCAGAAACCTTGCTCCCTCTATAACTTTTCGTAAATTACCAATGATCCTTTGACAATGATGCATTTGCTTGGTGGTTTTTCCGATACATAATTTCCATAATTTAGCACCAGAGCTTGAAAAAACTTCTACACAAGATTATACTGCTAGCTCCTGATGACACTAAAAAGGGTGAAATTGGAGGAGCGATGTCTCTGCAGGATGCTAGCAATGCTAAAAGTCCATTTTTGGCAAAGGCAGCCTAATTAAATCTTTGACCTCAGCACGAAAAGGCTTCTGTGAATTATTTACGGTTCAGGGTGTTAAGTGAGGTTTACCTGTTTCCAGCCACATCCAGCACATGCAGCTCAGTGGCATCTGCAAGCTCAGCAGGCAGTTTGCCCAGGCGATTGTCTCTCAGTGAGAGGACGTTGAGGCTGGCACAGCCGCCCAGCTCTTTGGGCACGCCGCCCAAACGGTTGCGGTCTACATTCAGGTTGGTCAGCTTCTTCAGCTTGCCCAGCGAGCGAGGAAGTGACTTTGAGGGAGTGAGAGAGACCCATTAATATTCAGTGAAAATGATCATGAAGCTTAATAGCTGTTAATTGGACTTGTGTATTAATGGGCATACATAAATCCCAACTGGGTCAGTGTGAGGCTGTTTTAAAGGGTTTATATCTCTGTACCTCTAAAAGGTTCTCTGTCAAGACGAGTTCTGTGAGGTTTTCACATTCTCCTATTGAATCAGTCAGCTGGGCCAGTCTATTCTGGTCCACCTTCAAGATGGAGAGCTGTTTCAGGCAGCCTGGACACAAAACACAACACCAGTTAACAAAACACAATACCATTTTACAAACTGTAGCAATAAGACACCAACACTAGATGTGACATGTTGTCATTAGGCTTGCTGCGGTGACACACAATGATTACATTACTTGCCAAAGGCCCCCACCGTCGTTTTGCTTTTTTTTTTTTATAGAAAGAAAACCCATTTAGTTCATTTTCGTGTATCAGTGCCGTATAATCAATACTGCATTCATACAGTGTCAGCTGCTAGTAGCAGGAGTCGGATTTCACACACAAAGGATGAGAAAAAGTTGACAGACAAGACGATGGCGGAGGATTTGGTGTCAAAGAGAAAAGCAAAAGCGCCTATTTGGCAATATTTTGAATTTAAACCCAATACTATAAGGGAACCATAACATTAATGAGGCAATTGGCGCGCAACGGATGAAGCAATCACAGACAGCGACCCACAGCGAAGAGCTCGACAGGAGAGGCCAGACACACAGCCATCCAATGTTTAAGATCAAAGTAAGCACTCTACATATATTGAGCATCCTCTTTTCTTGTTAAATGTGTAATCGGTAACACCGGTGTTATCACAAGTTTATGAACTGGTGGGAAAATTGCATCAACGTGACATCCCTATTTGAGATATTTTTTTAATATGGACCCACGCATTTGAATAAAGTAAATTGTAAACGGTAACACAGAGCTGTTGTTATTGCCAGTGTCACTCTTCACTGGCATTATTTTTCCAGTAGAGGGCAGTGCTCTTCTTACTTAACAGAGCACTGTCTCCTACTCTCAGTGGGCCTGCTCCAAGGTTTACTGAAACTAGTGCTGCCTAACTAGATGGAAAACTTTCTCAAATTGTTGTGGTTCTTTCATGTCAACTAATATTGGCCTCATTTCTGACAATAACCGTCAATATTCTAATAAAGTATATGCACAAATAACACGTTCATGGGAGTGACTGTGAGGATGGTTACAACAGAGACAACATGTAGAAAGACAATGTGTTGGCCAATCAAACATGCAAGCGCACATTCCTGGTGGATTACTTTGTAACATGAACACCATATTTTCTCTGTTTACCTCTCAATCATTGTGACAAAAAGATAAAACTTTCCAGAGTTGTAAAATCATGTGAGAATTACAAACCGTTGTGCTGTGTTTTTGGCATCTGATAAGCCCTTAAACACAGTAATCTGTTATCTGAACTGGACTTCCTGGATCGTACTTCATGTCTCATTGAACAACACCCCCCCCATCAACACTGTTTTCGGTGGGAATCCCCACTAAGACAATGTTTCCCTCTTGTGTTTTCTCACCTATGCTGTCTGGGATGACCTCCAGCAGGTTCTGTGTGAGCAGCAGGTCAGTGAGAGCCAGGAGGCCGTTGAGCTCTGAGGGAAGCTCCTCCAGACGGTTCTCTGACACATCCAGACACACCAGCCTCCGGAGGTTCCCCAGCTCCTACAAACACACGGTAAATACCATTTACAGTGAGCCACAGAGGCACAATACAACCATTACTTTCACAGCACAAACAAAGTGGAAGAAATCTGCTAGAGGGAGAGAATTCTGCATGTGTGTAATGTAGTTTTATAAATAGGATTCAGAGTTTTTGCAACAGGGCAGCTTTAAACTGTACTTACTGGTGGTAATGAGGACAGCTGGTTCCGGTCCAGCCATAGCTCCCTCAGGTTGGGAAGAGCACCGAGGGTGTCCGGCTAAGAGATGGGACGAAGTAGAGAGAAAGAGAGGAGGAGGGAGAACATTGGGAGAGTTGGTTATTTTAGTTAATGTTTGAAGTGCAAATCCAGAGACTGCATGCTCTAATCAACACACGCAACAGTGAGTGAATCTGCTCTGAGGGGTTGAGGCCACAGCAAACAGAAAGCATGTGACCTTATTACATACGCACTCTGTAGATCAATTGGATGATTAAAGGTATCTGTTATTCACATCAACATTTTGGTGTCAGTATGTGGTAGAACATAGATTTTAGCCTTTGATTCTAGTTTTTATTCTTGTTGTGTGCTTGATCAATCATTTGCTGCTTTAATTCAGAAATGTCCCCTCGGGGATTAATAAAGTACCTACCTACCTACCTACCTACCTGATTCACAATTTTTAGTATGACTTTTGCACAAATAGATTTTCTATCTTTCTATCTGCTTATAAGGTACAGTTTGTTGTCCGTTCTGGGCTACTGTAGAAACACTCTGTGAAGAGGACCCCGCTCTCTACGTAGATATAAAGGGCTCATTCTAAGCTAACGAAAACACAAAGATTCTTAGTTTCAGGTGATTAAACACTGAAGAAAACATAGTTATGAATATTATATTCCATTTCTGCTAATAGATGCCCCAAAATGTTACACAGTGTTCCTTTAAAAGGTCAATAGCTTCAAGAAACATGATCTTTAAATACAGTTTGGGATTTGTTATTCCTTGCAATTTTATCGAAGCTAAGTAGAACATTCAGTATTTGTTTACAGTCCTTGGCCATCTGGGCTAAAGTCTGCCAAAATTAACCCTAATTTAAGTCCAAGTGATGAATGAAATTAAGGCGAATGTCAATGAAGCAGTGGCTTATGGCAGGCAAAGTTTCCTCATGATGTCAGGTATTTGCTCAGCCTCCACCCTTGTCGGGTCATGAGGAATTGTTTACCGTCCTGTGAGACATGGTGGGCGTTACCAGGCTTAAAGCAGCGCTCAGTGTGAGGTATAGTGCATGCAGGGCCTCAGGTCGAACAGACCGGCTCTGCTGCGTTTGGTGAAGTAAACATGTGGTTTGGATTATAATTACTGTGGTGGGAATGTGAGAAGCATATTTGTGATACATGTCACTCTGTGTAGCAGTGCAAACATAAAAATAGATCATAACTGAGGGTGTTGTTTGAGCACTGAACAGTACTGCTGCATATTCTATTATATGGTTAAAAGGAAGATGAGTTGTTGACTTACCAAAACTTCCAGTTCATTGCTGCCCAGGTCCAGCTGTTCCAGTTTCACCAGGAAAGAAAGCGACCTGAATACGCACACAAAATAGCATATGCAGTAAGTCACACAACTATGTGCCCTGAAAGAACAAAGAGCACCGCTTTGCATACTATTACAACATACACATGTACTAACATATGCAAAGAATGTTTTTACACCTACATCACTACTAGTCACTTGTAGTTTCTCTCATGTTCTTACACACTACAATAAATCTTTCCTACTACATTTGTAGGTGAGAGAGAGGTTCTAACTAAAAAGTAAACAATAGTAAAAGTAATAAAGGAGAAACAGCGGTGACTATTCCTGATGCATTGTGAGATTATTGTCAACAGGCACTTATTGTGCTTGATGGAGATGGTGGGGAATTAAATAGGAGGCCGAGCCCTGCATGTCTACGCTAGAGGGAGAGGACACTTACGTTGGCAGAGACTTCAGCAGGTTCTCCCGGAGCTCAAGCGTCACAAGGTTGGCCAGGCTATAAGAAGAGGAGTGGCAGTGAAAAGGAGGTGAGTAAAAGAGGAAGAGGGGTAGGAGTTGGCAGGTGGCGAGAGGAGAGGATGGGGGAGTGAGAGAGAGGAGAGGATGGGGGAGTGAGAGAGAGGAGAGGCAGGTTGTGTTAGTCAGATGGCAGGTCTGTTCGACCGGACTGCCTGGCATGGTGAGGGGCTCCTCCATCTGTCTGAGCACAGCAGTGGCCAAGAGCCCAGAGACCGGCTGCCTCACAGCCCACTGGGCAACACAATTACACTCCTTGAAAACCTGCTCAGTCTCCTAATGTTTGTCAAGTAGCTGTATTCACAATTAAGGCTGCGACTGACACGTTTTTAAATTATCAATAAAGGCCTTTACTTTTTGTGATTAATTCGCACACCAATATATTTTTTCAAACTGTTGTTTCCGTCATGAATACTTTTACACACAACGCTAATATTATGCAGCGAAAAGCAGTGTATATTCTTTCCAGAATAAGGTTGATTTTTCTGAGCTTTCGCACTGCAAATAAAGGCATCAACAAATCACATTGTGCGTGATGAACAAATTCAATACTATAGTGTACAACAACACGGACGCTCCATAGTCTGAACCAAGACAGCAAACTTCATTATTAACAAAGGCAGTGCAGTCCAGATCTACTCTGTCCGTTCTTACCTTTCCCAATAAAAGCCCTTGACATAAACACTGCATAACTGTTGAGAGGTAAATTCCCTTAGAGCATTTCCCTATAAGGAAACTAAACAGAGTTGAATACTGTTTCCGTGTCGATACCAACCCTAACCATCGTGGGGGGCACTATAATTTTAACAGGAGGGAAACACTTTGACATAACACTGATATGAATAGTTTTGATGTGTAATATTCGCAGGTGAGTATTTAGCATTTTCGTGAAAATTCTGTACTATAATTAAAATCTGAAATTTTCAATCACTTATAAGGACACAACAAAAGTTTCTTTCACTATCTAAGAGAAAAACACATTTTATCCTATCAAATGATCTACTATGTGCACATGTACATACTTTCCGATGTCGTTGGGCAACGTCTGCAATGACACGTCGTTGAGTGCCAAGTGAGCGAGCGCTCGAAGTTGAGTGAAACCGTCCGGCAATCTGAAGCAGAAAGACAGGAGGGAGAGTAGTGGAGAGAGACTCTTAGGGTTTTGTTATACAGCACATGGGATCACTTAACTCACACACACACACACACACACACACACACACACACACACACACACACACACACACACACACACACACACACACACACACACACACACACACACACACACACACACACACACACACACACACACACACACACACACACACACACACACACACACACACACACACACACACACACACACACACACACACACACACACACACACACACACACACACACACACACACACACACACACACACACACAAGGCCTACTGGTCCTTTACATATTCCCATCTGTTAAAGTATTCAGCATCAAAGCTTTATCCAGTCACTCCATCGCTTTTTTATAGAAGGAAGTTCAAAGCTTAGACATCCCTGATTGGGGAGTTGGCACAACAGTGACTTCATACAGAAATATCATAGAGATTAATTAGTATCCAGGTTGGCTTAACGTACACTTGTGTTTCATACAGAGCCTTGTTTGGTCGGAAAGCTCATTGTCACACAAAAGCATGATCTCCTCCAGGCATTTGTTCACATACTTTGACAATTGTTTCTTAGCAACTGAGTGACTTCAAGATTTGCAGTTACAGATCAGCAAGTGCCGAGTGTACATTCTAACACACAACACGATTCACAGCTCATTTACAACAGCAAAGCAAAGTAATTGGAGCACATAGATGACACTTATCATGCTTTTTTTCATTTTTCAAAGCAGTGCTGGTTCTCTCTCCCCTCGTTGCATCTGGGCAAACATATTTCCTCAAAGTGATGATGAATAGAGCGACGGGCTCCTCCCACTCACTTACCTGGACAGGGGGTTTCCACTGAAGTCTGCGATCTCCAAGGCCCTGCAGAACTTAATGCTCTCGGGGATCTCAGGAATGTCTGCAGGAGAAAAGAGGAGGTGTGTGGGGGGGGGAGACAGGCATCAGCACCATGAACACACAGATTTAGAGCGGAGGGGTCATATCCTATGGAGCGATTCATTTTAAGTTCCTTGTAATCACAACCAGATGGCCAGGAGCAGAGAAGTGAGAGAAAGGAAGGGAAAATGAGACAGAACGAGATGGAGGGCTGGTGAAAGTTCACCATTACATCTTCATTCCCCCCCCCCTCATCACATATAATTTGGAGAGTAATCACACATCTATAGCTATTTGCTTTCATTCCAGTCATAATTAAGCTCATTTAACCCCAGTGTCTGTCAGGGAGTGCATGGACACATGAGGATTTCATGATCAGCAGATGGATTTATTAGTAGTTTAGCTTTTAAATTCATGCTAAAATCACACACATCTGCTGTCATAAAATCATGTGGTTGGTTCTTTTGCTGAACCGAACGGAGACCGACCTTTTCAGGCGGTCTCGGTTTGGTTGTTTGGTTCACACCAGGGTTCAAACGACAGCTTTCATACAGGCCCAAACGAAACGTACTAACCAGGCAAACGGACTTGAGTTTGTTTTCACCGAACCAAACTGGCAAAGTGTGAAAGCATCCTTAGTCTTTACAGGGTGGTGTTCCCATGTATGACAAAATAAAGGGTTAAATAAAAAGAAAGAATGAGGGAAACCGATTTGGATGGTACTGGTTGGTGTTAAAGCTTCTTTGATTGTAGGACTGTTTATCTATTTTGCCTCTGTTCTGTCCCACCTCATTTTCAGTGTCAAAACTGGTCAGAGATCTTTGTGGCAATATGTCTAATTTTGTAAAGTGCAAAGCAAAGAAACATATTGCTTCTGAGGGAAAAGAAGTTGAGCTGAGAGACACCCATTTTAGCTGCATGCTGCTGAAGATGTGCAGAGAATCTTGTTTCAACTAAACATATTGCTTGTGTAATGGCAATTTTCATATCTGCAGTTTAACACTGTACCTTTAGATAATCTCAGGGCCTCACATGTTCAACTTCGTCACCATAGGACAGTGACCTGACATTTTAGGTCTCTGTAACTGCAAACAACAGATTGCTGAAATACTTGTTATGTCTTGTGATGCTCTGTTGTCTGCTGTGTGCTGACGCATTGATACACTTTCTATCCTTCTCTTCTTTTCTTCTTTGCACTTATTTTCATGTTATGCTTTAAATGTATAAATACTGACTACTCTTTGTATTCGGGGCTAACTTGCCACAGTCCACAACAGGTGGCTGTGCTCGTGAGTCCATCTGCAGTCCATCTGCAGATGTTTTAGTTATTAATGTATGCTTTTTTATTAAATTCACTGAAAGACAAGTTGTTACGTTGGTTTGTGTCTTGTTTTAACAGAAACTGCCACCACACTTGTAACATAAAAACATTAAATTTGTATGATTTATTTGTTGGTGGAAAATAGAATTGAGCTGACTGCACCATACCCCATATTATTAGAAACGAGACTGTACAAAGATATACATGTTAGAAGCACAAGAAGATATCTGATCTACTGGCCTGAGAGACTGACCAGGTAAAGGACTTTTACCACTGGATCCTGCAGGTGCAGGTTAAAAAATCCCTACTGAGCCAAGAAGCCTATGACGCTTATCTGGCTCAGCGTCGTCCTGCAGCAGCAGCAGACAGGCAGACAGATGGGAGAGGCCCTCACAGGCCATTGCACACTGCTCCCACAGCACCTGATGCATTGTGTAGCAGAGCAGATGTCTCTCATCCACCATATAGGCCCTTCCTGCCACGGAGTATCAGTGTATTTGTGTGCAGCATGCAAGGACACAGAGAGGGCAAGATGTGTACGTGTGTGTGTGTGTACGTGTGTCTGTGTACGTGTGTGTGTGTGTGTGTGTGTGTATGTGTGTGTTTACGTGTGTGTGTGTGTGTGTGGGTGTGTTACATCTGATGAGTTGCAGAAATTGAATAGCAGCTCCAAATGAAATGAGTTTCACCTGAAGTCTCTGTAATATGTATGTAATATTACTTTTGCTGAATTTATTTCTTTGCTTGTCTTAGAAGAATATTTCAAGGGCATGGAGATTCATGTATGAGTTTCTGTTGTGCCTGGAGGTGAACTGGATAATCTGGCAAAGAGGGACAGCTAATATTTATCTAATGGCTGCTGCCAGTGTGTTGATTCTCCAACTGATTTGGTTATGCTCCTGTTGCTTAACACCACATTACGCCCTCGTTGTTTTGTGTTTTTGGGGGGTGGTCTAGACAAGAGCGGAAGGGTATTAAAGTAATTGTGTGTTAATGGGGCGGTCTTACATGCAGAGATCGTAGAGCAACTAACACAAGTCCACAGTATATGTATTTGTGTACCGTTTCTGGAGATGTCCAGCTCCACCAGCTGCATAAAGTTGGCCACATCAGGAGGGAGTCTCTGGATCTCATTGTCACTCAGGCCGAGCTTCCGTAGGTTCAGTAGTCTGAAGAAAGGCTGTGGAGACAAATGATACCATGTTAATCAAAACAGAACATAAAATACTTTCTCATTCTCAATTAATCAATTATCAAAATACTTGGTGATAATTTAATAGTTGACCACGAATCAATGAATCGTTGCAGCTTTATTAAGATTACTGTTATTAGTGTTTTAAATGTTGTAAACATTTCTGTCTGCCTTAACCAGAACTGCAAAGTGAACACACAAAACATCCCATTTATTCGGACGAGGGCCGCTTCCAGGACCGCTCTTAAAAAACATTCCATCGTCATATTCCCAAAAACTCCTCCTCGCCATGGCAACGCCAGCCAAACAAAGTGGCTTTCGATAGGAGAGTGCTGCTGCTATGGCCGTGCCAAGTGCTTTCACAAGAGCCTGGTTGTTGGACGGGACGGCGTTCAGAAACATTCCTCCGCCAGCCGTGCTGTGTGCGTCTGTGTGTCATCTGCCGTTGAGATGGACAGACAAGACAGGCTGGCGGGGAGCAGCAAGAGTAACGGGCCAAAACTATGCAGTGATTAACCCCTCAATCAGTCCCTGGTTCTGCTGCCCACAGAGGACCCACTGTCTGCCCTGTCAAAAGCCAGTCGACTCCTTAGACGCTGTGAGGGAGGAAGACTCTTGAGAAAAAGTGCCGACTTGGGCTTTCTGGGGTAGGAATGTGTACAAACTCATTATTCAGGGATGCTTCCTGAACACAGACGTCTGCAAGCCTGGAGCCTCAACCTTAATTCAAATTAAAACTCAGACTTTCTGTTGAAAACAACCTTTGTGTGTCAATTACCAGAGATTAATATAATAGATTGAAAAATCCAGACAATTTCTAACCTCCTTCGTCCGTCACTGGGATTTAATTTCCGAAAATGTAGCACTCCTGTTTCCAAACTGTTGCATAAACATGCAGTGAATCAGATAACACAAAACCTTCTTTGATGTGTATTGTCAGGTTTCTGCTTGACAAAAGTGTGAAAACACACACATGTACACACACTCAATACAGCATGCAGGGAGACAGCTCTACAATCATGCTGACAAAGAGAAGAATGCTGCAGTTCAGCTCCGCTCTATTCCTCGATGACAGACACGTCCTGCTCTTAACCAGTGATGTGTATTGTGTTTGGATGGGGAGTGAGGCGGCTACAGCAGCAGGTTTTTTCCCAGAATCTGTTTAGGGTTTGCTGGAAGAGCAAGACAGAGCTTGTCAGTACTTTCCCAATTATCACAATTTCCCAGCACTTGACTGGTATTTTATACCAGAGGTAGGACCAGGTCACAAGTAAGTCTCAAGTCTTTGCGCTGAAGTCCCAAGTCCTAAACTTCAAGTTTCAAGTCCTAAACAAGTCATAATGTGTTCTTCACCAAATGTAGAGTAACTGGTGCCAACTGGCATTTCAATACACTGATATTTTCACAGCGACATGGCCATCTGGAATGAAACTAAGTGGTGAATGAGAGTGGTGTGAAAATGGTCGGCAGACGCTGCTTTATTTCATATACGTATCCTTTTTCATGTTTTTTTTCCAGCAAATTGATTGGTTCAAATTACGTGGAACTGGGGAATTAAGCGTAAGATAATCAAAAGCGAGTCCCAATAATATTTACCAAAAATAGAGTCCAGAGTTCAAGAAAAAAAAACATTCAGCAATAAACAACAAAAGATAGAAATTTGTTCAGTTCAGTTTTTCTCCCACGAGTAAATCCCCTTCCCAAACAAATCAATAAAGGACCTCTCAAAACGTGTCTCCCAACACTGTCACTTTTTAAAAAATGCTTTTTAATCTTTGGGCTTGGGGGAAGGTATCAAGTATTTTCAAAAGGCTCAAGTCCAAGTGAAGTCATGAGTCACTGGTGTTAAAGTCCAAGTCGAGTAGCAAGTCCTTTTTTTGTTTTGTCAAGTCGAGTTTAATGTCATCAAATTTGTGACTCGACACACCTCTGGTTCCCACTGGCATCCCCACCTGATAGAGAGTGAAATAGGGGGAGGAGGGAGGACATAAATACAGGAAAGGTTGGAGCCAGGGAGAGACAAAGAGGGTGTTGGCTCACTGAGCGGCAGGTGACAGGTATCAGATGACAGAAACAGGAAACGGGAGCTGAGGGCAACCACGTGACCGGGGCCAAGCCCAGATGGGAACCGGCCCCCAGGAGGGGAGGCAACCTTGCCGGCAGAGCAGGTGACACTCGGAGACCGAAAGCCTCTGAGGGAAAGGGCATGTTGAAAAACACACCTGAAAACTCAAGATACAAGAACACACTTCAAAACAGTATGTTAACTCAGGTTAAGATTGTTAAGAATCAGGTTTTTCTTTAACTTCCCACAGTGAGGCAATACTCTCAAAGTAAAGTATGAGAAGCCATATTACTGCTAATAGACAATCAACAATTCTTCTATTCAGGCTAAACCAATCACCTAATAAAAGCTTCTGCATCAGTGCATTCCTGTCCTCTCTTGATACCGTCCAGGGCTAGATCAGTGATGAGGGGGAAGCTGGACAGTAATGCAATCATGCCTGAGAACAAGTAATTACGAACACTCACAAAGATGGCCATTCACTCCTGAGTAGCCGCTCACAGACAGACTCTTTGCCGCTTTTCTCGGAAACAACCATGACGCTGTACCCAGTTCTCAAACCAGCTTTACTCCAGTATTAAATAAATAGCACAAAGATTTGATTTACAACATGTTTATAGTTACTGAGAAACTGTAAGATGCCGAATAACTTCAAATACTGACATAAGTAGCATGTAATAAATCTGTTCTTTGATGCGTCCCATTACTTTTAGAACAGTTAATAACTGCTAATTCCATCTTGATCTGATGTCCCTGTCGTTTCCCACTGACTGACGTACTTTCAAATTAAACAATGGAGAACCCACAGTGTTATACGGGTCAATGGGTCAATTGGAATAACAAGCGGGAGCAGTGGGATTTAGTGTACCGCCATCGTCTCCTCATTGTATTAGTGAGCCACAACAGCCGGCTCAGTGACTCAGGCAGTTTTTACAGGGCTATGCTGCGTGTGTGTGTGTGTGTGTGTGTAACCATTTATAGAGTGAGACGGCACGTTGGTTAGAAGCAGTGTGCTACATTTCCTTTACAACTTTACAACTGGGATGTTTTAATGAGGGCCTTGTGAGAGTTGTTTGCTTAAGGAAGGGAGTGAAGCTGTGAACAGGAGGATATAGTACAGTGGAACAGAAAGGAGTGAGAGGGGAGGGAGATAAATGATAGCCATGTCAGCAGAGGGCAGTGTGGGGTCTCAAGAGCACTTACAGTATTGCATAGCATACCACCATACCAGTTTGCAAACTTCCACCAGAATACTATTTACCAGTTTTGCTCCTGTTTAAAGAAGGGGGATAATCAATTCTTAAGTCTTTGAGCCACAATACTAAGACTTTAAGGAATAGTTTGGGTGTTTTGACATGGGGTTGTATGAGGTAGTTATCCATAATCAGTGTATTACCTACAGCAGATGACAGTCGGCACGCCCCCAGTGTGGAGAAACAGACAGGAGCACCAGCAGGGGAGCAAAGCAATGTACTGCTGTGGACAGGGGCAGCAGCAAAACATATATATAGCCACTTAAAAAATCAGTTCAAGTGTACACAACATTTTTGAATGTTGAACGGCTTTGAATTCCTGAGAAAAAAAGGAGTAGGTAAATTACATTAATGGTGGTTAAGACAGCTATGAGAATTGCCACAGCAGCACAGATTCTGTTGGACTATGATAAGGTTTCACACGGGGGAGGATCGGGTCTGTGTAACATCCACAATGGGACCAACTCAAGCTAGTGTGAAATGAGTTCTGTGGTGTGGGTACTTAATTTGAGATATCCTCCATTATTACACAGTGAATGAAGCCTCGTCACCCATGAGCAACCTGTGACGAAAGACACGGCGAGGCGACGCAAAAGACACGGTGCACTTCAGTGAGTGTGTGCAGCATTGTAAAATGCTCTGCTTTGTCTTATCTGCATCACCATGCTTAGCTTTTTTTACTAAACGTAACCAAGTAGAGTTGTGTTTTTTTGTTATGTTTTGTTTCAATTTACACGTATTTAAAACCGTTTAAAACTGCAACACTAATCCGGGAGAAAATATGTTTCCTTCAAAATGTAATTGACAGTGCAGTTTAGTTGTATGGGAATGTCATTTTGTGGAGACAGGGTTGCTCAGACAGTGTTAATGTGCCACAGGATATGCGTTTGTACGTGTATGCAAGCATGCATGCTTGTTCATTTTGCACACGTCCTTAAGTCACAGGAGAGAGGATCCTGTGCTGTAGGTCTGTAAGTCAACACACACCGCTGTTTACACAGTCTTAGTTTTACTTTACTGCCAGGAACTCTGGCTACAGTAGTAGGAGGGGGGGAAAGAGCAGTATATTAACGTGCATATTTATGTGTTCATGTGTATTAGCAGCAGTGGGTGTTAGTTTAAGCGTGTTTATGAGTGTGTTTATGTGCACTGGTAGAGACTGTAAATTCCCAGGGGGGGGATGTTAATGTTTGCGGACCTCACATCACTCCACAGAAACTAATTAAAATGTGACTACAGATATGCAAGAAGCAAAGTGTGTATGTTTGTGACATGTGAGTATGCTCTCTGTATATGTAACGTCCCACTGTAGGTGCAGTGAGCCGAAGCCTGATGTTTACAGAGGCTGCAGTGTTCCAGTCAAGTGACTCCATTTAGCTCACGGTTTCCCTCCAATCATGCCATCAGACGGAGCAGGCTCCTCCTGCCCTGCAAACACACACACACTAAATTGAACTTACTGAGCACATTTAGTGTGCAGGAGACCGTAAGGAAACGCCAGACACTCAACTCCATGTTTGCCCTAATTCATTAACCTGAGGCCAGGTTCATTGTTTAAAAAATACTGCTATCATTTCTGCAACGGTGTACAGTCTTGGCATTTAGTGAAACGAAAACAAAAAAAGGGCTGAACCAGCTTGATCAGGTCTCAGCTCGCCTACAGAGGCATTTAATCACTGGACCCACACATCCAAAGTTGCTAGAAAGAGGAAGTCGAATTACATACCATCACTAAACCTCTCTCGTCTATTCTTCCCATTACCCTAATTTTTCTGTTTTACTCTAACACACTTCCTTTCCTCTGCAAGTTGAAGTCCTATTCACACATTCCCGAGCCTCTTAATCTTGTGCCAAATCTGCCCCGTCGGCCTAGTCCGCATGTCCGCACTCTTCCCAATATCAATTCCCTCACAATGCTCACAAGCTACACACACTATGTGTGCACACTACTGGGGTGAGGGGCTCAAAGAGAGGGGAGGGGAGAGCACATGCTTTTGTGTTGGTCTGGTCTCTTTCAGTGTCCGGGGAAATAAAAAAGCGGAGAGGATTTGGTTGACTGAGTAACTTGGTCAGTCACTCGAAAGGCGAGCCTCATTAGTGCACATCCTTTTCTATAGATTGCTGCAGTTATCGTTGTGGTATAAACTCAGTACATGGGTGAGCACAGACACAAGGGTTGCGTCCGAAATTCCATACTAACACTAACTATTTAGTATGCTAAAAGAGTATGTGAGCTTCTTCAGTATATCTAACCTTAGTATGAAACCCATAGTATGCAAATTGCATACTATTCCCGGTGAAATATTACAGGATGCAATGCTGGACACTACGGCGGCATAAATATCTTGCGATACGGACGTTGACGGACAGCTCTGTAACATCAACAGCGATTCAATTTAACGGTAAGTATAACATTTCAATTTGCTAGACTTAATATATACGGTATTTAGAATTAATTCAGACTTTGATTCTCACAAATCATCGTTTTGGTCACAGGAAGTTGGCCTCTCAGGAAGTGACAACGTAAATTACTGCTCAGTGCGTCCGAAAAGATGCATACTACTTTTTATTCACACAAAAGTATGTTGAATGATAGTACACCTATTGGGGCCAAGATGAAGCCAAGGCAGTTCTGCAGTAAGAATCATTCATCCTCCTCTTACTAATATCTTCAGTGCAGAGGCATGTGAAGCAAGAAGCACCAGCAAGTCTACATGCTCAAGGCCAATGGAGCAACATGGGCTGATGTTTGCTCTGCTGCTTGGCCAAAGCGCCCCCCTCCCCCTGTTCGAAACCCAAAGTTCCCAAAACTTCTACACATGAATGATGCCCTAACTGGTCCTTTTCCCCCTCCCTCCTTCCCACTGCTCTCTCTGCCGCTCCACCTCTCTGGGTTCCCTCCATTTTCCTTGGCAGAGGGACAAAGGCCGAGCAGCCAGCCCCACACAGGGCTGTCAGTCACAGGCCAGCTCTCGTTGCCCCCCTCCCTGCAGCCCAGCCAGGGGATTCCTCCATTGTCTGAAAGGGCACCACGGAGAAAGAGAAAGGGCTGAAAATGGAAGGACGAGGACTTGAAAGAGGAGTGTTGCAAAGGATAACAAAAAGCAGGAATGACTAAGAAGGATAGAGAAAACGAGTGGGGAGAGCAGTGCAGAGAAGAAAAGGAAGATTGTGTGCGAAGTGGAGAGGAGAGAGCGGTGGATTATTAATGAAGAATAGAGGGTAAACAATGGATTCCCACAGTGCTCTGGACACTAATGGGGACAGAGACTTCAGCCGCTGACCAACAAATTATCCCAACGGACTATAGACTCACTGCCCTTCTCTAATAGATGAATAATGTCATTTATTAATCCAAACCGGAACACGCAACAACTGTCAATGTGGTTTAGTGTGGTCCACTGTGGCCCCAGTACAATGCTCCCTTTGGCCTCATCATAAACCCAAACACATCAAGCCGACAAAGCAACTACCCACAACTATAAACCTACATCCCACTTCCTCTGCCCTCACCCACTGTCTCCCACACAGTCTCCCTCTGTTGCCTTTGTGAGACAGGAACCAGCAAGAACAACCGAATCCACAAACACTGCACTGCAGAATTGCACCTATGTATTCTAATAGCGTCAATCAAGCATGCTCGCACACGATCTACGCGGCACATAAGTAGGCGTGTGGGTGCATATGTCTTTGTATGACCATGTAATTGTGTTTGCGAGTTATGTGTGTGAGTGTTTGTGTTTCACTTAAGTGGCACTTTCAGCCGTGACTTCCCTTATCCGGCTCCAGGCCACACAGCGAGACGGGCGTGGTAAAGCCGGTATGACTGACGGCCAAGCTAACTCCCATCAACTTACACCTGTCCTGGTGGCTTTGATCTGAGCAGAGAGCAAACACAGCCGAAACTCAAGTCAAGTGATGTCTGAGCCTCCCACTATACAGTAGCAGTTTTGAACTACAGTAGACAAATTCAGCTCTGACAATAAAACATTGAGGGGGTGATAAAAATCTGTAGCTAGCCACAAAAACAACACATCTTGGTAACAGTTCTGCTCTTGTCAGTACAGCCAACATTTGCACGATGAGGAAAAACAATGCAAAGACTGTGTGGTGGTTGAGATTTCCTGGATGACTAGATCATTTATAAAAACAATACTTTTTTAAAGTATTTTTTCAGTTGGATATCTGTGTTAGGACACTACCATGGTAAAAAACTAAAATAAAACAATAAATCCTATGTACTTCAACATCCACTGCTTTATTAACATTTGTATACTGGTTTATGCAAATTTATTATGATTCCATGATGATCCGTCTCAAGTTTCTCGCCAAAAAAAACCTACATTTTACAAGATTATATTTGAACACATCATGATATTATCATGATTCTGACTCAAGACACATTTCAGTGAGAAATAAACCATTCCCCCAACTAGAATTCTGATCTTAATCATCTAACAACCCAAATAATTTCAAATGGTGGTCCCTGAAGCAAAATGGGTCCGTGACCTAATGTGCATCAATTTGACACGAAAAAGTTTGAGTACCACTGGTTTAAACAAAACCTATTGCGGAAAAGCAGGTATTTTATGTATTACAGGCTCTTTGTGAACTCTAATGTTGGCCCAGCCCTAAATTTGCATCCCCAACAAATACACTTGTAGCACCTGGGGCAACTATTAGTAACGAACATGCTGGCATAAATAGTACTCTCTCTTGTTCCATCTGCCTTCTGGACATCCTGTACTTTGCTTTGCTGCCATGTTTTCGTAAGTGAGGATGAGTCAGGACATATTCAGTGAGGAATGGATGATGTATGTATATAGTCTATGTATGTGTTTATGTGAGGGAACTCTGGGAAGACTAGAACTGCTCGGAGAAAGGGGGAACCCTGACTGACTGACAAACAATGACAGTGTGGCAACGATAAACACCTCCAAACATATCTGTTGAAAATACAGTACAAGCCAGATAGAGTTTCCACTAAGCCACTGTGAGTGCCAATAAACTTCTTGCAAAGTCAACATGGTTAATAAACAACCACAGTGACAACTAGGGCTTTCCTCCCTTTGCCTCCTGGGAATGCTGATGAGTTTAGTGTTGAGTTGACACAATGCTCTTATGTTTCAGTAGATGCCGATTGAATTCAGCCAAATGTGCGGCCTGGAATGTTCCACTTATAGATTCCTATTTGACAGCTGTACATACAACGTCAACGCGCACTGTAAAATAAATAGAAAGCCTATATCACACTTGTGTCTGTTGATGTAGACTCCAGAGGGCTGACAGAGGAAGATGGAGAGAGAACAGGTGGACATGGTATTGTGTGGCTAGGAGGCTCTTCCACTCACAAATATAGATGGCTAAAGAGTACCGCTACCGATAAATAAAAGTATTCAAAAATAATGTTTTATTGATTCTTCAAAAAGACAGTTTTTGTTATATTCGCCATCTTTCCATACCAAAGTGTATAAGTGGAAGCAGTTTTATACTAGTGTAAAATGTCTTAAGTGCAATAAACTATATTTACTTCCGAAAGACAAATGTATAATAATGGTAAATACTGTGGCACTCTTGGTTATGCCTTCTGTCACTACGAATGGTGATTGCTTGTTGCAGTAAAGCGATTTTCAGTCAGCAGCATTTTAAAAATAGAAGAGTAATCCCTCCACTGTTGTCATACTGGTGGGCTAATCGCTGCTTTGGTTACTAAAACCGTCACGGTGATAGAAAAGCTTGCACCACCAGTCCGGGGACAGCATGTCCACCACTTGATTAACACCAACACACAGAAAAACAGAGAGAAAGAGAGGGAGTTAGCGCTGAGTCCCGGCACAGATTTGCAATCCAAACCAAATTCAAAGCAGCAGCCGGGCTGAAAACCTTGAACTTGATCTTTTCAGAGCCTTAACACCTGCCTGCAGTATGCTTCCGTTTCAGGTTTCATAAAGCCCATCTTCCACCACCTGACTAAACCAGTCAGAACACTTAAGCTAGAAAATCAATAGAGTGTTATTGACAACATCCCACAACGTTAGAGAAAGCAGGACCCAATATAACAACACAAACTGCTCCATGGGCTTAGGAAATCTGCTGGAGGGAATGACCAGCCATGTTAGGAGGTTTCTGTGGTGATGGACCAAATCAAAAGGCCTCTGTCCAAAGAGGGTGCAACATAACCAACACTGGGGATGTCACGAGAACCGATACTTTGATACCAAGTTGATGGCAAAATTCTGAAACCTGACAGTACTCGTTCTTCTACAGTACTGCAGGTACCGGGGATCAGGGCTCAACACTAGCGTGCCCTGACTTCCCGGGGACAATAGAAAATGTGTTTGGGATGGGACCAAGTTTTGTTAGCAGCACTTGTTTGCTAATACATTAATGGATAAGGAAGCACACACACTGCCCCAATTCAGACTGTGCTGTTTAGTTGAACTAATGGCCTGAGATTCTCCAGCTATGCTCTCACTCAACAAGAATGAGTGAGCACACAGGGAGATCAGAAACCGTAGAGGAGGCCCTTCACCTCCACCCCCTCTCCCGGACTTCATCACATGCTCTCCCATTCTCTTTCTGTGTTCCCACAAACATGACACAAAACCAGAAGCCCCATTGTTTATAGTCCACAGAGGACGTTTGGCTCTTTCCTGGATGGGCTGGATCCGGTATGTGCTGCCTGCCTGCCAGCTCTCCGTTTGTCCCACAGTGAGGCTCTACTGGAGGGGACCAACATGGCACTGCACGGCCCAGGCATTACGAGTAATTTGCGGGCTAGTTAGTGCTGTCAACACGTAACATGATCAAACACATTAGCAACAGAAAGAGGAGCACTTTGGCTCTGTAGCTGCTTGATTCAGCGTAAGTATAAAGAAGGGCATTGAACAGGCTCTGCGGAAGATATGCATGAAGCTACTTAACATCTTTTACTACTACAGGGACTTTGTCGAGTATTATATCTTAAAAAAAATGACTGAAAGTGCTTGTGTGTGTTGCGAGTAGCATCGGCACAATTGATGTATTGTGCGTGTCCAGGTTGTGGCCTCCCTCACAGGATCATGTGGCTCAGTGTCTATCATTTTCCAGTAACAGTCTCTGCATTTTCCCTCACGCAGCAGGCTTGAAACAGGTTTCGGTCTTTATATTTCTCCCTCAGTCAGGAATGTTTGAAACTGGCTTGGAAATAGACAGCTATGGACTTGGGCAGGTAAATTGACAGTTCGACGCTGAGTGCATTTTTTATTTTGAAATTTTAGAGATTTTTGGCAAGATAGTTTTCAAACAACCGAGATTTAATGCTGCCAAGTTCTGACACACTGTACAACGATCATTATTCACAGAACATTTATCACAGCATTCCTTAAAGTCTCTGCTGACAGATTGAATGACGAGAGAGTCTGATGGCGAGGATTGATAATCACTTGTAGTTATAATAGCTAACGCTGTATTACCACTAGGTTGTACTACAGTGAGAGTGATTTTTGGTGCTTGAAAAAAATGCAGGGCTCAGCACTAACTTTTAAAAGTGGTTGCTAGGCTGGATTGTGGGTCCTTCAAGTGACACCAACATCAGCTTATCCATCATCTCTACTTTGAGAGATGACCTCCAATCTGTCTTGATTCTGCTTAGACAGCTGAATGCCTTCTCACATACAGCTGAGGAGACTGGCAGAGCCAACACATATCATGTAGCATTAGAATGTGGGAAATAGATATTTAAAAAAGAAAATGTATTTGGGGTGCATGTTTTGCTTTTTGCTTTCCCTATTTTTATATGTTAAAAAGTGGTTGCCACTGATGGCAACCAAAGGCCAAGAATTGGTTGCCAATAGCAACCTGGCAACCCTTACTGTACAGATTGTAAGGCCCCCTGAGGAAAATTGTGATTTGTGATATTGGGCTATACAAATAAAATTGACTTGACTACTGTCGAGCCCTGAAATAAATCGGCCATTTACTTCAAAATATGCTCCAGTCACTCCTGGATCAAGCAATTTTACATTTAACATCCTCTAAACAAATTGACAAAACAAAACAGTTTTATCAGACAACAGTCCCTCATATAATTTCATGACTCAATCATGGGACTGAGTGAAAGTAACCCTATCAGGTGGCATTAAAAGCCAGCCGTGTGCTGCTGCTGTTGCATAGACATGAGCTGACAAACATCTGTCCCTTTTGCTTCGATCAAACAAATCTGGATTATACAAGGACTCCCACTGTTTTTGAGTAAATATATTTAAAAGTTGGGGGAAAATGTTCAACTTGTACTCCATCCAAAGGCAACAGAATACACAAAACTCAGTTAATTTACTTAATCTACAGCATGTAGCTGGTTTTATAGGCATGGGATATTTGCACGGTATCATATATTTCTAATTCTAAGCTTTTGTAGTGTTGCGAGTACAGATCATCAAGAAAGCATATAAGCCTATACTAAGTTCAAGAAGTGGTCCACGATAGGGTGAAATTTGAAAAATCACATTATGGCATACAGCAATTTTCATATCTCAATCTCAATATTTGTTAAAGGCGAAATGAGTTTCAAAATACCATTTTAAGTTAAATATTGTCGTGCTGCAAAGATGTCTTGGCCTACACATCATATTCTAAAGGCTTAATAAAACATCTTTGTTTGGTACAGATCCTCGCAAAAATCACACCATAATCATGTTAATATGCTTTTCAATGAAAATGAGAACAATGATGCGAAAATAATCATTTCCGCTAATATCAGAAATCATATCGCAATATCAGTCAAAAATAATCGCAAACTCGTGCAGCCCTAGTCCACAAGAGCAGCACAAAGTCACCTCTATGTAGTTCACTGATCTAGCATCCCAACCCCAGTGGAAAAATAACTGTTCCACTTTAGGTGTTGCTTTGAAGTGTCTCTGCCTTGCAGATGTAACTTTTTCAAAGGCCAAGGACAAAGTGTTGCTTTGAGACAAGCGGGTCTGCTCTTACTCTATACGTCTGTATGAAGTGTTTGGCTCGGGCAGAGGGCAAGGTCGCAGTGTTCCGAGCAGATTTGGAATAGCGATGGCCAGGGCCTCTGTGCACACATGGAGGTACAGTAGGTCTGCAGTGACAGGAAAGCCCCGGCCCATCTGGTGTCTCTCCCTGACAACGCAGGTTGAACACACAGCGACATCAAGCAAACCGCTGGCCCTGGGAGATCATCACCGTGGAGACCAGCGTTTGTTCAATGAAGAAGCCAGGGGAATAAGGAAACAGAAACCTCCCTAGTGACGCTCGACTGATGATGAAATGAAAACTGAACTTGATTTTATCTGCTTTTGAAGATGAAATACAGTATCTGAACATCTGCATTGTTCATCACTAACATTACTGTGATGTAATCTGGCTTTATGTCTTTTTCTTTTTCTTTATAAACACTGGGCCAGAAGAACACTTTAGCACAGAACGCTTATCTACAATACAAGACAGAAGACGAGGATGCAGTTACTTTGGATTACAAGCCAAACCCCATTAATGTGTCATGGAGACAGTATAATTACAGAGTTGTCTGCACACCCCTTCAGCACGACTCCAGCGAGGATCAACGCCAGGAAAAACCAAAACACTAGCGCTAAGCCCACAGGCAAGCACACGCTGATCCCCAATGCCGTGTCTGAAACACTGCTGCTCTTCTAAATGCCCGACGACGTCATGAACCTGGTCTGTGATAGCAGATCTAAAAATACACATCGGGAGAACCTGATGATGCACACAAAAAAGAATCACACAGAGCACAGATAGCACATTTTGTACCTTTGCCAGCATGCCATGTTGCTTGTCTAACAAAGTATGTGGTGACAGAGTTCAACCAAACATACATGTGCGCTCAATCTGTGCTTGTCCTTGACGTTGCCTGACATGTTCCTGTTATCTAAAGAGCCGTTAGACTGCTGAGCTGCAGCGAATGTCACACACACACAATCACTGTTCACAGCCAGACCAGTGACGATACATACTCTGCAGCCTCTCCCAGCATTCCTCCTGCAGACTGCAACCCTGTGCTACCAGACCAGACCGGCCTGCAGAGGGAGGGTAAGGTCCTATGGTAAAGAAGAAGTTCAGGAGTGACAGCCAGTCACTTAAACGCAAACACACCCAGTGATTTAGTCGGGTAAAGCTGACAACTAAAAAGGGGGGAGTTGTGCACCACAATCACAAACATATAAACTGTTATATAATTTGTTTTATTAAAGCTTTATATGCAACTGCAATATTCGTTGTTTTTGTGAACTGCAAAGCGGGAATACATCAAAGTAAAGGTGAGGTAAGGCAGAAACATGTCCTCTCAAGTCGAACAATTTCGACTTGAGGGTGAAAATTTGCATGACACAGATCAGCAAAAGCAGTCAATGCATGTTGTTACTGCAAACATCTGTACCGTCAGGCCAGATACATGAATAAGCTTTTCGGGGCCAATAGACACAAAGTGCAAAAACACAGTGAATATCGTGGTTACATAATGATTTGAGTGGGACATTTTACAGTTGAAAAATTAACTTGTAGGACAGGTATCCTAATGAAATCACTGTTTCTAAAAAGTCTCTATAAAGAGATTTAGTTTTTATTTTTAAAACATTTTAGTCTATTTTCATCAACAATATAGCATGTTGTTATAGTCACAGTTAATGTTTAATGACGTTGTGTGTTGCCTCGTCATCGCCTCGTCTTAGTCATGGAACAAAGGTTATTGACTAACATATTTAGTCAGTTTTCGTTAACGAAATTAACACTGCTCTACATTCTTTCAGCTGAGCTCATTCCCAGTATTCCCATTGGTGTTTTAAGTCCCAGACGTTTATGATCTCTTTTAATTAAAACACTGTTGAAATGAGCAGAGACTAATATTTAACAAGGGGGAGACTTAAATTAAGCCTGAGTAGCTTGAGAATTCAACCGAAGCGAGATGTGCGTATCATGCATGCTTCAGTGTTTGTCTAAGTATAGTGCCTGTGTGTGGGCTTCACCTACAGGAATGTGAAATGAGTAAGTTCAACTGTGTGTGAGAGAGCGAGAGAGCAAGAGGAGTGAGTGTAGCTTCCAGAGGGCAGGGCCAGCTCCTGGAGATTCCAGGCATGCCTGTGTTTCCTCACATGTCACGTGCTGTCAGTGCAAACACAGCTCTGCTGCCTTAATTACACAGAACTCACCAAGCCTCACACTTTTCCCCAACTGTTTCATACTAAAGCAAAACCGTTATTAAGAGAAAGTTAAGGCAAAGTTGCTTAAAATTACACTTATCACATCACTCTTTTTTAAATTAAAGACTACAACGCACAAAGAAGTTCCAATGAGTACTTTTACTACTACGTATGTACTTCTACTTGAGTAGCCTAATATTTTTAATGCATGACTTTTACTTGTAGCTAGTATTTTAAACTGTAGTATTACTACTTTTACTCAAGTAGAGATCTGAGTTTTTCTTCCATCTCTGTATGTTAATATTAGTTTATTGAAATATTAAAAGGGTCTCCTTTCACTCGCATGCACACAATTTTCAGATACAGTTAATGCAGTGTAGTGCGTGCACTGTTTACCTCTCCATTATCTACTAATGCTGTCTGTCTGTCTGTCTTTCTTTCTCTCTCCAAAGTGCGTTTGCGACAGATGCCGACATAGAAGAGCATATGTGACGTAAATGGATAGGATTATACTCTTTTTTTCCTATTTTCTATCCGATCCAGTGGTTTTGTGACATTTGACTGAACTCTTTACACAACAGTGAGTGTAGAAATATTATTAGAAAGCTGCCTGGGGGGAACAATAAAGCAAAGAGAATGAACACAAAGAGATGCATTGTGAATTGCTTCAATTCCTTGAGTTAAAATAACTGACCTTTTACTCTAAACAATGCCCCATCTATCAACACTTGCTGAATCACTCATCAGATGCGGCCATGTTGTCAACTGACGTAAAAAGCAAAGACATCAACACAAGAAAAAGCAAAGGAAAGGGTTAAGTACTAAGGCCAAAACATAAATCTGGGCATTCTTGCTGCACTGGAGATGAAAAGATGCGCTTGGGGGGGCTACTAACAGACTCGCTAATGTGCACACACATGCACATGATGTCATTTTCCTTTTCTACAGACCCGTTACTGCTTTGTTTGTTATTCATCGCTGCCATGAGCGTGACACATACATGCGTGTGTCCTGCTTTGTTGTCTCCAAACAACCCTGCTGTGCTTTCTATTGACCGCTCTCATCTATTCTCTCAGTCATACACACAAACATTCACCCATCAGCACCTCTGTTAGGAGCCTGAAACTGGTCATGTGGCACAACACACACATTCAACCTGCATTATATTGTGTTTACTCAATAACCAATTAACCAACCATGACCCTAACATTGTTCTATTCCACATCCCTCACATCTGAAAAAGATGCTCCCAAATTAGAACTAAAGCTTTTTTCCACACAGGTGTCCCTGACCCCCTTACATTTTCAGTAACAGCCAACAATACATTGACCTGGAAATTCACATGCAGCCCCAGTGTTTCCTCCCTACTTTTACACAGCTGTGTTGCTTGGGGGGGATAGTTCCAGATACATATATGTCAGTTCTGTCAGGCCTGCAGGAAGGTGGCTGAACCATTTTGTGCAATATTTAGATAACTATTATTTATCTTTTTTTCAATTTTTGGAAATGGTTTGCTTTATTTAAATTGACAGAAAACTGCTTTCATGTTCACACTGCAATTATAAAGATATATTTCAAATAAAATCTATAAATCAAAAGATTTTCATCTTCACGTCAAATTAGTGTTACATTACAGATAAAAAATAAATGAAAGTTGATATTAATATTATAGAATATACACAATTAATTCATACAGCGGTAACACTGCAAATTTCCCCGCCGTGGGGCTAATGAAGGATTATTTTATCTTACCTTAATGCTCTGCCAAAATCACAGCACAAACTCGCATAGAACTGATATGCGCAGAAGCGAGAGAAAAATTAAAAGCATGCATTAAAGCAAGACACTGAAACATCTTTAACGTCACACTTTAACAAAAATAAAAATATAGGGCTGTTATTGACCAAAGAAATTCTTAGAAAACTGACTCTCTCCACAAAGAATCACACAAAAGCACCACTTTAAATCTTGTGTCTTCCAGAGATGTGCTCATACATTTCTTAGAAATAAGTCATTCAGCATGAAAGAAGCATAAAAACAACTTATTGACTAAAGAAATCTTAGACGACTAAGACCAAAAAGACAGATTAGTTGACTAACTGACTGAGAGGGGGCAGCCCTAGAAAAATATGATAAAAGCAGAATAAAACTCTTGTAAATAAAATGCGCACCAGACCAGTGGATATATCTGTGGAGTGTAAAACACAGTCATATGAAAACACTGATCAGTAGATGCATTACAGCTGAAGACACACCTAAAGCAGAATCCAGCATATGATTCTGGCTAATGGTAGACAAAATCAATAGTGAGATCAATAAGAAGGAGAAGTAGACAACACAGCAATTTAGATAAGTTGTAAAAGATTATTCCGTCAATGATAACTTTGGTGATCAGGAAACACTGAGCTCTGCAATGGGGCTCTGATATTGCATAGTACACGCATTTGTATTTTATTAGTCAGCAGGTAAATATTGTACATGCTGGCACTGAAACACAAATTTGTTTAAGAAATAGATGTGTGTGGGCGGAAAAGGTATGGCTGGCTGCACTTATAGCTGGCCAGCTGTCTCACAAAAGCTTTCAACACGACCACAAGAAAGCTCTCACTGATGCATCACTGATTATTAGCCTACACATTTTACATATTTTCTCAAAGTAGTTCATGGCCAAGATAGCTAAATATTAGCCAGAGATGTTTCTTTTTTGTGCACATTCAAAACACAAACATGTAGCTTTAGTTTCAACTGTGATATTTTAAGACAGATTTATTTTAGTTTATGCTTTAGGTTGCGTATAGGGATATCCCGAGAACAGATACTTTGGTACCAAGTTGATACCAAAATTCCTAAAACGTGACGGTACTCGTTTTTCTACAGTACTGCAGATACCGTAGATACCATCAGGGCTCCAGACCAACGGCGTCCCGTCATCCTGGGGATGATAGAAAATGTTTGGGAAACAGTAAACTCACTATCAACGGGTCCATTGGATGCACCATTGTTTTCCTTGTAATGCTACATTTCGAACAACAAATCTGTGTTGAAATCGGCAGGATGAGAGCTAGTTAACGTTAGCTGTTAGCTCCGTGCAGGACTGTGCTGCACCGGCTGCAAACAGCTAACGTTAGCTAGCTCTCGTCTTGCTGATTTCAACACAGGAGGTGCCATTGATTTACATTATGGTACTTTCAGGCTCTATTCAGTAAAATGATAAAATGATTCAGCAAAATAGTTTTTGGCATGAAACCTGAATAAATCCAGTTGTTTGAAGGAGATGTTTTCACAACAATATGAAACAGATAATAGAGAGGGAATTATGACCTGTTTAACTTCCTAACAAAAAACATTATGCAAACGGTAATAGAGGAATGTATGTTCAAGAACATAGGATTTATTGTTTTACTTTTGTTTTTTACCGTGGTATCAAATTGGTATTGAGAATCGTTGAGTTTCACTGGTATTGGTATCAACTACAAAATTTCTGGTATTGTGACATCCCCAGTTGGGTAGGCTGACATATTGTTAACAGAAGTTATAAAGATTAAAAGCAGAGAGACAGCAGTTCTCAATAGAGCATAAAACACGTCTGCTATTCAGAAATGCACTACAGAGGTTACGAGACAATCAATCAAACTTGTCTGGGTAGGGAGAAAATATTCCCCAAATGGAACCAAATGTTTGCACTCTGGAGCCCCGTAGATGACAGGCAGTGAGATAGTGAAGAGTATTCAAGTGGTAGACACTGCCATCATCATGGTAAACACTGCTGCAGCCACAAGTGTGTTACTGTACTCCTTTATCATGACTCTTGAGGTCTCAGGCTTAACATTCCTTCACGGGTTGGTGCCACATCTTGTAAGATTACAGGACAACAAGGTGCTTTACATTACTTATCATAAACTCTATCAGTCAGAGACACTGAGTGTGTATATGGGAGAGAGGGAGGGCAGGGAACAAAGCAGCAACAATGCTGCACTAGGAGGGGGTAAACAACAATAAAACATAAGCCGATTTTTCTCCTGTTTTCATGCCTGGACTTAAAAGTTCCCTCTACAAAACAAGGTCCAGAGTGGAGATGGTCTCCCAAAAACAGGGCATTCCACGGCTCACTTGATTATTCCCACTTCCTGCTCGCGCAGACGCTCCCAACAAAAAGGAATCAACAAGAAAAACACCGGCATCAACAAATCAGAAACCCAGACGCTGACTGAGGGCCCAAGTTGCCACACAAAAAAAAAAACAGACCAGGGCTTTGTGTTTGTCCTGAAGCAGCTCTGAAAGCCATTCTGAACTGGCCACCTGTTTCAGAACACATGTAACAGCAGAGCAACTCTGTTGTGGTTGCTAATTGGTGAAATTCCAATTCCCACTACTACTAAAGAGTATAGAAGCAAAGAGACGAAACCCTGGTGCTTTTTTGACAATGGCTGCTAAATGGCACTGCGGTAATGCTGCCGCCATTTTGGACTGAAAATACCAATGAGTCTGTGGCCTGGATGTTAAAAGAAATGTCTGTAAATCAGAGGATGATTTTTTCTTTTGGTAAATCAACTTCCCAGTACAAACACCTAAATAGCCCAGTTCTTTGCTACTACTGCTGAATAAATACGTATCAAAACAGCATTTGTGTGAAGTGGTAAAACATGGCTTCTTCCTCTAAACATAGCAGCTATCTTGGATGTAGATAAGAGAGCTGAAGGTGTGAGACAGTGACCCATCCAAAGCCACGGGTACAGAAAGCACACAGAGGCTGAGGATGGAAGGGCTATCAGGTTTCAGAGTGATAGATAGGAGGGCTTCAATGGCTGTGTGTGGTCAGCAGATAAAGGGCAGCATTTGTTTGTGGTTGGTTTTAATGCCATCCTGGATGACCTTTTCCCCCACAGGGACATCAGCACCCTGACAGATTACCCTCAAAAGGACAATTTGTGTGACTGAGGGTGTAGATCTGAGCTCCTGTATGATCCAAAGGTTCATCCCATCCCAAATAAATGTCACTGCTGAATTTAACCACTCCAAACTTCACAGACTTGTAGCCTAAACATAAACTGTTGGAAATGTTCGAATGCAACACAGTTTACTCGAGCAGAATAAACATCTGGAACAAGATGAGCTCAAACTGTACTGCTAACAGGATGGGAAACATCCAACCTCGAACTAATCAATTACAACTGGCTGATAAGTTTGTCTCTGTTTGTCTAGCCTTATTGATAGGTAACAAATCGTGTTGTTTTTATCTGAACTTTTCCTTCTCAGGACAGAATCTATGCAATACTGTGTAGCTCTGAGTACAAAGAAGTGTAGGAGTGTTATGATTTGGTTTTCAAATTAAAAGTTTTCTAAAAGCCCCCTACATTTATTAATTACAAACATCCCAAAACCAGTCAGCTCTAATCTCTACATGTCTTATTGTATAGTAAATTGGATATTTGGGGGTTTTGGACTGTTGCGGTCGTACAAAAATAATTTTGACTTGTAATAGAGGACTTTTCACTATGTTCTTTTTATTGACCTAAAAATGAATCTACATCATGCTCTACGTGTTAGTTGATGTTACATAAGACAAAGAAGATTTTGCTCAACTAAGGTGGAAAACTTAATTTGCTGCTTAATACCCAGAGGAGAATTTAGCTAATGTAAAAAGTGTCCACCAGCCACTTTGCCCATCTGACACACAATAAAGTTTGCCTATTGTTTTGCATTTCAGTTTATGTGTGTTCATAATAACGCCCTGCTCCTGTACAGACGTCACCTTGCACATCTTGTCTGTGTGTACATAATGCTTGTAGGCAACAGAGCTCCCGTCCTATTACAGTGCTCCAGCAGGCCATGCTGCTCAGCCACAGACTCTCCCCTATTGCAAACAGCTGCCACAGCCACCACAGCCATCAATTATTCACCAGGGCTTTGCCTCCCTGTTTACCTTCGAGGCTGGTGACCGAGGCCAGAGTGCATGGGAGAGTGGAGCATGAGTGTACAGACCAGAGTTACAGTACATCCAAATCACGCTGTTGAAAGAAAAGCAGGGACTCATTCGACGCATCTCATGTGACATGTGAACAGGAAATGCTACTGTGCTGAAAGTCAACAGGACCAGGGCTGAACCAACAATGTTAAAATAATGAGACTTCTCTACCTCAGGTAGGCTTGTAACTAATGATTATTTCCACCATCGATTAATCTGCCAACTTGTATTTGTAATTGCAAATGCACAAAAGTGAAAAACACCTGCCCTGTCAAAAAAGTGCCCAGGCCATTCAAATAGCTTGTTTTGTCCATTAAACAGTCAAAAATCCCAAATGTATTCAATTTACAATGATGTGAAAATTATATTTGAGCAGCTGGAATCTGAGTATTTGGCATTTTGTTTTCAGAAATTACTTGAAAACAATTAATCGATTACCAAAATTGTTGTGGATTTATAGATAAGAGGCATCAAGCAGATTGAATTCTGGGGGCACAAAAAAACTATTTTGGAAACCAATTAATCGGTTTGAGTTAATTTCCAAGAAAAGGAGTCAAAATTCTCTGATTCCAGCTTTTAAAATATGAACATTTTCTGGTTTCTTTACTCCTCTATGACAGTAAACTGAATGTCTTTGAGTTGTGGATAAAACAAGACACTTGAGGACGTCATCTTGGGCTTTGGGAAACACTGATCGACAATTTTCACCATTCAGATTAATCGACAATGAAAATGATCGTGAGTTGCAGCCCTGATGTGCAGGTTAACATACAAAATACTAGCAGTGGCTGTCCTTATGCATGCCTTATAGCAGCGATGTTTTTTGAACTGGAGGCTTGACATAACCCAGTTAACATTGCTGCCATTTCCCAGGAAGAACGCATGATTTCTCAAAGTGAAAGGGAGGGAAGGAGGGAGGATGTCTGTGTGCTTGTCAGATAGAACAAAGCAGAAGATCCATCTACACCGTGCAGAAGTCTCCAGGGGGCCGGCTGTTTGCTCTCTGACCACTTCTCTCCCACCTGACACTGTACGTCAGCCCAGACTCTGGTGCTCATGGGTGGATGGATGGCCCCAAAACACCAAGAGCCCCGGAGGACCGGGGATCAGCGGAGCTCAGCTCCCTGATCACTTCCTCCAGTGGAGGTGCCAGAGCTCCCCCTTCTCCTGTTAATCCATCTCCGGAATGAAATACACCCCCCCCCCCGCTACATACTCACTCTCTACACACACACCTCCCATTACCCCTCCCGTGTCCCACTAGATTGGGGGGGAGGGGGACTGGCAGGATGTGAGACCAGCTGGTCATCAGCTCAGACAAAGAAACCTGCTGAATGTGCTCTTGCATCAAAAAGAAACTCAGATCTCTCACATTGCTGTTTCTTCATGGCCTCACCAGCTCTGGCTCACTTTTCACTTGTACTTTGATACAGCCTAATCCTGTAAAGGGGAGGCCTGATTACAAAAGTTTAAAAAAAACTCTACTTCTGTTTTTCTAACGGATGTAGTCTTCTTCAATCAGGGTGAGGGTAGAGTCAATTACAGCCACAAACTGAAGAAATCTTAGGCAACATCCACACTAAGAAAACACAACAGATGACGTTTGTTTTCCTCCAGAAAAGGTTCACATGATGGAGCGGGTCGAATCAGGGAAGGACACGTCATGACTGATAAAACCCAATTAAGAAGCGCAACAAAACGCAACCCTGGAATTTTAAAACTAAAATGGGGTCAGCAGCGTTTTCAAACTTCTCCGTTTGAGGGGCTCAAAAACGCCCGGGGTAGTGTGGATGCTAGACATAAACGTAGCAAAAGTTATGCGTTTTAAAAACAAAAATGTATTAGTGTGGATGTAGCCTTATAGTCTGGCCTTAGACATGAAAACAAAACATTCACACGACAAATCATACTTTAGATATTTTTACACTGTGTGAGCAATAGTTCCTCTGGCTTCAATATTCTTTACCAAAGCAGGAAAGAGGAGAGCAGAAAATGAAAAAGAGCTGCGCCAGAGGAACGATGTGGTTTAACCGCAGAGAGGCCAGTGGCAGGTGTAATTTATCTCTGGTCCTAGCCTAGTTCAGCCAGTCGCTGGGGAGAGACAAACCAGGGCTCTCCTGCAGAGTTAACTGGAAACTCACAAGTACACTGTAAGGACACAGTGTAAAGAGTATATGTCCTACATTTCTAAACCAAACTTACATAAGTGAGCACCAAACTATGTGGCTTTAAAGCCCAGACAGGCTGTGTTTCTCTCACACTGTTATCAGGAATAGCAGATGGGTGGTGCACCATTCATTTTCAATCTTCCTTAAGATAACAATAAAGACTAACTAAAAAATTATAACAAAAATATAACACTTGACTAAGCGTGGGTAAACAATGGCAGACCAATTCACATTCAGCAAGAGCTGAGTGAAGGGGCTTAATTTGGGTTTCTTGACCCGGGGCTGAACATACACGAGGGACTCCAGAGAAAAGCACTCAGATTTTTATCGGTGCGTTTATGTGCTCGAAAAGAGACCCAAATGGCAGAGAAGTAGATCCCAGAGGAAGCGTACACTGAGACGCATTGGCGTGTATGAAGGGGGGGGTCACAACTGAGGTGCTGAGGGGCATTTTCACGGCCGGGTGAATCCCTAATCTGCCTTTTAGCCACAGATCTGTTAGCACACACAGAGACGGCACTGGCGACAGCTGGGGATTAAAAAGATTGCGTGGTCATCCTTCCTATTTATCATGAACATATACTTCCTCTTTATTCAAAACATCTACACATCTCATTTTCCCTTTTCAGACAAAACCTGACCTCCAATTAGTAAGGATAGGGAAAGAACAACTATCTGATCAAAGATTTTGTTTTATTTCCTCAAAGCAGATATTGGATGCAACAGTTCTCATATTTCTGGTTGTGGCAAGTGTTGAGCCAGGAAATCAGTACTGTAACATACCTGGAAGGGCCTATTAGGTAATAATACTGGGAGCAACATGCATAAAACCTGTTTCGCAAAGTCTGATGGCGGGACACACCCATCTAGGATTTGTTCCCTATTTCAACAATGGAAACAACAAGAAAAGAACGAGTAAATATACTCAGCATACATGTACATTTGTTAGAGCCATTTTTTGGGCTGCCTACTGCACCTGCAGCCCACCCTCCTTTTCAGCAGGTGCAACTGACCTACAACAAATCTTAAAAGTGATCATTTGAGTCTTGATATGCTTGCAGGCTTAATGTACGCCTGGTCAAGGGCAGTGCAGTGCACACAAGGCACACAAAGAGCCATGACATTGGATATGGAGGGTGGGGAGGGGGGGCAATCGGACTTGTGAATGGACTTCTTTGTAACCTGTCATGGGACTTGAGAATGGCTAAAAAGATGATTCCCTCTTCCTCAACATGATCTTTGAGGGAGGGCCAGTTTGTCAAAGCAGCAAAGAGAAATTCAGTGCAAACTTCCCTGCTGAAAACACAGAACGAGTACAGGGAAATATGGATTGTGGGGCATGTACTTTTAATCCTACTTTCGCAAGCAATTCTTCAATAATTGACAGAAAAACTAGAGCAACCAGCTTCAACTGCAATAAACAGAGGCCTGCAACTACAGCTTCAACGATTAATTGATTAGTTGTCACTTATTACATTTTTCGCCAACTATTTTGATAATCGAATAATCAGTTTGAGTAATTTTTTAAGACGTCATCTTGGGCTTTGGGAAACACTGATCGACATTTTCTGACATTTTATAGACCCAACAACTAATCAATTAATTACGGTGGGAATCACCAGAGGCCCCATGGTACGATATTATCATGACTTAAGTCACAATACAATCTTATTGCGATATGCTGAGTATTGCAATAAGATACATATATTGCGATTTATTACCTTTTTTCAACTGCAAATTTTATCTAATAAGATACAGTTTTCATTTCAGAGTTTTCATTCACATTTCTTGAGGTCAGAGGTCATAGGACCCTTTTGAAAGTGACCATGCCAGATTTTCCACGCCAAAAATTTGCGTAACTTTGGAGCATTATTTAGCGTTCTTCCCAACAAGCTAACATAACATGGTTGGTATCAATGGATTCCTTAGGTTTTTATAGTTGTGATAGATAGATATGATACCAGTATCTTCACTCTAGCTTTAAAATGGAGCCTGCTACAACCTCTGAAAGAGAGAATAGCGGCCGGGCCCGCCAGCAGCCATGAGATTGTTGACGTCTGTGTATCAATACAATATTGCCACGCAAAATATCCCCATAATATGCTGTATCGATTTTTCCCCCACCACCACCACCACCACGATTAAATAGAGAAAATAATCGACAGACAATGAAAATAATCTCATATAAATTAAAAAAAAAGAAGTGATCAATGTTTCTCCATATATGCTCTGGTGTTAAATCAAAATGGCTCCTTTATAGTTAAACATAAAAACTCACAAAGTAACTGTCCCAATAGCAACACAAAAGACACATTGCAGACTATCTGAGATTAGTTTTTGTGCAATGAGAAAACAGAGCAGCATTAAGGGCTAAGGATGTATGGGCATGAGGGGAATTCCAGACCAGCTGCCTACTTAAAACTTAAAAGGTTTCTCTAAACTCATTCCACACAGATAAGTCATACTTAATGCTACTATTCCATGTAGTATAATCACAGCCTGGATAGGATCTTGCCCTAAAATCAGACAAAAACAGTCATTCTAAATTTCTTTTTTTACAAGCCTAAATTGTTCTTGATGTGGCAAATGGAGACATCATTACCGCAGAGAGCATAATCTAAGATTGGTGGGCAGTGCGGTGGGGGTGAGTCACAGCAAACTTAAGAAACTGTCAGGACGTCTAAATCTCCATCTGTTCACTATGTTAAACCCCTTCCAATACGATCTGGACCAATCCACCCCCAGCAGCGACCAACACTAAATACCTCTACACGTCACAATTGTTTCATTGGTAATTATCAATTTATGAGTTTCATGTGTTTAAAACGTCTTAATGGCTGTATGTTATTGTGTAAAATGTTGCTGTACACATAAATTCACCTGACTAGAGATGTTCTGATACCATTTTGTCCTTCCCGATACCGATTCTGATACCTGAACTCGCGGTATCGGCCGATAACGAGTAGTGATCCGATACCAACATGATAAAAAAATATATAGTTATTATTATTAATAATAATATTCAACAGCCGTTTACTACTGACCATGTATGGATGTGATATGATTGCTATCTTTGTTGTTGGCCTGGCTCAGGTTAAACCCTTTGTAAAACATTAACAAATAAAGAAGAAGAATTGATTTCCGGTTAAACAAGTTTATTTTTTGGGGGGTTAATAAAATGATGGTATCGGATTGGTGCATAGAATGTTAGCTACATTTTAAAGTTAAATGCTTCAATCCGGTGCACTTCAAGTTTAAAATTAACAACAATAAAAGCTAGATAAACAATTTTATGCTCATAATTTAATCATATATCATCACATTGGTTGTATAGATAATATCTATAACCAAAAGTGACACCAAAACATCTCGATCACCGGCTGGTGGCTCACTGTTAGTTTAGGAAGCGCTTGATTTGATATTCTGCAGCGTTTTCTATGAGCAGAACGTGCATTTTAAACGGCATTATCGCAGGCGATCATGTTCATTTAATTGTGGGAAGCAAAAATTGTGATCACGATTAATATTCGATTAATCGTGCAGCCCTAATCTATGGCATATGTTGTACATGCTGGTGCAGCCAATAAGCATGCCTCAATTCCTCCATATTGGTTTACTCACAGACACATGGGATGAACTGATGAGCAAAAATGACATCTAAAAATAGACTGACAAATAAGTCCACAGACTCATCTCTGACTTGAATACACAGTGACAGGGAAGGAGCACATAAAGACATTCAGACCCTCACTCACTTATGAGCTCATTATGGTAATGCCATTCAACATACAGTCAGTGCCCTTGTTCCCAACCCTGTATAGGCCTGACCTCTCACACTGCTCCCTCGCTGAAGCCCCGCTGACTCGGAGGACCGGAGAGGGCCCGTATGCTTTGTGTCTGCACGCTAACGCATTCACCGCGACCACACGAGACACTCTGTCACCACGCATTTATGTCTCCTCGTTGAAGCCAGCACCACACAGAGAGACGGTGTTGGTTAGCCGTCTGCCCCAGAATATTTGGGTGTATCTGTCACTCTGTGTTTCAGGGGCTGTGCACCAGGTACACTGTGGAAATCTGACAGGTATGAACTAAGTGGAGGAAAAGCAGTCTGCAGTTAAGCCTCATCACGCAAAGTAGGCCCCAGCTACATTGATATTCAGCAGCTACTATGTTTGTCTTCATGAGTAGCTCTCTGTCTATCTGTGCCAAAACAGTGTAGCCAAAACCCACGTTTGTGTCCCCAGAGAAGTTATACACAAGACCATGTTTTATCAAGCCAACTCAGGGAGGGCTAATCTAAAATATGTGTAAAAACTAGGGCTGTCAAAGTTAATGCGATAACGTGTTAATGCAAATTGTGAAGATACTGGCATCATATGAAACTAGAAAACCTAAGGCATCCATTGGTACCAACCATGTCATACTAGCTTGTCACGAAGGAGGTTAAATAATGCTCCAAACTTACGCTACATTTTGGCGAGGACAAACTGTCATGGCCATTTTCAAAGGGGTCCTTTGACCTCTGACTTCAAGATATGTGAATGTAAATGGGTTCTATGGGTACCCACGAGTCTCCCCTTTACAGACATGCCCACTTTATGATAATTACATGCAGTTTGGGGCAAGTCATAGTCAAGTCAGCACACTGACAGCTGTTGTTGCCTGTTGGGCTTGAGTTTATCATATTATGATTTGAGCATATTTTTTATGCTACACGCAGTACCTGTGAGGGTTTCTGAACCACATTGGTCACTGTTTTGTGTTGTTAATTGATTTCCAATAATAGATATATACATACATTTGCATAAAGCAGCATATTTGCCCACTCCCATGTTGATAAGAGTATTAAATACTTGACAAATCTCCCTTTAAGGTACATTTTAAACGTGTGATTAATTTGTGATCAATCGCAATTAACTATGAACAATCATGTGATTCATTGTGATTAAATATTTTAATTGAATGACAGCACTAGTAAAAACTAACATGTCAAAGAAAAGGGATTGTTAAAAAACACAAATACATCCATTGCTAGAAGAAGAAGTTATATTGTTTATGATTCCCAGAAGGTAATAAAAACAGTCTTGTCGACACTTTAGCCTCCGTTAACCTTCACTTGTTAACTTCATTAGTGAACGTGCCACTTGCCCCTTTCACCACTAAGCTAAGGCCATGAAACGTGAGAGACTGACACTGTCTACTACTGACCAGTCTACTCATACACACTCTTGCTCCATCACAATCACAGCGCATTGTCCTAATAATGAACAATGCCTTGGCTTGGACTGAATAAAGCAAGGAGAAAGTCGACCAAGCAAGCGCTTTGTTCCACATCTCTGGAGAGCTGCAGGGAAAACAGGCCAACAACAGTTCTGCTCCCCTTAAAATAAACTCTTTGGCCGTGCAAAGAGAACTTTTTGTCATGTTTCAAATAGTGGGTGTGTGGGTGGGGACAGCGTTGCAATTCATTCCACGCATGCCTTCCCACACTGCACCCAATCCAACTGGCCAGTGATGCCGTTACTAAAGACAACATGTTGTGTGCCAGCTGTTTTGGTGAACATGCAGCCGGAGAACCTTCTGCACACCTGGACTGACAAAACACCCCATCACCCTGGTCCATTTATCTTCACACATCTTAATTGAGGCTCCAGCCCTCTTGGAAATACACTGTCATGCATGCGTAGATGGGCTGTATTACCTAGTTCCAACATCATGACTCAAGTTTGGAGCTGATTTTGTCTAGGGATGCACCGATCCAACTTTTTCAGTCTTGATACCGATACCTGAGCTTTGGGTATTGGCTGATACCGAGTACCGATCTGATACCAGTGTTTAATTAATGAGCTGTATGCCTCACTGTGTGGAAGTGACTGGGTTCATTATTTTATGTGTAAGCCAACATCAGGCTTGCCTTAAACATTGCTTTCCTCACTTTGTAAAACAAAATGTAACAGATATGATGATTGCAGAATTGTTATTTATTATTAAAATAATAAATCGCACACCAACAAGTTGGTAAAAAAAAATCGGCAAAATTAACTGGAACTACAATTCAGGCGTAAACCTTTTTAGTGCAGCAACAAATTGGTGAAAACTTAAACACAAATTCAGATTCCATTATATAATTTATATAGTATATAAACATAGAATTGAATTTAATGGATCGGCCCCATTGTCACCGATATCCGATCCAGCTATTTGAGTCAGTATCAGCCTGATATCTGATCCTTGGGCTGTGTATTGGCAAGAATCGGGCGATACAATATGTATCATGATACAGGGATTCATGGTGCCTTCAAATGGGGTCATGTTTATTGTGTTTACGAGATGAGTCCGAGACTGAGTTTTAAAAAAGTTATCTTGCATCCCTAATTTTGTCAGTGCTGAAATCCACTTATACATGTGCAAAACAAAACAAATGTACTCTATGTCTGCTATCTTGCTGTCATTATCTAATGCTGTTACAGCAGCACAGCAGGGAAGAATGGCCAAACCCATTTCCAAGGAGGCAAGGAAGGACGTACCTATGCTAAGGAGGAAGTACCTGAGCAGGTGATATCATGCATCACCAAGAATAACCTTTGCTTTTCAAATATAAGTTGATTAAACAAATGTGCAAGTGTGTAGTGCTGCAGGGTGAATTTGACATAGTTTAAACCAGGAGACCATCCACACAGCAGGACCCACACTTTAGTCAGGGGAATGAAGGAGGTACCTTTGCTAAGGAGGAAGTACCTGAGCAGGTGATATCAGGCATCACCCAGAATAACCTTTGCTTTTCAAATATAAATTGATTAAACACGAACTATGTGCAAGTGTGTATTGCTGCAGGGTGAATAGTTAAAACCAGGAGACCATCCACACAGGACCCTCACTTTAGTCAGGGGGAATGATACACATTGCTGATTGAGACATTTTTTGGTGTGTGCATACCTTTGGTAGCTCTTTGAGTTGGTTGGCAAATGTACTCCATGTCTACTGACATTGTATAATGCTGTTACAGCAGCATAGCAGGGAAGAATGGCCAAACCCATTTCCAAGGAAGCAAGGAAGGAGGTACCTTTGCTAAGGAGGAAGTACCTGAGCAGGTGATATCATGTATCACCCAGAATAACCTTTGCTTTTCAAATATAAGTTGATTAAACACAAACTATGTGCAAGTCTGTAGTGCTGCAGGGTGAATTTGACATAGTTTAAACCAGGAGACCATCCACACAGCAGGACCCATTTGACATAGTTCAAACCAGGAGACCATCCACACAGCAGGACCCACACTTTAGTCAGTGGGAATGAAGGAGGTACCTTTGCTAAGGAGGAAGTACCTGAGCAGGTGATGTCATGCATCACCCAAAATAACCTTTGCTTTTCAAATATAGGTTGATTAAACACCAACTATATGTGCAAGTGTGTATTGCTTCAGGGTGAATTTGACATAGTTAAAACCAGGAGACCATGATACACATTGCTGATTGAGACATTTTTGGGGGTGTGCATACCTTTGGTAGCTCTTTGAGTTGGTTGGCATCGAGGAGAAGCTCTTCCAGGCTGCGACTGTAGCGGAAGACCTCATCGGGGACCGTCTGCAAGTTGCAATGTCGCTTGTCCACCGACTCGACGTGGCGGTTGCAGCGCCACAGGGGGATACACTTCAGCATGTCCGGCCGCCGTTTGGGTTGCCGGTGCTTACTGAAATCTCCGCATCGGAGAGTGGGTGAAGGTCGGCGAGAGAGAGGGTATCTTGTGGGAGTCACTTAATGTCAAAACACTCACTCAGTGTTCCCACGACGATCCCCAAACAGGAGGGCCGAAATCCACTTAAAAAAGAATCCCTTCGATGTGTTATAGCTGATATTTCCCAGTTTCAGTTCAGCTTGTCAGGTTCGACCTCTCGTCCTTGCACCTTCAGAATCACAATTAGCATAAACAAAAGCTTGTCTTCAAGTGTTTCCTCACTTCTTTACACTTCTTCTTCACAGATAGATTGTTTCGCTACCACCACCGCCACCGACACATCCCTGTAACGAGTAACCGAAGATCAGCTCTGCTCTGCGGCTAGCTGGTTAAAACATGACCCCGCTATGATCCATACACGGTGCGTCAAGTAGCAGTCATGAGTGGTGACTGCCAACACTTGATTGAATAAATTACTACCACAAAAACAGATAACATAACCCCACAGAGCGAGTCAGCAGAGATTAACCCGCTGCGCCAAAAGGATGTGTTCGTCCTCACCGGCTGTGTTGTTAGCAAGCTAGCTACTAGTAGCTAACAGCTAGTAGCTCACTGAACCGTCTTTGTCGCCTAGCAGCCGTTAGCTAACTAACTGACATTAACGGACGTTACTAACCAGCCCAAATGACCGTTACTAACCGTCCAAATTGTGGTAGTCATCACAATAACCGTTAAAATCAACTGCCCAGTGAGTGTTTGTTTTAATGCGACGCCAAGCAGCTTCAGTTCAGAGAGAGAGCTGGAGCTTCTCAGCAACAGCAACAGCCGCGCATCATCATCCACTCCTCCCCCTAGTTGAGCCGCGGCAGGCCGGGTTAGTCGTCGTGTGTTGGGGGGCTGGGCTGAGTTAGAGCTGCTGGAGGAGCAGAGGCTCAGTAGCTGCGCCATCATGCGGCGGGTAACGGTTATCTTCTACTTCTTCTTCTCTGGTGTTTATTGGCGGTTGGCAAACCAGCTTAGAGGTGCATTACTATACCGCCACCATCTGGACTGGAGTGTGGAGCAGGAGATTTGTGCAGAAACAAAATATTATTTTTTTAAAAATTTAAAAAATAAAAAAAATAAAAAAATAATCAAAAAAATAAATATAAATAATAATAATAATAATAATAATGAGGAAAACTCTAGATTCGTTCAACTAAATCAGTTTCTCTTAAAAACTGAATAATTTCACAGTATATAGTATCTAAAAAAAATAAAAATTAAATTAAGTTAAAAATATATATATATATTATAATAATAATAATAATAATAATAATAATAATAATAATAATAATAATAATAATGAGGAAAACTGTAGATTCGTTTAACTAAATCAGTTTCTCTTAAAAACTGAATAATTTCACAGTGTATGTTATGTGCTGTATTCTGGAGTGTGGAACAGGAGATTTGTGCAGAAACAAAATAAATAGATAAAATAAATAAATAAAATAAATAATTAATAAAATAAATAATTAACAAAATAATAATTAAAATAATAATAATAATAATAATGAGGAAAACTATAGATTTGTTTAACTAAATCAGTTTCTCTTAAAAACTGAATGTTTAAATGCCTTTTTAAATAGATTTTATCATTTTATTGCAGTCTCTGAAAACATGTAAATAATAAGAAAAGTTTGTCTACTATACATCATTATAACCAATTATTTGGTGATCTGTCTAGTATATAAATTCAAAATGCTGCCTATTTTTTCTCTGTTTCTTCATCTCTGTTTATTTTAGTCTATCTTGTGTTTTTCTTGATATGTTAAGTCTAGGATGTCTGACTTTGTACCATGTATTTTCATAATAAAGTTTAAAAATAGCTGCATCCGCTGAGTTTCTGATTTAATAGACTTGACCTGGACTTATTTCACCCGTCAGCTGCTACTATTATAATTTATTATTATTCTCATGAACAATGCTGACTTAACTCAACTGTACAATAATTCAACTGTGTAATACCCTGGCATTAACACTGCATTTAAACATTTATTTAATTAATTAATATTTATACTATAATTGCATTTATATTTAATACAACCACTTCTCAGCATTTTGTATTTACTTATTTGCACTGTGGTTATTTATTATTCACATATTTATGATATTTCTTTACATATATTGTGTTTTATTTTTTAGCATTATGTACATAATTTACATGTTACTCCTTTATTTGTTTTTCTTATATTTCTTTAGGTTTATATAAGAGCAACCGCAACGTCCCAATTTCCCCCGGGGATCAACAAAGTATTCCTGATTCTGAAAAACAATGACTGATATCTCAAAGTAAAAATGCCTCTTAAAACTCTGAGGGGTTATTATACGGTGTTGTTGTTCACCCCCTTTAAAAACAACTAAAGCAGAATAACCAAAAGAATATTGGACCAACAACAAATGCTCGAAGTATATGTTTTTACTTATGAATCAAATATTATGTTCTACAACCACACAGAAGCGTGTTTACAAATACATAAATTTTGAAGGATTTTTTATTCATAACCATTCATAAAAAAATTGCACCTCACTTCAACTTTGTGGACAAACAATAACCTTTAATTGTAGAAATAAAAAGTGTTTACATGTCCCGGCAATTTCATGAAAGAAAAAAAAAAAAAAGAAAAAAAAGGAGCTAAAGCACGAAAACATAAATGTGTTACAAGATTGGATTACAAAAATTGGAAACTTGCACCAAAAAAGGAGTCTTCACAGATAACAAAGCAAAAAATGTGACACAAATATTTGTAATGAATCCTCCCCCAATGGGGCGTTTAACATTAATATCAACAGCATGTTTAAAAAAGAAATAAACATAATTACAAGTTTCAGAGGCCCCGTCTCTCTAGCTACAGTGACTGTGGCTGAAACGAGCTTGGGTGACAGGTATATGGATGGGCGACTCTTTATGCAGAGAGATCACTGCTGTTGAAACGGTCTTGGTCGTACACCTCTGCGACAACTTTGCGACCTCCGAACCAGCGGTCATTGAGGGCCTGGATGGCTTTATTCATCTCTGAGGCCATGGAAAACTCTACAAAGATTTTGACAATGATATCTGCATCCTCCTCTTCTCCTTGTTTTTCTTGGTATATGATGACTCTGTTGACGGAGCCAAACTTCCCGCACTCTTCCGTCACCTCGCCCTCCAGGTCGTCGTCTATGTCCTCAGGTCCAACCATATTTCGAAGCACCATCACCGTGGACTGAAGAGGAAGAATTTCGGAAGTAAAAAAATCATTTTGATAATAAAAAGGAGTAAATATACATATAAATATCTCCCAAACCTCACCTCTGATTTTCTAAGCAGTTTCTGCATCACCATATGTCTGGCACTGCTGCCCGAGATGCTCATGTGTTCTTGGTCACTCAACATCTCCTGGCCTGTACCATCCTGCAGCGACTCCTCCTTCTCTTCTTTCCTCTCTTGTTGGTTGGAGCCACCGGCTTGATTGGACAGGACCGGCGGCGATGCGAGCACGGGGTTCACGAGCCCGACCTGGGGAAGCACTGGTATGGGAGGACGCACTGGAGTCACACCTTTAGGAAAAGGCAGACGTGCATTCAGTGACATCAAGTGTGCAAATAAACAAACTCTTAAAAAAAAGAAAGACTCAACCATAGTCGTGTATTTATGTGCTAACTTACCTGATAATCAACCACACTCATTATGGCTTGAGTCAAATTAAATATTGATCCTGTTGTTAATCAAATGTTTAACAATGGCTTGCAACACGATACCATTACAGTGGGCTAAATCAAACCTACCATACTATTCACTCCATGCCTTCAGATATTGCACAGTTTAACAATCTTCAAATATCACCTATTTACTCATGTTTTAAGGAATTAAAAGAAAAGATGGAGCTTCAACTCCAGGTAACAGGTGGCTGCATAGAGTGCTGCATGAATCCTAAAAAAAGAAATGAGTTAGCATTTTAGCACTTCTGGTTCCCTCGTCTGGAAGTCAATGGTTTTTTATTTAGATACCTGAAATAAGGTCTGTGGTTAAAACAAGCAGAAGAGATTTTAACGTTTTATTCTACAAGATATAATTAGTCAGTAAATATCCCACTCGTGAATTTTGAAGCTTTTACATTTCATTAAAAAAGGCGACTGCTAACAAGTTAAATGAGACTACTAAACGTCATCACACCGAACACTAGTCCACCTTTAGCTTAGTGGTGGTGGTAGTTCGTCTATAGCCTAACGTTAGCTTTTTACTTTGGGCAATTGCATTTATGCTTCAAAAATCATACAAGTGGTATTCACTTGTGAAGATTATCTTGTTGAACAAAATGCGTATCAAACATTTGTTTCCCATGGAGCTTATTTTCTACAATAATCCAAAAATCCCATTGGCTTTTTGTCGAGGGAACCAGTGCGATGCTAACTTCCGGGTTCGCCAACAGAAATACGTCATCCCTGCACCACTCTATTAAGCCAAACTCTCATAGATTAATGCTTTGACAAAGGAAGTTATATTTACACTAAGTCCTGATTTCCAGTCTCTATTTCAATCACATTTTGGTAACATTTGATGGACAGATGGGTCTTGGGCCAACAACTGTAAACCGATACAGTGGTCCAAACATTGTGAGGATTGTGACTGACTAAAATTGAGCAAACAAAAAACCTAAATTCCTAAAACCTGGTGTATCTCATGTTGAAAACTGAAAAAAGGACAGGATAATAGGAGAGGAATACATTTGTATCAGTTTGTTCTAGTCTATAATTATGACAAGTTACCTGGTAATTTACCTAAAAAACAAACATTAATGATATTCACAAGTATTATTAGAACTGCAAAACAAAATAAACAGGTTAGACATTTAAAAGTGGCAAGAGCTTTAAAACAATAGGTTAAGTTGCATTGTGTAGAGCTGCAACGATTAATTGATTAGTTGTCAACTATTAAATTCATTGCCAACTATTTTGATAATCGATTCATCGGTTTGAGTAATTTCTCAAGAAAAAAAGTAAAACTTCTCTGATTCCAGCTTCTTAATATGAATATTTCTGGTTTCTTCACTCCTCTTCATTTTTGAGTTGTGGACACTTCCGACATTTTATAGACAAAACAACTAATCAATTAATCGAGAAAATAATCAACAGATTAATCGACGATGAAACTAATTGTTGGTTGCAGCCCTAATTGCGTGTTAAGCTGTATGACTTTACACAGCACAATAAAAGCACAATTTAACTCTTGCTTTTATAAAAATGAGCACTCACTCATGTCTTGGTACACACCTGTGATGACCCCTGGTGCCTGGGCAGCCATAACAGCCTGAGGTATTCCCATTTGCTGACTGAGAAGCTGGGGCGCGGCTAACGCCCCCAGGACTGAAGCGCCGGCTACAGCCTCCTTAAGAGAGGGGGGCCGAAGACATTAGGTAAGGGAAACACACAGAGCACAGCACAAGGCAGCAGAGTCAAGGATCACACAGCACGGCACAGAGTGAGCTCAGCCTCGCCTCTCTTTAGTGAGCATTAACATTATTTCAGTACACATTTACTGACAAAATCATCAACTATTCCTAGCAAGTCATAAATACACAGCAGTGATGTTAAGAAAACTTTTCAATCATGACACAAGTAACACAACCGTCTGGTTTATCATTGCGAATGATCACACTGGAAAATAGCTGTCAATGTGTTTGTGCCAACTAAGAGAGAAGACTTATCTTGCACACCCAATCAGTGAATGGGAGGAGCTTTTATCACTGTACAATGTATACTATACAATCTTCAGATTCTGTTTTGAACACATTAAACTGGATAAAAAAAGCCAGAATGTCTCATATTCTGTAAAATTGACACTGTGTCAGGGCAACTACTGTTTTTATGTGACCCCTACAAAACTGGGCTTCTCCCAGTCACCTCAATAAAAACATCTATGCCCATATCTGTGCTTTTGGTGTCAATTCTAGCTAGATCTGGGTTATATTTACCTGGAAGGCCATTAAATCCCTTTGGAAGGGATTCATACTTGCCTGGGCCGTTATCTTAGCGGTGGCTGCCGCTGCGGCCACCGCTGCAGCAGGCGGCAGACCACCGGGGGTCGTGGGGGTCAGTAGGGGCATGGGCGGAGTCACTGCTTTGCCCACCCGTAGGTACTGACCCCCCAGGTCAAAGAGGTTCATAGAAGACACAGCGTCCAGGGCTGACTGAGGCTTTTCATACTCTGTAAGTGAATAATAATAGTAGTAAATAGCGGAGCAATGGCAACACAAAGAGCACGAGCGAATGAGGGCCCTCGAGCTCACCGATGAAGCCAAAGCCTCTGTGTCGCCCTGTGGTGGGGTCTCTGGCTAACGTGCATGACTTGATCCTTCCGAAGGCCTCAAACACACTCTTGATGTCATCATCTGACAGGTCGGGGTGGACGGAGGCCACGTAGATCCGATTAAAGGCGCGCGCCTCCTCTGCCAGCTGGTCAATGATGGGTTGCGCCTGACCGATGTTACTTGGCCGCCCAACCTATAGCACAGATCATACCAGCAGGGCTACTGAGTAAGGGATTTTTTTTTTTTATACCAAACGAGAACGCACTACCGCAAAACTCCAAGTCCCTGCAGCACTAACTTTCGACAGCCACCGCGTTCAAAGCCACTCTCCTCTTACAATCATGACACAATGCTATCCTGGCAAGTATTCTTGGTCTCTCTCCATTACTATATTCTTCAAAATATCTGATAAAGTGGTTCTGAAATCTGAAAAAGCACTCACCCTTTCTTCTTCAGTCTATCATTCTTATACTAGCCACCAGGTAAAAAATACTTTAGTATTTTCTATATAGTATTTTATAGTAACAATATTTAGTTCTGTGTAGATCACTTGCCCTTTTCAGAGCTCTCATTTTTTATGACCACAAATTCAAAACCAGCCTGTCAAACAAACAGGGTCTCTCAGGGACGCTGAACATTAATTTAAATCACTGTACCAACACTTAATTTGTCTGTTTTACATCTATCTTGCCAGCTCTTGTCAACAATACAACTTTCCACATATGTAGTAGCAATTATTACTGCATTTCCGATGAAATGCAAAGCTATTTTGTAAATAACTGCGAATCTATCTAACAAGGAACTGCAGCGGTATTTCAAAACCAGCCACCAGCTCAGCCAGTCACACTGCATGCACAGTGTGACTGGCTGAGCTGGTAGCAAACCGAGAGGGGAACGCATCACGTGTCTCATGCTACTGCTACGCGCCCTGACAACTTCCTCTCCCTATGCAAGACGAGCATCTAAGTGCGACTGGGATCTGTACTACAGATGGGGCGGCCAAGCAACACCAACCAGGCGCAGCCCATCATCAGCACACCTTGGACACAGAGCGACGCCACGCGCCGCTGGGCATCCTACTGGAACTGGTCACTAAAACAGCCTTGATGACATCATGGAAGCATAACACACAACACAGACAGACAGTACGCTAAACACACACCCAGACATACACAACACACGCACCTGGAAGTCAAACACAAACAAGCAAAGGGAAAGAGAAATTAGTCACGTATAAGTCATTTCACAAGTCATTTCAGTGTCACAAAAGCAGTTAATTAACAAATTGACTCAGTATCCCAAATCTAGGGCTGTCCAGAATACCATTTTTTGGTGTTCGAAGCTTCGGTGAGAAATATTCGAAGGTATTCGAAGCTTTGGGACAGTGCTGCTGCCGCACTACTGTACACAAACGCACTTCTACACATAAACAGCGATATCGGTCTGAGAATAACTAATAATAACTCATGTTGAATATGAATAATGTTGTGGAATTATTCCTTATTTCATGGGGTATTTTGGGATCTATACATTATTATTACATACTTACATATAAAAAAGCAAAAAACAAAGCATTCAAATACTGATTTGGAGGTCGATTACCATGGCAACAGTCGAAGCTTCGAAGAATTCGGGTCAGCCCTACCCAAATCCCTCAAAAGACATTTAGAAAAATGGGAGATATTAAATTGTTTCTCTTTGTCCATGCGTACGTAAGTCCTCGAGAGGTACTCAAATCTCCAGACAACGTACCTTAATGTTTCTCCCCCCCAGCATGACTGAATTCATCTGCTCCAGAGCCAGCTGAGCAGCCTCTGGCACGTCATACTCCACAAAGGCAAACCCCTGCAGTCAGACAAATCACATGGAAGAGTTAGGCAGCTTTATTTGTAATCTCCAACAGTAATGTGTAACACTTAAATGACACTGACCTTGTGTTTCATTGTAACAGAATCCCAAGACATGTCAATGCTCTTGATTGGGCCGAAAGGGGCAAAGGCCTGTCTGATGGTGTCCTCACCAAGCTCATAGTATATGGAGCCCACATACACCCGACACATGATGGCTAGGGCACGTTGCCGCTGAGCTGCCACCTGCCAGGCGGTGAAAACAACACATGATAAGCATTAGAGAGCAAAAGAAAGGAAGACAAACACACACAATCATAATAATAATAAATGTGTATTTTCTACTGTGCTTGTTTTTCCCCCAAAACAGTAAAGAGGCCAATTCCAAGTTAGGGGGTCTGTATAATAATGGGATACAGTAATCAATGGACAGAACTTTGTGAAAAAATACTAGCATGTATAACAGTTATAAAATGTGGATGTCACCACTTGTAATTACAATATGACTTCTATTCTGTCACTATTGAACAGACATATGGAGAAAAACACACTGAGGTGATGGACATGCACAGCCCTCACAAATATTTGGCTTCAGTAACTGACCTGTAGTCCAGGGATGCAAGTAAGGTAACAATAGTAAGCGTGGAGTTCAAACGAAATCCATACAAAGTCTTGATGAAAGTAAATCAAACTTTCTTCTCAAGTTTAAGGGGAGGGATGGTCTAACCACCGAAAGTTTACTGATGCCTTTGAGTCAGTCTGCTTCTGCTATTTCATTCTATTACCAACACATATATAACATGTGCCTAATTCATGACATAATGGGAAAGTTGACTTCCTCATTGACAGAAAAACCTGACTTTGAGATGGCCAATAAAGATCCCTGTTCCAGCAGTTCTCTCATTTTCGTCCATTAAAGAGATTGCTATCCCTCTTTCGTCCCATGCCAAGAACTTCCCGTTTTTAAATCGAGCAAATGCATATTTCTCAAAGAGAATAGGCTTTTCTTACATTTATAAACCCTTTAAAAAGCTCATTAACAGCCATAAAGCTTTGGCTAACTTCTTGTTAAAAGTACTAATGCAAATTATCCCATTGCGACTCAAGGAACCAAATAAGTGATTTTACGGTTAACAGCAGTCCTTGATCTCACAGAGGATTACTGACATGGTCGCAGGTATGATAGCTGTAGAAAGCCATGTTTTCTTACAAAATATGCATTCTTTGGTTACATAAAAAGGCAGGGATTGTTGCAAAGCAACCAGTAAAAGAAGGGTAACAGTCCTTTTCCATTGGTTATGCGCACAGAAAAATAATTTAATAATCTATTGACCGATTGTAAAGGTGAGAGAGGATCTCCAAAGCCCATTGTCACTGCTGCCATCTGAAAGACAGTAAAGATGGAAAAAGTGCTGAAAAGTAGGTTAGGTATCCCTTAGCTTTGCTTTTTCAAAAATGTAATTGCTTTGCAAAATAGACAAGAGTGGTTAGGCTAACACCATATTCAGAACCTCCCTCTAAACAACATACAGTTTGGGGAGTTGCCTCCCCTAAATTACAAATCACAGCAATAAACATAAACAAGTCCCCTTTAAAAGTGCAAAGCATTTAACATGATAATCAATATTGACGATCTTCATCTGAAAAAGAGCAGAGGCAAAAGCAAGGGCACATGTCTACATGTGTGGTCGTTTTCACAGCGCGAGGGAGACAGGAGTAAGACTTCCAAGAGAGCTTTAACAAAACCGACTTCTGAGTGAAGTGATGTCTGAATTACTAATGTAGGAAAACACTAAGATATTATGTCTAGAATCAAGACGAAACGCGCATTACAAACTTTTTGTTCGGCAGAGACAAAAAACAAAACATTTTACACATCTCACCTGCAGGTTGGTGAGCTGTTGTTGCTGATGGGCAATGGTCTGCTTCACCAACACACTCTTAATGCTTTGTTCCATGGCATACTTCTTTGCCTGGAAAAGGAAAAAAGCCATTATATTTTTAAGTTTCTCATATGAACGAACACTTGTTACATTATTACCAAGAATAAATATTGACTAACACGGTATCAGTATAGTTACCTAAAATCTTTTTTCCAGCAATATCTTTATTAATCTTAACAAATAACTACCAATGAATAAAATGTGTTCGCATCCAGTATGAGAAAGTATATCAAAAGGTGCATAGATTGTCCCTTACCTTACATGTCAGACATTGAAATATAATAACAAAATGCAAACAATAGTAATATTAAAAAATACTTAATTTATATAAAAAATAAATAAAAGAAAAAAAATCTGCTTTTTAAAAAGGTTCCCATTGTGTTATGTGTACATCATACTTTCATTATTTGTACATTGTGTCAAACTCAAAAACGTGTTTTTTTTAAAGACAAATCAAGCCAAATATCACAACAACTTCACCAAGGCAAAAGGGAAAAAAGGACGAACCACAGCAGCAAACGTTAGAAATTCTATTGCATTCATTCTCTGTATGCATTTGTTCATGTTTTACAAAAGATTTAATCTGAGCCAAGCCATACAACAAACTTAGTATCATATCACATCCATACATGATCAGTAGTAAACATATGTTAAATAATATCTTTATTATCATATCGGTACTCAGTATTGGTCGATAACGCAAGTTCAGGTATCGGACAGGAAAAAAATAGTATTGGAACATCTGGAGTTACACATATACACTTGGACAATAAATTGGCTTTCTCCAGGGGAAATCAGGTTTATTTAGTCCCCTATTATGCATGTAGACAGATTTACTTTAATGATACAACCTTACACTGGTAATTACATTTATCACTAATGGTAAACATATTGGCAGATAATGTATGTCAGGGGTTTCCTACCCTCTGAAGTGCCTCCTGCTGCTCTGGGGTGAGAGGCGGCAGGCCAAGCTTGGAGCCTGTGCCCTGTCCATTCTCCATCGTCAGGGCTTCACCTCCCTGCAATTCAGAAACAGCAATTTATTAAAGAAAATATATAAACTCATAAACAGAATCTGGAGCATTAACACCTGCCTGTATGTACATCCCAAACTACATTTTCCCCAGTAAATGCAATCAGAAGTCACATCACCTCACACAGCACATGTTATCATTAAATATAGCTAGCAAATACAGGACATAACGTTACACCCGGGTTTAACCCAGATGGGTTACCTTACCTACGCAACCCGCTAATCGCAGGGTCCACCAGACTGAGGCAGGAAAGCCCCCAAGGGGAGGAGGACTGACGGGGGAAGCTTTAACAATTCAACAAATTCTAGGGGAAATAAAAAATGCCTTCAGACTAACATTAAGAGAAACAGGCAGCTAGCATTATTTCGTACATTGCAATCTTCACATAGCCGACCCGTCTTTCCTTAGACTTATAGTCAGCTAATGTTAGGACAGGGGTCAGCAACCTTTACTATCAAAAGAGACGCAAAACCTTTGAGCATTGTGATGAAGGTAACACAGCTTATAGTCTAAGTATATAGTATATAAGTGTATTGCAGTGAGGATTAATGTGCAAAATGTGCGATGGAGTATTAATATTGTGACTTTATTCTCATAATATTGTGACTTTATTCTCATAATATTGTGACTTTATTCTCTTGATATTGTGACTTTATTCTCATAATATTGTGACTTTATTATAATAATACTGTGACTTTATTATAATAATATTGTGACTTTATTATAATAATATTGTGACTTTATTATAATAATATTGTGACTTTATTATTGTAATATTATGACTTTATTATAATAATATTGTGACTTTATTATTGTAATATTGTGACTTTTTTTCTCATGATACTGTGACTTTTTTCTCCTAAAGTTATGACTTTATTCTCATAATATTACGACTTTTTTTCTCCTAAAGTTATGACTTTATTCTCGTAATATTACGACTTTTATTCTCATATTACGACTTTTATTCTCGCAATATTCTGACTATTCTCGTAAAGTAATGACTTTATTCTCGTAATATTCTGACTTTATTCTCATATTACGACTTTTTTTCTTGAGTTCTGACTTTATCTTCGTTATATTACGACTTTTTTTTTTCTTAAGTTATGACTTTATCTTCGTTATATTACGATTTTTCTCATAAAATTATGACTTTTTTTCTCGTAAAGTTCTGACTTTATTCTCGTAATATTACAACTTTTTTCTCGTAATATTACGACTTTTTTCTCCTGAAGTTATGACTTAATTCTCATAATATTATGACTTTATTCTGTAAATCTCAGATGTTTTTTCCCTCAATGTGGCCCTAATACTCCGTAGTACATTGTCCCTTTGGCCTTCACTGCATTAGACGTATATACTATAAACTGTGTTACCTTCATCACAATGCTCAAATGTTTTGCGGCTCCAGACAGATTATTTATTTATTTTATTTTGCCTAAAATGTCTCTTTTGATAGTAAAGGTTGCTGACCCCTGAGTTAAACCGTTTACATCCATGGATTAAACCTTAGCCGAAGACTTATTAAGCTAAAATCGATATGAATAATAACAACTTCATCTCTTCATCACACCTAAATTACCTTAATTACCTTAATTATAACATAAAAGCAATATAAGATGAACGAGGCCTGGTTCTTAGTTAGCTTGCGTTAGCTTCGTTGCTAACAAGGAGCTAGCTGATATTAGCTTAGCATTCATCATTATGGCGCCGTTTGTTCCCCAGTGAAATCTACTGACAATTTACAGCATATTTAGTTCAAGATACATTCTACCAAACATCGCAAATTACTTACGCAACCGCCACTGTAGCTGGAAAAAATGTTAATGCATCTGTTTAGTGAAGGTTTTATTTACCGCAGTCTCCGTAACCGCCATGAAGCACACCGTCTCGACAGGCCCACTCAACACAACACTCGCGAGATCTACAAGCTTTCAATGGATGGTATCGCGATAGCAGAACTCCCGCGATGATAGTGGCGGATGTGGAGCACACTTTTTTCTTTCTCAGTTACAAACAACATGGATCATAGATCTTTTTTTTTTTTTTTAATCTTTTTTTTTTTAATTATTGAACAAATTCAAATTTACAAACAACATGGCTCATAGATCTTTTTTTTATATCTTTTCTTTTTTTTAAGTGAACAAATTCAAATTTACAAACAACATGGTTCATAGATTTTTTTTTTTTTATATCTTTTTTTTTTTAATTATTGAACAAATTCAAATTTACAAACAACATGGCTCATAGATCTTTTTTTTATATCTTTTCTTTTTTTTAAGTGAACAAATTCAAATTTACAAACAACATGGTTCATAGATTTTTTTTTTTTATATCTTTTTTTTTTTTTTTAATTGAACAAAGTCAAATTTACAATCACCATGGCTCACAGATCTTCTTTTTTTTATTGAACAAAGTCAAATTTACAATCAACATGGCTCATAGATCTTTTTTTTTTATTGAACAAAGTCAAATTTACAAACAACATGGCTCACAGATCTTCTTTTTTTTATTGAACAAAGTCAAATTTACAATCAACATGGCTCATAGATCTTTTTTTTTTATTGAACAAAGTCAAATTTACAAACAACATGGCTCATAGATCTTTTTTTTTTTATTGAACAAAGTCAAATTTACAATCAACATGGCTCATAGATCTTTTTTTTTTTTTTTTTTAATATTTTTTTTGGAACAAATTCAAATTTACAAACAACATGGTCCATAGATTTTTTTTTTTTTATATATCTTTTTTTTAATTATTGAACAAATTCAAATTTACAAACAACATGGCTCATTCATCATTGCATTAGAGTAAAAGGACAAGGTGCATACAGAACAAGGACAAATAAAATATGTAAAATTATACATTAAAATAATAATAAATTAAATTAAGGGCTATGGGGCTGTACCTGTAATTCATAATCTTCTATTATACTAAGAAATTTCAATGCTTTTTCTGTTTTTCATGACTTTAAGGGCTTTTATGTAGGAAAGAAACTCAGAATGAAACACATTAAACCTATAGGTTTCACTTTCATATACTTGGATTTGTGCAAATAAAATTTTCTAAGAATGAGAATGTTATTCACCAGAAAATCATCTTTGTTATTGTCCATGACAAGTCCATAAACAATGGGATGTGGAGCACACCCTCTCGACGGAGAGGCCCGCCACACCACAACGCTCGCGAGATCTTCACGTTTTCAATGGAAGGTATCGCGATAGCAGAACCCTCGCGATGATTGTACCGGATGTGGAACTTTGAATGCATCTTTGAAAAATAAATATTATATCCATAAAATTATATGGATCAGAAGACTACCCTCCTTTTATACATTTACAGATACTGATTTAAAAATATATTTGACTATGATTGAAAACTTAAAACTTAAAAATTCTGAATTAGAAAAAACTATTAGATTATTTAGACATTTCAAATTTAGTGTTTAATTTACCCCTATTGTTATTTATCTTGAATATCCTCATAGATACTAAAAGTATCTCTTCTTTTCTACAATTTTTTTTCTTCATTTAAAAAAAAACTATTAGATTATGGAGACATTTCAAATTTAGTGTTTAACAGACCCCTATTGTTATTTATTTTTTGTTCCTATTCATCTTCTTTTCCTTTCCTTACATTTTATGTTGTGTAATTTATTTTATTTATATTATTTTTATAATGTGAAATATATTTCCTGACATTTTTTGTAATGAAAGGTCTGAACATGTACTTTATGTAATTACTATTGAACTTTCTAAATAAAATATTGAAAAAAAAAATCCATGAAAAATAATGTTATGACAATGGATGTATAAAGAGAACATCATGACTCATTAGATTATGTAACCCTATATGGGATTTCACCTGTATTTCTATTGCCAATTTTTTAATCAAATACTGTATTTTATTTCGATGGTGCCTCCACGGTAATGTATTTACACATTTAGCTACACATTTTGGTAGCTGTTAATCATTATTATTATATCCTCATAGATACTAAAAGTATCTCTTCTTCTCTACAATTTTTTTTTCTTTTTTTTTTATAATAGAGAATCTCTCAACCAAGCCTAGAGCTACACTACATAGTGCAAGAATATTATATTTAGGCTGACAATGTTTGACTCAAATGGTCCAAAACTACATTTGTTTTTTCTCCTGATAATTATTACTCATTCTCGAATATAGGAGTGATATGCATTTGATATACCAATTAAAATATTTTGTATCATTATAATGTATATTACCAATAGAATGGCGATGCCTAAATAAAAAAAATAATACTGTCTTGAATATATTTTTTAATAAATGTGTTAATGTGAACATCAAAATATACTCAATACATACTGGGATATGTAGTGGACTCAACATTAAATCCTAGTCCAGTAAATAAATAATAAGCAACATAACCAACATGTCACTGTTGTTTATTGTCATGTATTTAATTGCAGTAGCTACAATATTTAACAAAGGTTTAAGTAGAACATCCAAAGGCAAGTTTCATTCAACAGATTCACGGGAAAAGAAGTCATTTGACATAAAATAAGACTGATATGAATGTTTTTTTTTTTATGTTTGCACAGTCTAGACATTCATTTTCTTGGTCAGGTCCCCGCTGGAACTCAACTGTGACTGACAAAGGCAAAATGCAAAGTTCTGAATGGTTGCAGGCTATTAAGACATGCAGCTTACTAGGTCAAAGGAGAGCAATATTGGCACTGCTTTGCATTGACATTTTGTCTAGAAGTAAACCCCTTTAATAGCCACAAACAAATATGTACAGCACAGCCCACCGTCGGTGAATGTCTGGGAGAATTCAGGACTCCTGTCTTCAGAGACACACTGATAAGAAGGACACAGAGTAGAGTAAGTAAGTACTGTAAGCAATGACTGTACAGCAGTGTAACTGTTATGAAACCTTTACAGAAACAAATGGAGCAGAGCTAAGTGAGTACACGGAGTACACTGCTGAAGAGCGATCAGACAATTCACTATTGTTGCTTTGCTGTCCAGTTTTGTAAAGGAAAAATCCACCCAAACGGTAGCCTTCTTTTACGGCGCCAAGACTGGATTCCTGACAAGAAAACCTGGCCGAGCTGAAGGAGGGTGTTCTATTTTTGTGTTTTGAGTGGACTGCAGCACAATCAATCCCACTGAAAGTGTCTGACACAAAACTACAGTAGATCTGATACCGGGGAATGAACGTATTCTAAGCAAAATATTCCTCTCTTTTTATTAGACATTATGTTTTATCACCTGCAGCCCAAGGACAACTTCAGAGGTTCACACTATTATTGATTAAAAGAGAAAATTATTTTAAAAAAAATTATTAAAATAAAAATTATTTTATTAAAACTTTACATTCTTAAAGGGATAGTTTGGGTGTTTTGAAGTGGGCTTGTATGAGGTATTCATCCATAGTCAGTGTATTATCTACAGTAGATGACAGTCGGCACGCCTCCAGTTTGGATTAACAGACAGGAGTTACCGCACGGAAGCAAAGCAATGTACTGCTGTGGACGGGCCTGGCAGCAAAACACATTTTAGCCACATAAAAGAAAGGACCACCTTAAAAAATCTATATCAGTACGCTATATTTAGAATATTTTCGCCGGTTTACCTTGCCAGACAGCCCATGTTTTCGACGGGGAACTGAAGTTGTTATTGATGCTCTTGCCAAAGCCACAAGACTCCATTGAAGAAACAGTCATTTTACCTCACAGAACACAGGGGTTGATGGTCTACCGCTGCCTCGATCGGTTAGTTTGTGTTATTGTGTGATTTTAGTTAGTTTGGGTTCACCAAAGTCACACAATAACACAAACAAACTAACCGATCGAGGCAGCGGTAGACCAGCAACTCCTGTGTTCTGCAAAGTAAAATTACTGTTCTTTCAATGGAGTCTGGTTGCTTTGGCGAGAGCATCTATGGGTCCAATGGCTTCAGTTCCCCGTGGGAAAGAGCTGTTTCATGGCAAGATAAAACGGTGAAAATGTTCTAAATATAGCGTACACTTAAACTGATATTGATTCTTTTTAGGTGGCTAAAATACGTTTTGCTGCAGGCCTCGTCCACAGCTTTACAGTGCTTTGCTTCTGTGCCGTTTGTTTCTCCAAACTGGGGGTGTGCTGACCGTCATCTACTGTAGGTAATACACTGAGTATGGATAAGTACCTCATACAACTCCACTTCAAAACACCCAAACTCTCCCCTTAAAGATATTTGGGTTGATTTTTCCTTTAAAACACCTCTAGGCACAAAACAAGTTCGGTGTTAGAAGACATCCTCAGATGGTTTTGGGAAATACCGCAAAAATAAGTATAACAGGAATATTTATTAACAACATGGCAATTTTTTATTAATAAGTCTTAAGAACAAATCACCAACACCCTTCCTCCCATTTATAGATTACTATGATTTTACTTCACAAGCTTCCAGCTTCCAAATTTTTGTATACGAGCTGCAGCTCTTTCCAAACTAACATTATCTGCAGCACAGAGCATTGTCACCAGATGTCCAATATACAAATGCTGGGTGTCAAGCTCGTCTTCACATTCACACAGGCTGACTATGTGGGCTCATGATAGCAGACGGGATCTAGTAAGAATTAAAGCATTTTAAAACTAAAAGTCAGCCTGAATTAGTTAAATTCCAAATTGCTAATTTGAGTACGACGCCGTTTCATTAGGAAATTTTGTCCAAAGTACATTGCCATATCAGGCACTTTGCAAGTCTTTGGCTTTCAGAACACTTTCACAGGGAAAACCCCTTAAGAGCACTACAGGATAAAAGAGAGGCATCGTCTCATCGCTCGTCTCTACATTTAGGCATGGTGTGATTAGCTCTGCCTTTAACCCAAAAGTGCAGTGAGATGTGTTAACTCTGCACGTCATACAAAATAAAGCAGAAACAGGCTTGTGCAAAGCTTCTTTTGTTCACAGTTAAACATAAATAAATAAGTCAACTGAATGAGTATTAACAGTGCATGTAGGACGGAATATTAAATTCCTAAAACTGTCATAAAGTGAGGGTTGTAAGGGAGAGAGAGGCTTTAGTAAATTACTTTGTTTACAATTCAAAGTAAATGATCACCAATCGTAGTGGACACTGGAGTGCAAACGAGGCTTATGAGCAATAAAACGTCCTTCTGAAAACACAGCTGCTGCATTTGTAAAT